>NC_092712.1:306807955-307122242 GCF_047496885.1 Scyliorhinus torazame
GTTAACAATTGACCCAGCATTAACTGTAATTTGTAGAAGAGAGTTCCAAACTTCTGCAACTCTTTGCATGTAGAAGTGTTTCCTAATTTCATGCTGAAAGGTCAGGCTCTAATTTTTAGCCCATATCCTCTACTCCTAGTTCCCCAACCATCAAAAATAGTGTCTGCCTTGTCTACTCCCTAGTTTCCCCTTATCAGGAAAGTTTGATTACAAGAAATAGAAGCTGGAGTAGACTATATGGCTCATTGAGAATGTCCCGCCATTCATTATGGTCATGGCTGATCTTTTTTTGCCCACTCCCCTTTTCTCTTAATTCCCTGAGACACCAAAATCTGTCTGTCCCAGTTTTAAATATATTCAACGATGCAGCATCCACAACCCTCAGGGGCAGAGATTTCCAAAGATTCACAACCCTTTGAATGAAGAAATGTCTCCTCATTTCAGTCCTAAATGATCGGCTTCTTATCCTAAGACTCTGTCTCTGAGTTTTAGATTCCCTGACCCGGGGAAACAATCTCTCAGCGTTCACCGTATCAAACCCATTCAGAATTTTGTACGTTTCAATGAGATTGCTTCTCATTCTTCTGAACTCTAGAGTGTATTAGCTCAATTTATTCTTCCTCTCAGGACAACCTGCTCATTCCAGGAACCAATTTAGTGAACCTTCACTGTGCAGCCTCCAATGCAAGTATATCCTTTCCTAAACATGGAGACCAAAGCTGTGCACAGTATTCCAGGTGTGGTTTCATCAAAACTCTGTACAACTATAGCCAGTACAACTTCTGTATTCTTGTACTCCAAACCACTGACAATAAAGACCAACATGTAACTTGCCTTCCTAATTGCTTGCTGCATCTGCATGCTAACTTTTTTATGTTCCTTGTATGAGCATACAAAAGCCTTTTTGAACTTCAACACGGTTTCAAACCCTTTAAGAAATATTCCGCTTTTCTATTCTCATGACTAAAGTTAATGGACTGGATTCTCCGCTGGCGGGATGCTCCATTTTGCCGGCAGCCCAGGGGTTTCCCAACGGTGTGGGACTGCCCCAGTGGGAAATCCCATTGACTAGCTGGTGTAACGGAGCATCCTGCCGGCGGGATGAAAAGAAATGTGGCACGGTGGGGCAGAGAATCCAGCCCAATAACATCACACTTCCCTACATTATGCTCTACCTGCCATCTTGTTGCTGGGGGACTTCTGCTAGGGATGGGGGGGCTGGTGGGGGCAGGGCTGATGGGGGCAGGCCAGGTGGGCTGTGGGGTTGGGATGGGTGGGTTAAGGTTCCAGCACGGCCGGCGCCATGTTTTCCAGTGCGATCGGTGGAGGACGTCAGCCCTGCGTGGCCCGGGACCCGGTGATTCTCTGGCTGTTTTCCGCATGATCCACGGCCAGCACTAGTCCCTCACCGGTACTGGAATCGGTGAGGCGTTCACGCCTATTTTCCCGTCGTGAACCACCCGTGGATTCTCAGTTGGCGCTAGCAATTAGCCGCTGGAATGGAGAATTCTGGCCACTATATCTGCCGGGTCTCCTAGCTATATCCTCATTAAAACTCCAATAAAGATGGCAAACCTCCCCTCACCCACCTCTCCACTCCTCAGCTCAAGGAGAAAGGCTGACCTTACCCTCCCCCACCCAAACAAAGACTTCTGAACTCCAGGCAGCCTTCTCCAAAAGCAAACAAACGAATGTTGAACCCACAGTCCCAGAAAACAGGAGGGAGGGGAGGGGGGGGGGTTCTACGCGAACATCCATTCCCTCAAACTTTCCATCCCTTACAATCCCAACAACAAACCTCCCCCCAAAAAAGATGAACATTCCTCAATCCCTACCTCCACTTCAAACATGCTCACAACCATTGCAAAGTGCCATCACCCCGGTTCCCAAGCATAGTCTGCTTAATTCTAAAAAGATATCGTTTTTAGGTCCAAAGTGGCTGACCTCACAGCTGCAGCTCCTGAAAGCCATTTGCCATAGTTTTTCCCATTCACTTAATCTATCAATGCATATCTATACTGCATACACATTGGCTATCTTGGATACGTGGCTCTTTATAATTCCATCAATTAATTTGTCAATAAACACATTTTAAATTGACAAAGTTATGGGGCTGGATTCTCCGCACCCGATGCCAAAATCGCGCCCGGTGTTGGGGCAGAGAATCCAGTATGATGCTGTAATCAGTGCCGGTTCGGCGATTCTCCGGGCACCGAAAATGGGTGTCACCGGGGAGTACTCCGGGGGTCCATTGCCAGAGGCCCGCACAGCAATCCTCCGCCCCCGACCAGCCGAGGTCCCGACAGCGTGGAACTAACCTGCTATTGCTGGTTGGGATGCTCATCTGTGGCCGCCCTGTTCGGGGGCAGGTGGATCGGAGACCGGGGGGGCCTTCTAGGCGGCCGGGGATTTAATGTGCGGGGTTTGAGGGTCGGGCGCGTGGCTGGTCGGGGAGTTCTATTTCTTCGATCTGGCTCCGAGTCTGCCATGGAGCACGGCACCAACGCTGGAGGCTGCCGCTGTGCGCATGCGCAGCCTCTTACACAGAAGTGAGGGGCCCGTATCTGCAGCAAAAGCTGAGATTCATTCCAGATCTCTGCTAGCCCCCTGCAGGGCTATGAATTTGTTTCACTTTTTTGCAGGAATTTCAGGTGTAAAACTCAACTTTTGGCGTGGGGACATAGTCTCAATAATGGAGAATCCAGCCCATGATCTGGTAAAGACCAGTAACTTTTTGTTTAAAGTAGGCAAAGTTTAAAATCCCAGCTACCCACAATTCCGTGGTTTTAAACAAAATAAATGTTGCTATACAAAGTAAGAAAAGTAAAACAATTTACAGTATCTATCTTGTAGTCTAACTTTCAAAATTAACATGGGGTGGTAATTATGAATTAACAAGCAAACTGTAGTCAAACACACAACATAGAAAATAGGTGCATTCGGCCCTTCAAGCCTGCTCTGCCATTCAATATGATAATGGCTGATATGCAGAGGGACAGGTAGTATTGAAGACACTGCACAGCGGGGTGGGGTGCAGAAAGACTTGGACAGGCTAGGAAAGTGGGGAAAGAAGTGGCAGATGGCATACAATGTGGAAAAGTATGAGGTTATGCACTTTGGGAGGAAGGATGGAGGGCATAGACTTTTCTAAATGGGAAAAGGCTTAGGAAATCAGAAGCACAAAGGGACTTGGGAGTCCTAGTTCAAGACTTTAAGGTTAACGTACAGGTTCAGTCAGGAGCCAGGAAGGCAAATGCAATGTTAGCATTCAGGTCGAGAGGGCTAGAATACAAGACCAGGGATGTACTTTTGAGGCTCCAAAAGGCTCTGGTCAGACCACATTTGGAGTATATTGTGAGCAGTTTTGAGCCCCGTATCCAAGGAAGGATGTGCTGGCCTTGGAAAGGGTCCAGAGGACGATCACAAGAATGATCTCTGAAATGAAGAGCTGTTGAGGATTCTGGTCTGTACTCATTGGAGTTTAGAAGAATGAGGGGGGATCTAATTGAAACTTGCAGGATATTGAGAGGCCTAGATAGGGTGGATGTGGAGAGGATGTTTCCACTAGTAGGAAAAGCTAGAACCAGAGGGCACAGCCTTAGACTGAAGGGACCGTTGAGGCTTAGATAGAGTGGCTGTGAAGAGGATGTTTCCACTGGTAGGAAAAACTGGAACCAGAGGGCACAGCCTCAGACTGAAAGGACAATCCTTTAAAACAGAGGAATTTCTTCAGTCAGAGAGTGGTGAATCTGTGGAACTCTTTGCCGTGGAGGCCAAATCACTGAGTGCCTTTAAGACAGATTCTTGATTAGTAAGAGAACAGGGGATATGGGAAGAAGGCAGGAGATTAGGGTTGAGAAAAATATCAGCCATGATTGAATGGCGGAGCAGAATTGATTGGTGAGTAGCCTAATTCTACTCCGATGTCTTATGATCTTATCCATGTCAATAACCTGTTCCTGCTTTCCTCCACATCCTTTGATCCCTTTAGCCACAGGAGCTATATGTATCGCCTTCTTGAAAAACACTGCACATTAAATGATAGATTCCATGTCTCCCCCATGGAAGAATTTCAATTCTTCACTTTCAAAGATTTAGCACTTAAATTCCCTCAAAACCTTTTCCAACTCAGATGGCTCACCTTCCTATGGTTCAATCTCTTCTCTCGAGACTATTTGATGGAATTCAGAAAGCTGCACTCCCGCCTCTTTTTTTTTTAAATTTAGAGTACCCAATTCATTTTTTCCAAATTAAGGGGCAATTTAGCGTGGCCAATCCACCTAGCTTGCACATTTTTGGGTTGTGGGGGCAAAACCCACGCAAACACCGGGATCGAACCTGGAACCTCAGCACCATGAGGCCGCAGTGCTAACCCATTGCACCACCGTGCTGCCCTGCACTCCCGCCTCTTAATTACTGGCACATTTTCAGTTCTTTCACAGACTGCTAGCTCCAGGCTTAGGCTGACAAGTGGCATGTAACATTCATGCCACACAAGTCCCAGGCAATCACTACCTCCACCAGGAGAAAATCTAACCATTGACATTTGATGACATTGCCATCACTGAATCCCCCACTATCAACATCAAATGGCTATCAGGCTTTCTATGAGCTCTAACAGCCTGGCATAGCACCAATGGCCTTCCACCACATATTCAACTCCCCAGGACCCAACTGCCTATAGCTTGCTAACGGCTCCCATTTCTTTTCTGTTAGCTGTAAACCCCATGAGGTCCAAATTGAAACTAACCCCCTCTCCCAGTAAAGACATGGATAAATTGAAAACAGAGAACCTTAAGCTCCACCCAACTCCATGCTGATGTAGCCTTTCAGGGTTCACTGAATATTTTAAACTAATTTTGTTCTAACTCCCAAACAAAACATCTCTCTGGACTGTACTTCTTTGCAAGCAGTGTAGACATCACGGGAAAATTTCTAAGTGTGATTTTGGGAGCGATTAGTGAGGTGTTTCTCGACTGTTGCGTTGGTGAGATTGCAACCCATATTTAATGGAATTTAGTGTGAGAAGTGAGCCCCCACGAGCTTGTCACCATTTCTGGCCGTCTTGCTGTCTGATTTGCCAGACTTGTGCCTCAGTGCCATGCTGGTAACAAAGGGAGCAGCTTTTAAAGGCTCCCTTACCATTCACTCAGTCAACACACCAGCATGGCAGCACGCAGATCTGCCCTTGCTTTAGGGATGCCGACCTGACCAGGCTTCTCGATGCCGTTGATGTGAGATGGGGCATACTGTTCAATTTTGGAAGAAGACCAATGACCTCAACTAGGCTGCAAGGGTAAGTCATCACCTCCTGACATCAGCTCCCCTCAAATTTCCAACCCCCACCTCCTCTCAAATCTGACACCTCACACCCTCCCCACATCCTCAGAACTCCCTGGTACCCACCACAATCCCTTCATGTAAGGGTGGTGCCCACACATACCATACCATTTGCTGTAGGCCCCACCCAACCCATCAAGGATGAAGCTCATGATGTCCTCTCTTTATCCCCGCAGGAGAAGGTAGACCATAATTAGGAATGGGGCAAGAAGGAGGACGGAACACCAGAGATTCGAGTCCACCCCCTATGAGGAACGGGCCCAGGAGATTGCAGGGGTGACAGAGGAGAGAACAGTCACCGACAGCAAAGTTGGCCTGTGCCAGAGATTAGGATCCACTGCCCCTTCACCCAGATCACCTGTCTCGTGAATTGTCTCGCAGGATCTCCACTGAGTAGATCACCATTAATGCGTCATAGCTATCATCCCATCTTCCACCAGCGCAGAGACACACACCTTGGTGGCGACAATCTGGTGAGCATCACACAGTTACAGATGCACATCAGGTGGAAGCAGTAACATACAAGGAAGTCAGCAGTTGGATGTCTGCAGGATCCCAGGACTCAGCTGAGTCCCAGTCAGATGCCAAGCCTCTGACAAGGTTATCCCAGAGCTGATGCAAATGATACAGCCGTGAGATTAAGGAGAGGATGTCAATGACATTCCAGTGATTGGATAGCTGAATGGAGGCGACTAAGATTGGCACTGGAGATGATGCCGATAATGCATGGCACCAAAGCCAACACTTAGGGTGGCGACCATCGTGTAAAACCTGGAGCTCGATGTCAGTGTCTTGAGTGGTAGAGTCTGTGACTACCATGGCTGAGGACCTCAACATCATGTCCCAGTCGCTGAGGAACATGTCCCAAACGTAGGTGGAATTTGCTGAGGTACTGCAGAGCATGGCCCAGTGACTGAGGACCATCGCTGAGGGTGCCGACACCATTGTGCAGACAATGGGGAGTCACCAGGACTGGCAGAGCCAGAAGAGCCTGAGGCCTCTGCAGCTCACTCGCACTGCCCCTCCCTCCCCTTCATGGCCACTGGGACCAGGTGTCGTCCTCCGTGGGGCGCCAAGTCCACGAGGCCGTGGCGCAGTTGCCGCACTGTCTCTTTTGCTATGACACCCAGGGCTAGGTGGCAGTCAAATTCAGCTCCCCTTGACCCGGAATCGCAACACAATTGAATTAACAAATAATTCTTAGAAAAATATCTGGAGTCTTTGGCCCTTGGCTGCCAATAATTGCAGTCACCAGGTTTGTAAATATAAACAGAATTACTTTTTTTATTAACAAGAACTATAATGAAATTATGTAGCAAATACAACTGGTTAATCAGCATCTAATTCCAAATCCCCACTAACGTCTCCCCACCCTCTACACATACACACAAGGCAGACACAAACAGAGGGGATGTGAGGGGTATAAAAAGAAAAGTAAAAGTAAAAATAGTCTTTGTCTTAGATGGTTGTCTTTAAACAGACCTTCCTTCAAAATAAGCTTTCAAAAAATCCAGGTCTTTGCTTGCAGCCTGTTATGGTTTTCACTGTAGACTCATTCAGGTCTCTGCAGTTTCAGAAATACAGTACTCACAGCCTTTCTGGGGAGAGAGAGAGACAGAGAGATGAAGAAGAAGAAAATAATAATCCACTGAGGGCCCAGAATTGAACATGAGACCCTTCAATCTCTGACAATTATTGTACTCGAACAGGATCCAATCAAAATCTTTTACCGAGCAGCATTGGCCACCAGCCAACTAATTGCTGGATGGATGGCTGTATCTTCAGGGTTGGCAGCAGCCCCCTGCACATGGGGTGCCACTTCCATCCTGCGTACGTGCTGCTGCCTTCTTCAGCATCTGGCCGCCTGGGCTGAGACCAATCCTGTGAGTGCAGCTCTGCAGCACCAATATAACCAGCCATATTGTGATATCTGTAAGAAATTGCAGAATGAGAGACCAATGAGAGAGATTGATCATGCTAAATTGCCCCTTAATTGGAAAAAAATAATGGGGTACTCTCAGTTTATTTTTTTTAATACCTAGGATGCCCCTATCCAAACCTGGTGATTTTTCTATTTTGCATGCTACTGTTAAGAACCCCGCTGTTGTTAAATATGAGGGTATCCCAAAACCCAGAAGGCTAACTTGGAACACCAGTCATTAATTGTTTATTTTGCAATTTTGCATAATGTGAAGAAAGATACGCAAACCAGTGAGGAAAAGTATAGTCTTGTAATCATTCAAATAAAAGAATGTTTATTAAACTGTAAAACACAAGAAAGGCTGCAATACAAAACAAAAATACAATTAACTACAATAATGGCTACACACAATATTCTTGAACTAACCCCATTCTAAATCTATCTACTTTCCTAAACTCAGAGCGTCCTTTTTCAAAAACAACATCCCATAATTTCTGTGAGCCAAATCAAGCAAATAATTACCACACAACCTGTATCTTTATTTTGGAAAACTCTTCTTCTAGTTCAGTGTAGAATCTCTGGGGTATAAAATAGGTGCTTTTCAGTATATAAGCTTGCTTTTGGGAAAACTGTTTCCAGCTGGGCATAGCTGTGATCTTGGTTGCTCAATCGGTTATTCAGCTGTACAGCGCTAACCATGCCACTGATGTACTGTTTATCCCATTTGATCTGGTTTTAACTGAACTAGTCTTCAAAGTCACACTTTTAACATGTTAGTGCAACATGCATTTTTATTTCCCTGCTTGAACTCCTACCCTGTTTTAACTCCTGCAATTCTATGCCCAATTATTTTCTAACTTATTTAAGTAGATATCTGTTCACCCTGATACTAGGCTAATCAACATATCAAACGCCTCTGCAACTGAACACTTATCAATTCCCTTTTATCCAATTCTTTAATCTTAATTTTATCAAAGCTTCTTGACACTACCAAGGTTTAAGCCCCTCTTTATATTTGAAGACCAATTTCCCTGCTACCAGCACTTTTACTGTGACTTTGGCAGAATGCTCTTCATTAGTTAAATGCAAAGTGTTCACAGTGGATTGGCCATACCTTCTGACTCCAGAAAAAGATAATTTTTTTGGTAACTAATTGGCCCTATTGTTCCTTTGACTACCCAATTAAAGTTTACACGTTAATGGAAGTCTTTTGGATTCCTTTTTATGTTGCTCACTAATCTATTTTCATACAATTCTTTTTGCCCCTTTTGTATCCTTTCTGATTTCTTCTTTGTACTTTCCATATTCAACTTGATTCTTTACTGTATTATGAGTTTGATATTTATCCTTTTCCTGTTTCATTTTCATCTTTTGAAATTTAATCATCAAGGGAACCCTAGGTTTGCATGCCCTACCATTCCCCTTCATGAGAATATGACTTGTCTGTATAAGAATTATTTCCTTCTTGAAGACCTCATTTACTGTTCTACCTGCTAATCTTCGATTCTGGCCTACCAGGATCAGATTCTTTTCAGCTCTTATCCAGCTGAATATTTCCACATTAGAATATTTATCCTTTGCCTCTAAACATATTTTTATATTGGGGTGCTTTACTCTAATGTTATCCCTACTGATATTTGGGTAATTAAAGGGAAAGGAGAGGGCGGAATTTCTGCACATTTAGGAGCACTGCCTTAACCAATATGTTCTCAGTCCAACTACTGGATTTATTGCTCGGTGGGCCAAGTGTCTGTGGGGAAACACTTGGATCACAAAATTCCTACAATGCAAAAGGAGGCCATTTGGACCATTGAGTCTGCATTGACCCTTCGAATTACCACTCTACCCCATTGTTAAGACACCCTGGGCAAGTGCATAGCCAATTCCAGCCCCACTCATCTCAGAGTCACAGCATAAGTGAATTACCAATAATTCTGATTAACAAAATCCCAAGGTATGTGGCCCTTATAATATAATAATAATCTTTATTGTCACAAGTAGGCATTCATTAACACTGCAATGAAGTTACTTCAGTGCCCCTAGTTGCCACATTCCGGCACCTGTTCGGGTAAACAGAGGGAGAATTCAGAATATCCAATTCGCCTAACAGCACGTCTTTCGGGACTTGTGGGAGGAAACCAGGGCACCTGGAGGAAACCCACGCAGACACATGGAGAACGTGCAGACTTCACACAGACAGTGAAGCAAGCTGGGAATCGAACCTGGGACCCTGGAGCTAGGAAGCAACAGTGCTACCCACTCTGCTACTGGCTGCCCAGTAATTACAGTCACCAGGTTTGTAAGTGTAAACACTTACTGTTTATTTATAATAAAGACTATCATGAAATATGCAGTAAATACAACTGGTTAACGACAAGCTAATACCTACTACCCCGTTTAACTGTCTCACCCTCTACACACACAAGACAAACACAGATGGGTGGAAAGGGGTAAAAATAATAATGATGGAGGTCAAAAGATAAGGGTCTTTGCTTCAGATAGTGGATCTTTGGCACATTTCCTTCACAGCAAACTTGCAGACTCGAGTCTTTGGTTTTCAACCAGTAATGGTTTTCTTTGTAGAGACATTCATTCAGGGTCCCTGAAGGTTGGAAAATATAGTACTTACAGGCAGCAGGGTTTCTGGAGAAACACTCTCTCATCAAACTGGGCCTTCAGCTCGAGGTTCGTCTTCAGACCTCTTTTTGTAGAGAGACTTTATTCCACATCAAACCTCGCTTTTAGCTTGTGGTCTGACTTCAGGCCTCTGCAGTCTCAAGAGAATGGCACCCAGACTTGCTGGAGAGAGAGTAGGCCCTCACAGTGGCCTTATGGAGAGAATTTGTTCGATATTTGTGGAGAGAGTTTGTTAGATCTCTTCTTCCTGGCTGGCAGGATCAAAACTGAAACCAAACTGGAACCTCATGACACTGAAAACATTCCAGTAGGATCAGATCCAATCACCACCTGTTATCAGGCACAGCACAGCCTTTTAGGCCAATTCATTGGCCACCAGCCAAATCAATCAAACCGAGTCATTACTGATACCAGCCAGTCCGCATCACCAGTAAATCAGCACAGCCTTCTGCTTGAATTAAAGGCACAAGTCACTGTTTCCTTCTGCTTGAATTAAAGAAACTGACTGCCTTAAAGATACATGTCTATAAATCATCCATGGATCAGAAACGTAACGGCAAAAATAAAAGAAAGGGGAATTAAGAGAAAAAAACAGCAAGAACCCTTACACCATTTCCACTCCCCATCCACCCCACCCTAACATCCCTGGGCGCGAAGGGCCAATTTACCATGGCCAATCCATCTAACCCGCACATCTTCGGACCATGGGAGGAAATCCACACCAACACAGGGGAATGTACAAACTTAACACCGACAATGACCCAAGGCTGGATTGAACCTGGGTCCCTGGTGGTGTGAGGTAGAAGTGCAAACTACTATACCATTGTGCCACCCCTCATTATTTAGATTACTAATGGTGAACCAAGGAACAATCTAAAGTAGAACTAAATTGGAAGAGGGCTAACTTCAGTGGGATGAAAAAGAATCTGGCCATGGTAAAATTTACACTTTCTCCCCGTGGTCTGTGTGGGTTTCCTCCGGGTGCTCTGGTTTCCTCCCACAGTCCAAAGATGTGTAGTTTCGGTGGATTGGCCATGATAAAATTGCCCCTTAGTATCCAAAGATGGGGCTACTGGGAGAGTGGTGGGTGGGTGGGGGAGTGGGCCTGGGTGGGATGCTCTTTCAGAGGGTTGGTGCAGACTCTTTTTGCGCTGTAGGGATTCTATGGCACTCAATGCCTTATTGAGGGATCTGATCGAGAAGGGGGTCTACTGAGAGCCACCCCTGACCTTGTTGCCAAACCCCATTCATCACCCCCCCCCCCCCCCCCAATCCCCACCATCCCACAAAACCTTTCCTGCCATCACTTCCCTCTGGATTGGATCATGATCATGTGCCTCTGGTGGGTGTATTTCATGCAGCAACCACCCCCTCCCCAGTGGCGCTGTTAGCCAAAGAGCTGCTAGCCTCTGATTTCTCTCCAAGAACCCCATTGCCTCCATAAAACTTTCTCTCCTAAGGTTTTGGGCAAGAGATGCAGGGGGATTTGAGGAAGAATTTATTTTTTAAAGTAATTTTATTGACGTTTTTAATTTTAACAAATAACGCAACAAAACCACATGAATGATGCAGCTCAGCAAAAATGTCTCAACATACATGGAATACAGAGGGTGACAGGAGAATAGCAACATGGCTCACTCAGTACATTTATTAAACTCAACTTGCTGCCTCTGTACGCACCACCAGAGAACAAGGAAGAAAAAGATAAGGCCATGAAAACATGGTAAAAAGACGCACACCTTCCCAAGCAACGATTTCTCGCAGGGACTATGAGAATTCAGGATAAGTTCTTCACACTTGTTGGGTGCGCATCAGTACATATCTCCCTCAACCCCAGCAGCTCCAGAGGCACCAATGACCCACTGTAACCTCCTCCTCTCAGATACCAGATCCGCCTGTACCCCTGTAGGAGCCAAACAAGGATTCTTTAACTCCATCACAAAAATAAAAAAATACAAAGTAAATCCACGAGACTCCGAGTTTCAGGAGGATACTTTACATATATCACAAGATGCAACGTGACCCCAACCTCAGGCACAGTACAGTACCATCAGCATTCCACATATTTATACAGAAAGGACCAGCAGCTATAGATTTGGATTATAGTCAGAACCTCTCAGCAACCTAATCAGGCCAAGATAAAAGAAAAAGGGAAAATTACCAGGAGCAAGGGGTCTCAGGATGAGAAGGGTCAGGGTATAACCAGGTCTTTATTCCTCCGGCGCATGCCCACCACCCTATGAAGAAGAAGAGAAAAACTGCTTGTTCAGACAAGGGAACGTACCAACCATAAGTTTAGGGAGGGAGGTGAAACAGGATATCAACTACAGTGCAGGACCTGGCTCAACCCTCGTGTACTAAGTCAATAATCCAGGGATGATACACTTAACACCTCAAAACTCAAATTCTCAGATTGTCCCTAGTTAGTGTCTTTGAGAAGAGATGTCCCAAGCATAAGGGAGTGATAGGATACCAGCCACAGCACCAGACCTTGCCTAATGCAGCACAATCTTACACAAGGGAATCAGGACACGCAGCACACGCTAAGACCTATCACTCAGCTAGGCACACTCCTCACTACCCATACCCAGGAGAGTGCACCAGCCCCACCGACAGTAGAAAAATCAAATCTGCCACAACCGAGGAGACCCCACAACCGAAGAGAAGGAGAATCGTCAAGACACCCATTAATTGGGATGGGGGGGGGGCGATTTCTCCACCCCCCCCCGTAGTGCAATAGACCAAAACAGGATCACCCAGATAAAGAGAAGAATCCCCCATGGAAAGAACACCTGAGTTAGCCCAAGGACATTGAACACAGATGTATGCCATTACAAGGAGGATGCTAGGGGACAGGGCAGCTCTGCCTCAACAGAGACAAAAACACTGCCTCCCCATGGCAGAGCCAGCTACAATGAGGAGGAACTCAGGAAACTATTATATAAGACCACTGAGAGGAGGGCGCCTAACTCCCCATCAAGCCTATCCCCAAACCGAAGAAGAGCTCCAACAATGCAGAGGCATAGCATACAGACTCATTTCAACAATTAAAAAAAAAAAATTTTAGTGTACCCAATTAATTTTTCCAATTAAGGGGGCAATTTAGCGTGGCCAATCCACCTAGCTTGCACATCTTTGGGTTGTGGGGGCGAAACCCACGCAAGCACGGGGAGAATGTGCAAACTCCACACGGACAGTGACCCAGGGACCTCGACGTCATGAGGCAGCAATGCTACTCACTGCGCCACCGTGCTGCCCATCTCATTTCAACAATTTGAGCAAGGATTCACCTCGGGATTCACCTGAGGAAGGAGCAGTGCTCCGAAAGCTAGTGATTCGAAACAAACCTGTTGGACTTTAACCTGGTGTTGTAAGACGTCTTACTGTGCTCACCCCAGTCCAACGCTGGCATCTCCACTTCTTGGAGGTAAGCATGGATTCTCAAAATTCGAAGTAACAAAAATGCAATATAAAAATCTGATGTGCTTAGCTCTAACTGGGGGCTTCCCTCAATCCCAATGAGGACTTACCTAACCCTACCACCCACCACCAATAGGGGCTGGTTTAGCACAGGGCTAAATCGCTGGCTTTGAAAGCAGGCCAGCAGCACGGTTCGATTCCCGTTCCAGCCTCCCCGAACAGGTGCCGGAATGTGGCGACTTGGGGCTTTTCACAGTAACTTCATTTGAATCCTACTTGTAACAATAAGCGATTTTCATTTCATTCATTTCATTTCACCACACCAGCCAACCACCCATCACTCTGCCGTGGCTCATCTTCTCGATAAATGGGCTAAAGGGTATCATAATATACACCAGTATATCATGGTTCAGATACACACACTGATATACACACACAGTAGGACCAATCAACACCGCAGCCAATCACCAGTTAGAGCACATGCACTATAAAGACAGGGGCATCAGAGTTCTCTGCCAATTTCATTGCGTGGTCTGACTTCCAAAGCCTTCGTGTCAAACCAGCCATCCTTCCATCAGCCTGCCAGCTATTGGATTACAATGGCAATGCCATTGATGCCAGCGGCTCGTGCCAACTTGAAGTGATGCACAGGTCACGCAAAGCCATCCTTCCTTTTGAAATCGTGGGCTCCTTGAAAGCCTCCCTGCTTGGCGCGCAGGCATGCAAGCTGTTGAACCTAGTTCAGAGAGTTCACTCTCTCTCTCCTGATGACATGTCTGCCTTTCAGGACACCGACTTCAGGGTGCAACTCGATGCCATCATCAACCAGCACCACAACGTCTTCAAAGGCATGGGCACGCTCCCATACACCTACAAGATCTTATTAAAACAGAATGCCACGTCTGTGGTGCACGCATCTCGCAGAGTCCCAGCACCCTTCAAGGACCGCCTCAAGCAGCAGCTGCAGGACCTCCAGGGCCAAGGAGTGATTTCCAGAGTCACGGAACCAACCGACTGGTCAGTTCCATGGTATGTGTAACAAAGCCTTCCGGCGAATTGAGAATTTGCATTGATCCCAAGGATCTAAATCGCAATATCATGAGGGAGCATTATCCAATTCCCAAACGCGAAGAGATCACATGCGAGATGGCTCGCGCCAAGCTCTTCACCAAACTCAACGCCTCAAAAGGATTCTGGCAAATCCAGCTCGACAAATCTAACAGGAAACTGTGTACGTTTAATACCCCCTATGGCAGATAGTGTTACAACAGGATGCCTTTTGGGACCATATCTGCTTCAGAGGTGTTGCATAGGATTATGGAACAAATGATGGAAGACATTGAAGGTGTTCGCGCCTATGTCGGCGACATAATCATTTGGTCCACCACCCCGCCTCAACAGGGCCAAATGCTCTTTTGGTCAGACAGAACTCAAGTTCCTCGGGGACCACATCTCCCAGTTGGGTGTGCGGCCGGATGCGGACAAGGTGGCTGCTATCACAGCCATGAAAACGCCAGAGGACAAGAAGGCGGTCCTCCGATTTCTGTGCATGGTCAACATTTTAGGGAAGTTCATCCCTAACCTCGCCTCTCATACCACGGCTCTCAGGAACATGGTCAGGAAGACGACAGACTTCCAATGTCTCCCTGCCCACGAGCGCGATTGGAAAGAATTCAAAACCAAACTCACCACCGCCCCGGTCTTAGCTTTCTTTGATCCAGCAAAAGAGACCAAAATTTCGACCGATGCCAGTCAATACGGCATTGGGGCAGTGCTCCTGCAATGCGATGAGGCCTCATCATGGGCCCCCTTTGCATATGCGTCACGCACCATGACCCCCACAGAGCAGCGCTACGCGCAGATTGAAAAGGAGTGCCTGGGTCTTCTGACCGGTGTGGTTAAGTTTCATGATTATGTGTACGGACTTCCTCAATTCACCATCGAGACCGACCATCGCCCGCTGGTCAATATAATACAGAAAGACTTGAACGACATGACGCCTCGCCTCCAGCGTATTCTTCTCAAGCTCCGGTGATATGACTTCCAGCTGGTATACACCCCAGGCAAAGACCTCATCATTGCTGACGCTCTCTCCAGGGCAGTCAACACTCCAGGTGATCCAGCGGGATTCGTCTTCCAGGTTGACGCCCATGTGGCATTCGCGGCCTCCAATCTACCTGCCACGGATGAACGCCTCGTCCAAATTTGCCGCGAGACGGCGGCTGACCCTTTGCTACAGCGTGTCATGCGCCACCTAACAGACGGGTGGCTCAAGGGTCAATGCCCTCAGTTCTATAATGTCAGAGATGATCTGGCGGTACTAGACAGGGTTCTTCTGAAACTGGACCGCATTGTCATCCCGCATAGCATGCGCCAGCTCGTCCTGGAACAGCTACACGAGGGCCATCTTGGCGTGGAAAAGTGCCACCGACGGGCCCGAAAGGCAGTGTACTGGCCCGGCATTAATGAAGACATAGCTAACACAGTGCTCAACTGCCCCACTTGTCAGCGCTTCCAGCCGGCCCAACCACGTGAGACCCTGCAACCCCATGAGTTGGTCACGTCACCTTGGACCAAGGTGGGCATCGACCTGTTCCACGTGCTGGGTAGAGACTATGTCCTGATCATGAACAACTTTTCAAATTACCCGGAGGTGATACGGTTGCACGATATCACATCGTCTGCAGTCATCTGTGCCTGTAAGGACACCTTTGCTCGACACGGCATCCCACTCACGGTTATGTCGGACAATGGCCCCTGCTTCGCAAGCCAGGAATGGTCCAACTTTGCCAGGTGGTACAATTTTGCCCATGTGACATCCACTCCCCTGTACCCCCAATCCAATGGCAAAGCGGAGAAGGGAGCCATTTGGTCAAACTGCTCCTCTGCAAGGCTGCTGTGCTGGGTCCGATTTCTACCTCGCCTTGCTGGCCTATCGCTCCGCCCCACTGTTCACTGGCCTGTCACCAGCCCAATTGCTCATGGGTCGTACTCTGAGGACGACGGTGCCGTCCATTCATGTCCCAGACCTCAACCATGTTCCGGTCCTTCGACGGATGCTGCTACCTCGTGCACAGCACAAGGCGGCTCATGACTCCCGTGCAGCTGATCTCCCTGCTCTGGCTCCAGATGACAACGTCCGCATCTATCTTCCGGATGGTGACTGGTCTGCAACCGCTGTTGTCCTTCGGCAGTTGGCCCCCCGCTCGTTCCTTGTTCGTCTACCGGATGGCTCCATTCTGCGCCGCAATCGACGCACCCTTTGTCTCGTTCCACGCTCGCTACGTGATCCTCCACTGTCGCCTCGCCCTCCTGCTGACCCTGCCATGGACTATGCAGAGATCCCTGTCACTCTGCATCCTCCTCACTCTGACGCAGTCCAGCATGCTCCTCAGCCGGCTGCTCCCGACCCACCCTTGAGGCGGTGAACCAGAATTCGTCGCCCACCTCAGAGACTTAATTTGTGAACTTTGTGGACTTATAGACTTTCTGAATTGTTCTGTTCTTCCGTTTGATCGTTTACATGGTTTGTATATAGTGTTCATCTCGTTATTCTTGTTGCATACTGTTTTTCTGCACCAAGCACCTTGCCATGTAAATAGCTTAGTTCTCATGTACATAGTCCTGTAAATATGTCTTTCACACACAAGTAGTTAGGGACATTCTCACCATACACTATTTATTGCCACACATGTACATTCTTTTATAAAAGGGGGGCTGTCATAATATACACCAGTATATCATGGTGCAGACACACACTGATGGACACATAGTGAGATCAATCAACACACACAACACCGCAGCCAATCACCAGTTAGAGCACACGCACTATAAAGACAGGGGCATCAGAGTTCCCGCTCATTCAAGCTGCAGCTTCCTAATAGGACAGAGCTCACAGCCTGCAGCACAAACATTCACCATGTGCTGAGTGCATCGACTGGTTAGGACAAGGCAAAGGTCTTTAGTTAAAGCTAGTATCGTGTTAACCCACAGTGAGAGTATGTTAAACTGTTAATGACTCAATAAAATAGTGTTGCACTATTTCAGGTGTTGGTGACCTGTGTGTGTTCCACGGATCCAGAGCGCCCAACACAACAAGGGGTGTCTAAAATGCACTGCCTCCTCATAAATGCAAGGATTACAGCACAGGTTTTTAAAGTGGCAAGACTCTGCACAAACTACAGATCACTTTACTGACTCAGTCTGTTTTTTGCTAGAACTGGATAATAGACGACCCTCGCTCTCATGCTCAAAAATCGCACATCTTTGTTAGGAGAAAAGACGACATGAAATCAACAGCACAATTGCAAGGAAATAAAGTCCAAGCTTATTGATGAACTGCAGGATAATAACACCACTCATGTCATTTGGAAAGCCAAAGCCATGACAGTAGCATCAATCAACCCTCAGGATCTCTCCAAAGTTTCATCAAACGAAGCACCTCACCTGCGCCACGCCATTGCCTTGACATTCAGACAGGAAGGAAACTAGGCCCTGGCTGGGGGCGATGACTCAACATGAGGACAGGATAGTATAAGGCCAGTGATTGGGGCCTCCAACTGACCCCAGGCTTCGAAGACCGGATACAATGTGTTCCATCGAACCTGAAAGATCCAACCTTCAAACTGAGATTACGAAAGCATGGCAGCCAATTCTCAGAATCAGTTGGGAACTTGCCTCCCACTCCTTGCAAGAGACTGGGCTCACAAACACTCCATGTCCAGCCTCTACTCCCCGAGTCAGTCAGGATAGATGACACACCATGCAGCAGGATTTCAAAGGACCGAAGAAGGCAGCCCCCATCAGGGAAAGTGCACTATCAAATACGAGGATTCTCTTCTGTGTTTCCACCATTTTCTCAAGGATATTTCATAGTTTTCATAGAAATCATAGAAATTACAGTGCAGAAGGAGGCCATTCGGCCCATCGAGTCTGCACCGGCTCTCCAAGGTCCACACATCCACCCTAACCCAGTAACCCCAGCCAACAGGAGGAGGATGTGCAAACTCCACACAGACAGTGACCCAAGCCGGAATCGAACCTGGGACCCTGGAGCTGAGAAGCAATTGTGCTATCCACAATGCTACCGTGCTGCCCCCTTTTAGAATCATAGAATTTACAGTGCAGAAGGAGACCATTCGGCCCATTGAGTCTGCACCGGCTCTTGGAAAGAGCACCCTACCCAAGGTCAACACCTCCACCCTATCCCCATAACCCAGTAACCCCACCCAACACTAAGGGCAATTTTGGACACTTAAGGGCAATGTATCATGGCCAATCCACCTAACCGGCACATCTTTGGACTGTGGGAGGAAACCGGAGCACCCGGAGGAAACTCACGCACACACGGGGAGGATGTGCAGACTCCGCACAGACAGTGACCCAAGCTGGAATCGAACCTGGGACCCTGGAGCTGTGAAGCAATTGTGCTATCCACAGTGCTACTGTGCTGCCCTTTCATCAAAGGGGACACCAAAAACCTGAACCACAGAGCTTAGATCATCATCCAAAACCTCATTTGCAACGGCAGCCGTCATCACAAAGCCGACAGCGGAGGTGTAAGTCCGCTTACCAGAAAAACCGGCACTGCAAGTTGGGCCCCATCCCAGCCACCTCCGACCGCTTCAATCAAACGAGGATTCTCTCTATTAACTTGGCTCTTCATCATCAAACTCCGCCAGGATCATCCAGGGACATAGTACAAGACATATATCCCAAAGAAACATATTATGGGCTGTGCACTGGGGTGAAATAGGGTGGTACAGTGGTTAGCACAGCTGCCTCACAGCACCAGGGACCCGGGTTCGATTTTGGCCTTAAGTGACTGTGTGGAGTTTACATGTTCTCCCTGTGCCTGTGTGGGTTTCCTCCGGGAGCTCCAGTTTCCTCTCATAGTCCAAAAATGTGCAGGTCAGTTTGATTGGCAATGATCAACACAGGGATAGAGTAGGGGGAGTGGGACGAGGTAGAGTGCTCTTTCGGAGGGTTGGTGCAGATTCGATGGGCCAAATGGCCTCCTCTGCTCTGTAGGGGTTCGATGAAAATAAAGGTTTAAAATACAGCAGAATAGATTTCCGGTGGTGGCCATGGAGTGAGTGGTCGCATATTTGGCAGGTTCCGCTCATGGTGGTCTTTTTGTGGCCTTTACGCCGGTTTGTTGCAGGAATTATGTAAGAAAAAGGTACAGAAGTAAGAGCTGAAGAGAGTGACCCCTAGTTTTGGAGCTGCAGTCCAGAGGTGCCCGGAAAAAAGCTAACCTGTTGGTTGAGGTGAGCGAGAAGCAGACAGCGCAAGCAGAGATGGTGGATATGCAGGGTCTGGCCCCATCGGCTCAGTGGTCGATGGACCAGTTGGTGAGCTTCCTGAATGAGAAGTTCACCCAATTGCAGAAGGAAAGTGTGGAGGACCTGGCCCGGGCGGTGGACTCGATCAAGGCGATGGTTGACCGTGTGGAGACGAGACTGGAGGCCCAAGGACAGGCAATCCAGAGGCTGGAGGAGCAGGCGGGGGAGCAGGAAGACCAGTCCACCTCGATGGCAGCAGAGATTGGGCTGGTGTGTGACCAGCAGAAACGACTGGTGGAGGACCTGGAGAATCATTCACAGAGGCAGAACATTCAGATTGTGGGTCTGCTGGAGGGAATTGAAGGATTGGATGTGGGTACGTACGTCGGGAAGATGCTGGAGAAGCTGCTTGGGGAAGGTGCGTTTGACCGACCTTTGGAGGTGGATCACAGGGCGCTCTTGTTCAAACCCCCGTGGTTAGGTTGGGGTTAGGCCGGTGTACTTTGCTTTGTTAAGGGATGAGGGGTGGGCCTTTGTGTTCGGACCTTGGGAGGGATTGATTGTTTTTACTTCTTGCCTTTGTTTTGACTGTTTGCACTGAGAGCGAGGGGGGAAGGGGAATCAGTGGGAGGTAGGATGCTAGGTGCCACGGGCTAGTTCACGGAAGCAAAGTGGGGGGTGATCTGAAGATCAATGTGGGGGGGGGGGAATGGGAGGGGGAGTGAAATGGAGGGGGTTGGGCGCAGGGTGGTGGGATTATACTGCTGACGGGGCGGGGACTATCAAAGTGGAGGAGGATTGATGACGGCAGTTGCCCGAGGGCGGGCCAGGGGAGGTGCGGGACATGGGCCGCAGACTGGCCTAGGAAAGGTTTTGATTGATCGGCAGGGGAGGTGGGCGCGTTGCTCACCGACTAGGCTGGTCACATGGAACGTTCGGAGATTGAATGGACCAGACAAAAGGGCCCGTGGGTTTGCGCACTTGAGGCAACTGAAGGCGGACGTGGCCATGTTGCAGGAGACACATCTGAAGGCGAGGGACCAGGTTCGGTTACGGAAGTGATGGGTTGGACAGGTGTTCCATTTGGGGTTAGACTTTAAAACAAGGGGGGTGGCGATCTTGGTTAATAAGCGGGCGGCATTCGATGCGGGGAATATAGAAGTGGACCTGGGGGGTAGATATGTTATGTTATGGTTAGTGGGGAGCTGGAGGGAATGGCCGTGGTATTGGTACATATATATGCCCCGAACTGGGGTGATGTTGAGTTTGTTAGACAGGTACTGGGGAAGATCCCAGACGTAGATTCACATTGACTGATTATGGGGGAGATTTCAATACGGTCCTGGATCCAAGGTTGGTTCGGTCGAGTTCTAGGTACCAGCTATGGCAAAGGAGCTTCGGGGGTTCATGGAGAGCATGGGGGGGGGGGGGGGGGTCGATCCATGGAGATTTGGGAGGCAGAGGAGTAAGTAGTTTTCATTCTACTCCCACGTGCATAAGGTGTATTCCCGGTTAGACTTCATTGTGATGGACAAAATGCTGCTGGCTGAGGTGGTAGATGCTGAATATTCAGCAATAGTGGTGTCAGACCACGCCCCGCATTGGGTGGACTTGCAAGTCAGCAAAGGAAAGGCCTAGCGCCCGCATTGGAGGTTGGATGTGGGGCTGCTAGCGGAGGAGGAGTGATGTGATCGGGTGAGGGAGGCCATTCGGGGATATATAGGGATCAATTGCACAGGTGAGATTTCGGCGGGGCTGGTTTGGGATGCACTGAAGGGGGGAATTCATCTCAATTCGGGCCCATAAGGAGAAGGCTGAGTGGGCGGAGTTGGACAGGCTGGTAGGCAAAATTTTACAGGTGGACAGGAGGTACGCGGAGTCTCCGGATGATGGGCGTTTGAAGGAACGTCAGAGACTGCAGCTGGAATTTGGGCTCCTGTCCACAGGTAAGGTGGAGCGACAGCTGTGGAGGGTAAAGGGGGTGGTGTATGACTATGGGGAAAGAGCCAGCAGGATACTGGCACACCAGCTGAGGAAACAGGAGGCAGCGAGAGAGATTGGCAAGGTGAGAGACACAGGAGGGAAGGTGATTTTGGATCCGGCGGGGGTAAATGATATGTTTCGGGAGTTTTATGGTAAATTGTATAAGTCGGAACCCCCAGCCGGGGAGGAGGGTATGAAATGATTTCTAGGAGGGCTGGAGTTCCCGAGGATAGATGAGGAGTTGGTGGAGGGTTTGGGAGCCCAAATTGGGCTTGAGAAGTTGAGATTGAGGGCGATGCAATCGGGTAAAGCTCCGGGACCAGATGGGTACCTGGTAGAGTTTTATAAAACGTTTTACGGGCTGTTGGGGCTGCTCTTGGTAAAGGCTTTTAACGAGTCAAAGGAACTGTGAATGCTCCTTCCAACATTATCACAGGCATTAATTTCTCTTATTTTGAAGCGGGATAAGGATCCAGAGAGCTGTGGCGTGTTTAGACAATCTCCCTGTTTTTTTTCAATGTATTTAATTTGGTTTTTGAACATATATTTACAGGTACACAAAAAAAGAAGAGACAAAAAAAAAAGAAGAAATAAACTGAGACGATATGCGCAAGATAGAAACGTTGTATAGTTAGCAAAATCCCTTGCTCAACAAGTAAAGGGAACCATGTTGTGGGGGGGGGGGGGGGGGGGGAACTGGGGGAGTGTATATACATTGAGGTAATGGAGAGCCAATTACAGTACATTTGAGGGGGGGGGGGGGGGACGACGCCGCCCATGTTGTTGCTTGCTTCCCTCGGTCGGCCCTCGCTGCCGTTGTTACGTGTTCACCTCTGCTGTGGCCGTTCGTCATTTCTTCTCCCCGTATTTTTGTACTCTCTGTTGCTGTGTGCTGTGGTTGTTGTCGTTCCCTGTGTTCTTCCAGTTTGTGTTCCCTCGTCCTACCCCCCCCCCCCCCCCCCCCCACTGGCTCCCCTCTATTGCTGTTTGCTTTCTCTCTATCCTTCTCCCCCCCCACCAACCCCACTCCCTGCAGTTCGCCTATCCTTTCTCTTGAGTTTAGCTATCCCCCTGCACTGCTCCCCCCCCCCCCCCCCCCCCCCCCCCGGTCTTTCTCTCCTTATGCTTTGGCTACTTTCCTCTGGCTCTTGGCTACTTGATTATTCTTTGGCTTGTTTATTGGCTACAAACAGGTCCCGGAACTGTTGGGTGAATGGCTCCCATGCTCTGCAAAAGCCGTCGTCCGACCCTCGGATGGCAAATTTGATTTTCTCCATTTGGAGAGATTTTGATAGGTCAGAGAGCCAGTCCGCAGCTTTGGGTGGTGCTGCTGACCGCCAGCCAAGCAGGATTCTACGGCAGGCGATCAGGTAGGCAAAGACAAAGGTGTGCGCCCTCCTTCCCTGAATAGATCTGGCTGGTCTGATACCCTGAAGACCGCCACTTTCGAGCATGGCTCCACCCTCCTCCCCACCACTTTGGACATTGCCTCAAAGAAGGCTGTCCAGTACCTGACAAGTCTGGGGCATGACCAGAACATGTGGGTGTGGTTGGCCGGGCCTCCTTGGCACCGTTCACATCTGTCCTCCACCTCCGGGAAGAACCTACTCATTCGGGTTCTTGTTAAGTGGGCTCTATGTAGCACCTTTAGTTGCGTCAGCCAATCTCCCTGTTAAATGTAGATGCAAAATTACTGGTAAAGATATTGGCCACACGCATAGAGGATTGTGTCCCAGGGGTAATAGGGGAGGACCGGAAGGGATTTGTTAAGGGACGACACCTGACGTCCAACATTAGGCGGCTCCTAAATGTGATAATGATGCCTGCGGAGGGGCGCGAGGTTGAGGTGGTGGTGGCCATGGATGCAGAAAAGGCCTTTGATCGGTGGAGTGGAGGTACTTGTGGGATGTTCTGAGAAAGTTTGGGTTGGGGTAGGGATTTGTGGACTGGGTCCAGTTGCTATATCAGGCACCAGTGACGAGTGTAAGGACAAACTGGGTTCGATCAGAGTATTTTAGTCTGTGACGGGGGATGAGACAGGGGTGTCCACTCTCCCCACGACTATTTGCCCTGGCTATAGAGCCTTTGGTAATAGAGCTGAGAGCATCGAACATTTGGCGGGGTTTAGAAGATTGGATCTCGCTCTATGCGGACGATTTGCTCCTTATATAACAGACCCATTGGGCGGAATTGCAGGAATTATGGGGATACTGGAGGAATTTGTTCAGTTCTCAGGTTACAAACTGAATATGGGCAAGAGTGAGGTTTTTCCGATCCAGGCAAGGGGGCAGGAGAGGAGACTGAGGGAGATGCCGTTTAAAGTGGTGGGAGGGAGTTTTAGGTACCTGGGGATTCAAGTGTCAAGGGACTGGGGTCAGCTACATGAACTAAATTTGAGCAGGGTGATTGAGCAAACGAAAGGGGACTTCCGTAGGTGGGATGTGCTCCCGCTGTCACTGGCGGGGAGGGTACAGACTGAAAATGACAGTCCTCCCGAGATTGCTGTTCGTGTTTCAGTGTCTTCCAATCTTCAACTCCAGGCATTTTTTAGGAAGCTGAATGCGGCGATCTCGGATTTTACATGGGCCGGGAGAACCCCAAGTGTGAAGAAGGTCCTTCTTGAAAGGGGGCGCGGGAAGGGGGGCTTGGCCCTTCCGAACTTTATTAATTACCAGTAGGCGGCTAACATATTGATGGTTAGGAAATGGGTAGTGATGGAGGGGTTGATGTGGGAGCGAGTGGAGGCAGTATCTTGCAAGGGCACGAGTCTGAAGGCTCTGTTAACGGCACCTCTGCCATTCTCGCCGGCGCGGTACTCCACAAGCCCTGTGGTGGTGGCAGCTCTGAGAGTGTGAGGGCAATGGAGACTGGAGGGGGCGTCGGTGTGGATACCGATCTGTGACAATCCCAGGTTCGCTCCGGGGGGGCTGGACGGGGACTTCAGGAGGTGGCAGCGGGCAGGAATTGAGAGATTTGGAGATCTCTTCATTGAGGAGAGTTTCCCGAGCTTGGAGGAGCTAAAGGGGGAGTTTGAGTTTCCAGATGGGAACACGTTCTGGTACCTGCAGGTACGGGATTTTATTCGGAGGCTGGTCCCGAGCTTCCCTCACCTCCTACTAAGGGGACTACAGGATAAGGTGTTGTCAAAAACAGGAGTTGCGGAGGGGAGCGTCTCGGAAATATGTAAGGAACTGATGGAGTGGGAAGGGGTCCCAATTGGGGAGGTGAAGAGGAAGTGGGAGGAAGAGCTGGAAGGGGAGTTGGAAGTCAGGTTGTGGGAGAAGGCCCTGAGGAGAGTCAATACATCCTCGTTGTGTGCCAGGCTTAGCCTGATCCAGTTTAAGGTGGTCTACAGGGCTCACATGACTGTGATCCGGATGAGCAGGTTTTTTGAGGAGGTGGAGTACAGGTGTGGGCGCTGTGGGAGAAGTCCTGCGAACCATGTACAGATGTTTTGGGCGTGACCGAGGCGGAGGGGATTTTGGCAGGGATTTTCAGATGTCATGTCCGAGGTCCTGGAAGGGAGGGTGACTCCGAGTCCAGAGATGGCAAAATTTGGAGTGTCGGAAGATTCGGGAGCCCGGGGGGTGGGGGGGGGGGGAGGCGGGGAGAGGCTGACATTTTGGCCTTTGCCTCCCTGGTGGCCCGGAGACAGATTTTGCTGGAATGGAGGACTTGGAACCTCCAAAGTCGGGGGTTTGGGTCAGTGACATGGCAGAGGTTCTTAGGCTAGAGAAAATTATGTTGGCCTTAAGCGGTTCATGACAGGGGTTCGCTCGGAAATGGCAGCCGTTAATCGACTTCTTCAAGGAAAATTGACCGTCGGGGGGGGGGGGGGCGCGGGGGACATGGAAGTGACGAAGGGCAGGGAATCTAATATATGGGTAATTTGGGTTTAGGGATTGGGGGGTGTTGGGTGTGCTGTTGTGAAGCTTTTGCATGTGTTGGATCTCTCTCTTTAGAATGTTAAACTAACACTGAAGTTCTGGCAATTTCCTGGAATGATGTTGACACTATTAACTTATTGCCCCGGGGACACCCTTATTATCCTTCATAAGAGCATATTGTTGAGAATATGCTGTAATGTGCTTAGTGTGACCTTGTTTCTCTGAGGGTATCCCTATTGCCAACTGTAGGAGCTTATTGCGCTCAGGGGTGCCACCATTCCCCTTGGTAAGAGCATATTGTCCTGAGTGTGCACCTGCTGGCCCTTTTGCTCTGAGTGTCCCCATTGGGGTTATTGCCATAACCCCATTGTCCTCAGTGGGTTATTGCTGTAACACCTCCCCACCCATTTTCCCCAGTGAGGGTTACTGCCTTGAGGGTTTCCCAATTGCTCAGTAGAGCTCATCACCCTGAGAGTGCCAGTATTGTTCCCCCCCCCACCCAGTGTGGAGGGGGTTGCTCAGAGGTTATTGCCCTCGGTTGGTGCCACTGTCTTTAAGGTGCCACGACTGACGACACAAAGGTTGGTGGAATTGCGGATAGTGATGAGGACTGTCAGAGGATACAGCAGGATTTAGATCGTTTGGAGACTTGGGCAGCGAGATGGCAGATGGAGTTTAATGCGGACAAATGTGAGATAATGCATTTTGGAAGGTCTAATACAGGTAGGGAATATACAGTGAATGGTAGAACCCTCAGAGAGATCTTGGTGTACAGGTCCACAGGGGCAACACAGGTGGAGAAGATAGTCAAGAAGGCATACGGCATGCTTGCCTTCATTGGCCGGGGCATTGAGTATAAAAATTGGCAAGTCATGTTGCAGCTGTATAGAACCTTAGTTAGGCCACACTTGGAGTATAGTGTTCAATTCTGGTCGCCACACTACCAGAAGGATGTGGAGGCTTTAGAGAGGGTGCAAAAGAGATTTACCAGGATGTTGCCTGGTATGGAGGGCATACGCTATAAGGAGAGGTTGAATAAACTTGGTTTGTTCTCACTGGAACGAAGGAGGTTGAGGGGCGACCTGATAGAGGTCTACAAAATTATGAGGGGCATAGACAGAGTGGATAGTCAGAAACTTTTTCCCAGGGTAGAGGGGTCAATTACCAGGGGGCATAGGTTTAAGGTCCGAGGGGCAAGGTTTAGAGATGTACGAGGTAAGTTTTTTTACACAGAGGGTAGTGGGTGCCTGGAACTCGCTGCCGGGGGAGGTGGTGGAAGCAGGGACAATAGTGACGTTTAAGGGGCATCTTGACAAATACATGAATAGGATGGGAATAGAGGGATACGCACCCCGGAAGTGTAGAAGATTTTAGTTTAGATGGGCAGCATGGTCGGTGCAGGCTTGGAGGGCTCAAGGGCCTGTTCCTGTGCTGTACCTTTCTTCGTTCTTTGTACTGTTCCCCCCCCCCCCCCCCCAACTCCCAACGGGGTGTTTTGCAGTGAAGCTGCCTCTATAGCCATTAGTCAGTGAGAGATATTGACCTGAGGTTCCTGCATCACCCTCAGTGTTGGTCGTTGCCCTAGAAGCCTCTATAGCCCTAAAGGTGTGGGATCATTTCCTGGACAGTGTTCCCATTGCCCTCAATAAGGAATTATTGTCTTGATTGTCCCTAATGCCAACAACGGGGATTATCGTCCTATGGCTGTCCCTATTACTCTCAGTATTGCTCCCCCCACCCCCGGGGCTGTCCCTATTACTCTCAGTATTGCTCCCCCCACCCCCGGGGCTGTCCCTATTACTCTCAGTATTGCTCCCCCCACCCCCGGGGTTGTCCTTATTACTCTCCGTATTGCGCCCCCCACCCCCGGAGCTGTCCCTATTACTCTCAGTATTGCGCCCCCCTCCCCCCGCCTCCTGCTCCCCTGGCGGCAGTGACTCAAAGCCACCTGTTTATTTGTTGTGATCACGTCGCTCTGACGCCCGGCTGCTCCGCTCTGGACTCGGCTCCCAGCCCAATGTACGTGACACCGCAAAGTTTTCAGCAGAGTTTTTTTTAAACGGGCTCAAGATCTGCTGGCGGCGCTTCCCCTGATTGTGCTGTTGTTATTACTGTTACTATTTTTAATAGGTGCAGGTTGAGTTTGTGCAAGCGGTGGAAGGAAGGGGTTGGTGGGGAGAGATCAGGAGCGGCATGTCATGGAAGAGCCCGACCCTGCCATCTCCCCGGCGGTGCACCGGGACCTGCAGACAGATCTGAAGGTCGCGCCGACTTCTTGTTCCAGCCACTCTCTGCAACTTACTCTGGGGTCCAGCAGTAACACCAGCAGCAGCAAAAACTGCAGCACGGCCAGTTGCAACGCCAATAGCTGCGGCACCAGCGGCTACAACAGCAGCAAAAACTGCAACATCACCTGTTGCAACACCAACAGAAACTGCACAACTGGCTGCAACAGAAACTGCAGCACAGCCAGTTGCGACAACAGCGGCTGCAACACCTACAGAAACAGCAGCACAACTGGTTGCAGCACCAACAGAAACTGCAGCACAACCAGTTGCATCACCAGCAGCGGCTGCAACACCTACAGAAACTGCAGTACAGCCAGTTGCAACAACAGCAGAATCTACAGCATAGCCAGTTGCAACACCAGCAGGAACTGCAGCTTAGCCAGTTGCAACATCAACAGAAACTTCAGTACAGCCAGTTGCAACACCAGCAGCGGCTGCAACACCAGCAGAAACTGCAGCACAGCCAGTTGCAACACCAGAAGCTGCAACAACAGCAAAACCTGCAACCACGGTAACAACTGCAACACCAGCAGCTGCAAGACTAGCTGCAACTCGCAGGCTGGTGACGAGGGGAAAGTTTGCGAGCTGTCCCACCAGCCTGATGGCACATGTCCGGAGAAGGAAGTGCTGGTCAGTGCAGGCAGCCGGCAGAGCAATGAGCTTAGGCTGAACCGCCGCCGCACCAAGTCTTTGCCTTGCCTACATGACCCCTCCGACTTCTTCAGCGAATTCAACGGAGGGCTGCGCAAGAAGGTGAAGTTCGCCGACTCGCTGGGGCTCAGCCTGGCCAGCGTCAAGCACTTCCGAGCCAGCGACGAACCTTACATTCCGTCCAAGGTCTTCCTGCGGCTCCAGAGTTTCCCGACCATCGTGGATGACCTAAACGAGAAGTTCAAAGCGCTGGGCATCCACTGCATGAGGCCCGCTTTCTCTATGCCCTGCGAGGCCAGCGACTTCATGCAGCGAGCCGAGAGGAACCGGGTCTGCCTGGAGAATGTCACCGTCAGGCACTTTGATGTTCACGGGCTGATCAGGGTCTTGAACATCTCCTATATCAAAGAGGTGATTGTCCGCTACACCTTCAACAACTGGCTCTCCAGCATGGACACGCCTGCGAAGTATGTGGAAGGGTCGAGCCACTTGGGCACCGACCAGTTCTCCTTCGTTTTGTCCATCCCCCCTTTCTTGGACCAGGGTTCCTTTGTCCACTTCGCCATCTGCTACAGGACAGACAACGAGGAGTACTGGGACAATAACTTCGACAAAAATTACTCCCTGCTGTGTGAATCTACGTCAGATGAACACGCCAACACTTAGGATCTTTAAATGCACATGTTTGCATATGTCCTCTGTTAAAGCGGTGCCATCTCTCCATTACTTTTATGACAGGAGCCGCGGGTTTAAAAAAAGCACGAGGCGTCAAACTTACCCAAGGAAGTGTATTATTATATGTTCCAGTCTTAGGATAGAGTTTGAGGTATGCTATTGACAGTACAGTTATTGAAGAAAATTAAAGTGGCAATGGCATCAAGAATATCTGACTTACGATCAAAAGATTCCGCTGTGCACATACAAATGGCAGAACTGACAATGGAAATGTCCGTGTACAAACCTGATACAGTTGGACATTGTGTAGTTTACGAGCTTTGTTTAAACTGCATTCCATTTCCCCCACCCTCCAATTTTGTGTTGCTAACTTTGCCTTACTTTGAGGAAAGTTTTAAGAGAGGCTTGTAACATCTCTTGTCTAGGAGCAGGGATACAGAATCTTCTCCCAGGCATCTCCAATGCCACCCTCTGCTAGTTGTGGAGAGTAGGCAAGTTTGGTGTGACACCTGTATTTCCACTAAGCCCCTCCACCCACTCCCTGACAGCAGTGGCAAGATTACAAACACAAAATCATATTTTGCTGCTTCTGATAGTTATGTACAGTGTATTACAGTGCCATGCCTTACAGTATGTCCAATAACAAAAAGACAACTTGATGAAGTTGTCATCTCAACTTAAAAGTTAAAATTTTTATATATAATCACATTTTATGAATTGGCTAAAGATGATCCAAAAAATAATTGTGCAGTTGATTTGATGCTCTAATATGCAGTTGATCTTTGATGCTCTAATATGTGTCAGGTGTTTTGAATGATCTGAGGACTGTAACTCATATAGAAGATTATAGAACACAATACATTTGTCAATAGGATTAAATTAGTCAATCTTTAACAGTACATATACTGGATGTTAATTAATGTGCAATGAAAGGCTTAACTGGCAGGATTGTTCAGGAGGAGTTGGTTTCCATCTGACTGTCAGCACAACTCCAACTGAAGTGGTTTTAATTCTTAGTGACATAACTGGTTAGAAAGCCAGTTACACCATGGGAGATATGCATTGTTTATAGGATATACGTGCATTAGAATAAAATAGAAACTTTTATTTACTAATGAGTGCAAATGGAACACATATAACGTGATATTTAAAATACATTATGAAATGGATTAAAAGTGTTTTATACAATGAACCTGTTTCTCGGACACAAAAATGGGAAATTGTTCAGTATTTAAAAATGTTTTAATGTCCTTTGAGTCACCTTCATATTGCATCGGGGTCAATCAGACAATCATAGAGCTCCCCTCTGCCCTAACTCTGAATTTGTATCTTTCTGTAGTTGCTCTCCTATTTCCTTTCTGAGCTCGCCTTGTTCATGAGATCCACTTCCTGCTGCTTCAACTCCATACTAAACTGCTGAACATCCAGCTTTCCTTCCTGACTCCCTTAATAGCTGATAAGGTTTCTTCTCCTCAGATAATGTCCCCCTCTCCATATTCTGCCATCATTCCCCTCCTCAAAAAAAAACCCTTGACCTTTATGTCCGTGTAAACGAGGTTATTGACCTGAAACGTCAACTCCGATTTTCTTTTGCAAAAGGGGCAGTCTGACCTGCTGAGTCTTTCCAGAATTTAGTTTTTATTCCTTGAATGCATTGTTGTCTCCCAAATACATGCCCATCTTCCTAGGCACTGAATGCTTGAATCCTTCCAATCAGGTTCTCTCTTCCCCCCCCCCCCCCCCCCCCCCACCCCCCATTCACTGTACAAAAACAAAATATTACGAATGCTTCAACTGAAAACAAAAGCAGAAAACTCAGAAATACTCAGCAGTTCAGACAGCATCTGTGGAGAGAGAGAAGCATTTACTGTTTCTGCTCTGTCCCCTTTCATCAAAGCTGATCCAATGTTCATGCTGTCCTCTTCACTCAGCTTTGCATAGCATGCAGCATAATCAGAGCCATATGCTTTGTTGTCCCTGAGAGTATTCATTTTTTAGTGGGTTTTTACTGCTTGGACTAGGAGCACGGTGGTCGAGGTTTAGTCACCTTCTGAACAGCATTAGTTCCCTGGTTTTCAGATTATAAAACTTACTTTAACAGGAGAACCTCGTGAAGGTTGCTTTCTACCTCCATAACATCCAATGCCACAATACCTTGGATCACTCTTGACCATACATTAACCTGCTGCAAAAATCTCCAGAATACCAGAGCCACGGTCAAGACGAGAGTCTTATAAGAAACCTTGTGCATGCCACTTAGGAAAACATAGGTAGTTTTAAGGGATTAATATTCGGGTAAACATTAGAAATATGATATAGTTTTAAGAGGATTCAATGTTTTGTGCCTGGAAGGTGCCTTTAACTAGATTCACGCTGGACCAAGGTATTTGTATGTGTGGGGGTTGGTTTCAATTCCAACTGGGATACTGCTGCGCTTAGAGAGGGTTAAGGTGTGAAAAATAAATAAACCAAAAGTCATTGCTTAGCAAAAGGAGGCAACTTCCCAGAAAGAGAGAAAGCCTTCTGTTGTTCTTCATTTTTTAATAATCTTTATTAGTGTCACTAGGCTTATATTACACTGCAGTGAAGTTACTGTGAAAATCCCTACTATTTAACTGAAAGCCGCAGCAGTTGGAGACAGGGAGAGAGTGAGAAGGCCACTCACAGTCTTGCTCGAAGCAGGGAATGTTGTAAAATGGAGTCATGTACAAGAAAGAAAGCTCCAGAGAAACTAAAGTACAGATGATTCCAGAAACCTGGAAATAGAACAGGATTCTGTTCATGGCCATCTCACACAAAGCTGAGAAGGTATCAACTGGTGAGAAGATAGCTTTCTAAACTAATCCTAAAGGTTTCTAATGTAATCCTAAAGTTTGGACTGTCTTGCTACAGTCTGCAAAACAAATTTTAAAAGTAACTGGGAAGACAGTGTTGGCTGGATATCAGAGTTTGTGTAACAGTGGAAGTCAGTCGAGACAAAGGAATCTGAAGGATTGATGTAAAATCGTGGAGTGGATTCAATGGTAAAAGTGGAGCGGAAACTCTGTTCATTTTTGGAAAATGGACTGGATTTTGGAATGCAAATCACTAACAAAGAACAAGAACAAAAAAAAGTACAGCTCAGGAACAGGCCCTTTGGCCCTCCAAGCCTGCGCCGACTATGCGGCCCTTCTAAACTAAAACCTACACTTCCGGGGTTCATATCCCTCTATTCCGATCCTATTCATGATGTGGAGATGCTGGCGTTGGACTGGGGTGAGCACAGTAAGAAGTCTTACAACACCAGGTTAAAGTCCCAACAGGTTTGTTTGGATTCACTAGCTTTCGGAGCGCAGCTCCTTCACCAGGTAAGTGATTCCAAACAAACCTGTTGGACTTTAACCTGGTGTAAGACTTCTTCCTATATCCTATTCATGTATTTGTCAAGACGCCCTTAAATGCCACTATTGTACGTGCTGGGGCAGCACGGTGGTGCAGTGGGTTAGCCCTGCTGCCTCACGGCGCCGTGGTACCAGGTTCGATCCTGGCTCTGGGTCACTGTCCGTGTGGAGTTTGCACATTCTTCCAGTGTCTGCGTGGGTTTCGCCCCCACAACCCAAAAGATGTGCAGGCTAGGTGGATTGGCCACGCTAAATTGCCCCTTAATTGGAAAAAAATGAATTGGGTCTTCTAAATTTATTTTAAAAAACTATTGTAGCTGCTTCCACCTCTGCCGGCAGTGAGTTCCAGGCACCCACTATCCTCTGTGTACAAAACCTCCCTCACATCTCTAAACATTGCCTCTGACATCTTAAACCTACGTCCCCTAGTAGTTGACTCTTGCACCCTGGGAAAAAGCTTCTGACTATCCTCTCTGCCCATGCCCCTCATAATTTTATAGACTTCTATCAGGTCGCCTCTCAACCTCTGTCATTCCAGTGAGTACAAACCGAGTTTATCCAAAGTATTACAAGTATTAAGAAGTATTACAAGAAATCTTTATGAAGTTGGAAGTTGTGGCCTCGAACACTCGTCCTGACAGTATGTTGTGCAACTATGCTTCCAGCAATGTGTCACCAGATTGGAGTGTCGGATTAACAATCAAGACTTTTCAGCACTTGAGTTTTGTCTGTGAAACACATCTTCAAATGTTTCTAATTCCGACTACATAGAATAAAGAAATGGCAAGTTGTATTATTATGAAGGCATATTATTAAATCTAAGATGTACAGTTTTACCCAACACTTAACCATAAAGGAAAGCATGATTATGAGAGAAGATGTGAAAGAATCATTTGGGAGATTGAAGTTTGGAAATACTTACGTGACAATCATCTGGGGGGGACTGAAAAATTAAATGAAAATCGCTTAATGGCACAAGTAGGCTTCAAATGAAGTTACTGTGAAAAACCCCTAGTCGCCACATTCCGTCGCCTGTTCAGGGAGGCTGGTATGGGAATTGAACCATGCTGCTGGCCTGCCGTGGTCTGCTTTCAAAGCCAGCGATTTAGCCCTGTGCTAAACCAGCCCCTAAAGACATTCACTTGGGGTTTCAAAGTGGAGTGTGTATTTGAACACAGCCAATCGGTATGCCTTAAAAAAAGGGACTTTGTGTGTCAATGAGACCATTGTAGATTCAGAAGTACTTTGAGATGAATCTTAAAACCTCTGTGTAATTCTTAAGTTACGGCAGGAGCAAAGGAGTATTTTATAATCCAATTTTTCCATGTTTAATAAATGTATTCCTGTTGTTAAAACTATCTAGCGGTCCTGTGACTCTTCTTCCTCGTTACGCGGCGGGATTCTCCATTTCTGAAACTAAGTGTCGACCTGGGCCGATTCAGCGACCGTGAAGAGGCCTAGCACTGGGACCACGTGGAACACAATTGATTCCAATGAAAAACGATGCTGGATTTGGCAGGTCCCTGATTGACACTCAGGAGGCTGACAAGCTGCAGCTGCATATACACACTTCATTCCCCACACACACTCATCCCAGCCAACAAGATGGCACTGGTTGTGCTGGAACGCGCCCATCCCACTGATGTGCCGGCTGGGGCCAGAGGGCACCTAGGGGGTGGCCTGGGGAGACACCCATATGACCTGTGGTCCTAACAGTGGTCTGTCAGCATTGTGCGCATCTGCATGGCTATCTTGCAGGCAGCGGCAATAATGTCCCGTGTCCGTCCACCCCGACCCCACAGCCGCCTTTGGCCACCCCCCTGTTACTCCCCTGACCCTGGCAGAAGCCCCATGACCAGTAGTACAACTGTCAGAAAATATAGCGATGTTGGAACTTTCCGTTTCCCTCTCTATCAGCCTCGGCACCAGTTTCCCGATTTTTTAAAGCACACATGAACCTCGCCGTTGGGAATTCGCCCCAGTCAGGCCCGGTAATGATACGCCAACGACGTTTACGTGCGTTCTGGAATGCTGCTGTTGAGATGAAGGAGAATTACGATATGGCGTGAAACCGGCGCCTGCCACGATTTGGTTGTCAAAACCGATACTCTGCCCATTTGCATTTCCTGATTATGGTGTCAGCCAATGGAGAATCCCGCTCATCGTCTTTTGAACTAGAGTTCCATTCTGGGGTCTTCTCGTCCAGTTATATCATCAACTGGGATTGTAACACCTGGGGCAGCAGAGTTAACACAGTATGAACTGCTTCAGTTACCATGGTTTACCCAATAGCAGAATACTATTGATCAACCTATCTCAGGAGCAGCCACACAAATGTGGGAAGTTCTGGGGTTATTTATGGGATGTTGTGGCAGACTTAAAGCAAAATAGGCCTGTGAGAAGCCAGAGATTCAAGGAGACAGCTGAAGGCCTGTAACTCCATACTCTAGGCATATAGACAAAGTCGAAGATGCAAGACGATACTTTGCGAGTCTTTGCAGGTAATTAAGTCTTAACAGATCCAGAGAAAGGGATAATCACAGGTTAAAGAGGTATGAATTGTCTCAAGCCAGGAAAGTTGGTAGAATTTTGCAAGCCCGGAACTTGGCCAAAAGTTTCTGCTTGGCAATTCTGCGTTGTCGTGCGTCCTGAAGGCTGCCTTGGAGAACACTTACGGTAAGCGGTCTCCAAGGCAGCCTTCAGGACGTGCGGCGATGCAGAATTGCCAAGCAGAAACTTATAGCGAAGTTCCGCACACATGAGTGCGGCCTCAACCGGGACCTTGGATTCATGTTGCAATACATTCACTCCCCACCATATGGCCTGGGCTTGCAAAATCCTACCAACTGTCCTGGCTTGAGACAATTCACATCTCTTTAACCTGTGATTATCCCTATCTCTGGATCTGTAAATACTTAATTACCTGCAAATGCTCGCATTCTAAGCATTATCTTGCATCTTTGAATTTGTCTATATATATGTTTCTGGAACATACCTCTTCATTCACCTGAGGAAGGAGCAGTGCTCCGAAAGCTAGTGTTTGAAACAAACCTGTTGGACTTTAACCTGGTGTTGTAAGACTTACTGTGCTCACCCCAGTCCAACGCCGGCATCTCCACATCATGACCAAAGTCATGGGCACGTAGGAAGAAGCTGCAAATTCAGTTTGACATGTCCACAGGCTGGGCGGTGCGGCAACTGTGCCACTTAAAGGGGGTGGTATATGAGCATGGGAAGAAGGCTAGCCGCGTTATGCTTATCAGTTATGGCGACAGGAGGCTGCTATGGCGATTGTGCAGGTGCGGAGGCTGGGGGGTGGGGCTAGGTTAGTCTTTGCCCCTGAAAAGTTGAACGTGGCGTTTGTGAACCTTCTACGAGGGGCTTTAGAAATTTGAGCCGCCAGAGGACAAGCAGTGGATGGCAGAGTTCTTAGAGGGTTTGGGGTTTCCCTAGGTGGGGAAGGAATCACGGGAGGAGTTGGAGGCGCCGCTGGGGTTTGACGAGGTTCGCACGGCCTTAGAAAAGATGCAGACAGGGAAGGCATTGGGGCCAGACAGGTTTCCGGTAGAATTTGATAAGAAGGTCGCGGATCAGTTGTCCCCTCGGTTTTGGGGATGTTTAATGAGTCACTGGCAAGGGGTTACCTCCTGGAGACGTTGGGGCAGACATCCATCTCCTTCTCCTGAAGAAGTGCTGGTCGTACTGCCTGATTGTGCTGCTCAATGTGGATGCATAGCTTTTGGCTAAGGTGTTTGTGTTGAAGTTGGAGCCCTGTCTGCCGGAGGTAGTGGGGGAAGGTCAGACAAGCTTTGTGAAGGGCAGAAAACTGCCATCCAATGTGACGTGGTTGTTCAACGTAGTTCTTACACTGGCGGTGGAGCCGGAGCCGGATATAATCGTGTCTCTGGACGCAAAAGAAACATTTGATAGGGCTGAGTGGAGCTATCTTTTTGCAGTTCTGGTGAAGTTGGGGCTGTGTCCTGGGTTTGTGTTGTGGGTGCAGTTGTCATACAAAGCTCTATCTGCTAGTGTGCGCTCTTACATCGAGAGTCCGGGGTTGTTTGGGCTGCATAGGGGGACAAGGCAGGGGTGTCCTCTGTTTCCTCTTCTGTTTGCATTGGCGATCTAAACATTGGCTATTGCTTTGAGGGCTTCGGAAAAGTGGAGAGGAATTATGAGAGGTGGAGTAGAACACAGGGTGTCCCTGTATAGGGGTGACCTCTTGCTGTATGTAAGGGGTCCAGGGCCAGTTATGGGGGATATTATGGGTATAATGAAGAGGTTTGGCTCCTTCTAGGGTATAAATTAAACATTGGGAAGAGCGAGTACTTTGTGGTTAGCTCTCTGGGAGGAGCTGGGTTGGCGGGGGCTGCTGTTCCGTCTGGCTGGGACTAACTTACAGTATCTGGGGGTCCAGGTGGCTTGGGTTTGGGCGCAGCTTCTCAAAATAAATTACACTAACCTGGCGAGCAGGGTCAGGAGCTATCTACAGAGGTGCAACAGCCTTCCGTTGTCGCTGGCGGGCCACGTTCAATCCATTAAGATGAATAGCTGTTTTGACAAAGAGTCAACCAGACTCGAAACGTCAGCTCCCTTCTCTCTACAAAGATGCTATCAGATTTGCTGAGATTGTCCAACATTTTCTGTTTTTGTTTCAGATTCCAGCATCTGCAGTAACTTGCTTTTATCTAGGATGGATATCTTGCCACGATTCATAGAATCATAGAATTTACAGTGCAGAAGGAGGCCATTCGGCCCATCAGGTCTGCACTGGCTCTTGGAAAGAGCACCCTTCCCAACCGCACACCTCCACCCTATCCCCATAACCCAGCTACCCCTCCCAACAGTAAGGGCAATTTTGGACACTAAGGGCAATTTAGCATGGCCAGTCCACCTAACCTGCACATCTTTGGACTGTAGGAGGAAACCGGAGCACCAGGAGGAAACCCACGCACACACGGGGAGAACGTGCAGACTCCGCACAGTGACCCAAGCCGGGAATCGAACCTGGGACCCAGGAGCTGTGAAGCAATTGTGCTAATCACTATGCTACCGTGTTGCCCAATTCTGCCGAATCGTGTTTTTATTTTAATGTCTCCCAGTTTTTCTGCCTAAGTCGTTTTTTTCGGGGGATGGAGCAGCTCATAATGGATTTCATATGGGCGTGGAGAACACCTCATAATCAGAGGAAGGTACTACAGAGGGGTAGGGAGGTGGGGGGGGGGGCGGGGGGGGGGGGTGGTGCTAGCGTTGCCGAATTTGATGTTTTATTATTGGCCGGCCAATGCGGAGACGTGTTGGGGTGGTGTGGGGACCAGGAGGTTGTTTGGGTGCAGTTGGAGTCGGGGTCTAGCTTGGAGGCGCTGGCGACGGTGTCTCTGCTTTTTGCTCCAGGGAAATATTCTTCAAACCTGGTGGTCGTTTCCACTTTGAAAATATGGTGGCAATTCCATAAGCATTTTAAGCTGGCGGCAGTGTCAAGATGGACCCCTCCCTGTAGGAATCATTTGTTTGAACTGGCGAAATTGGATGGCACATTTGGGGGTGGAAGGTAAGAGGCTGGAGAGGGTGAGGGATTTGTTTCTGGAGGGGCGGTTTGCCAGTTTGGATGAGTTGAGGGAGAAAACAGGACTTGGGGGGGATTGGAGGGTGCGGATATGTTCTGGTACGTTTAGGTACGGGATTTTGTCCAGCTGACATTTCCAACATTCCCGGTAGTGCCGCATCCACTTTATGGGAGGGGATTATTGCTGAGTCAGAAGAGGGCAGTACAACTGGGATCTTGGGGAAGAGTAGGTTTTGGTGGAAGAGATGAAAGCCAGATGGGAGGAGGAACTGGGACCCAATTTGTGGAAGTGTGGATTGAGTCCCTCCGCAGGGTGAAGGCTATGTTATCCTGTGCGAAGTTGAACTTGATCCAACTCAAGGTGGTGTTTAGGGCTCACCTCACCAAGGCTTGGATGAATCGATTGTTTTGCGGGGGTTGAAGATAGGTACAAGCGGTATTCTAGAGTGCCTGCGAACCATGCGCACATGTTCTGGACCCGTCCCAAATTGGTAGATTTTTGTGGTCTTTCTTCAGCATTATATCGGCAATCCTAAATGTTGATTTAGAGCCCTGTCTATTAGTAGGTCTCTTCGGGGTGTCGGACCAGCCGGAGGTAAGGACAGGTGTGGGGATGGATGCCCTGGCATTTGCCTCATTGATTCCCGGCAGCGGATTCTGCTGAGGTAGAGGCAAGTGATGCCAACTGGTGCCTCAGCGTGGCTGAATGACTTGATGGAGTTTCTGCACCTTGAGAAGGTTAAGTTCACTGTGAAGGGAACGATTGATGGCTTCTACCGTAGATAGCGGCCATTCATATTGTACTTTAAGGAGAATTACTTTGTAAATACAATGTAAGTGAAATGAGAGTTGTATGTTTACATATGTTTATTAGGCATGTTGTCTAATGGGAACTAATAAAGAACAATACAGCACAAATGCAGGCCTTTAGGTCCTCCAAGCCTGCACCGGTCATGATACCACACTTGACCAAAACCCTCAGCACTTCCTAGTGCCGTATCCCTATACCCATCCTATCCATGCATTTGTCGAGATGCCTTTTGAATGCCATTAATGTATCTATTTCCATTCCCTTCCCTGGCAACGCGTTCCAACCACTCACCACCCTCTGTGTAAAAAACCTGCCTCGCACATTTCCTCTAAACTTTGCCCCACAGACCTTAAACCCCTGCTGCCTGGTGACTGACCCGTCCACCCTGAAATAGTGCCTGCCCATCCACTCTATCCATGACCCTCATAATCTTGTAGACCTCTATCAGGTCACCCTCAACCTCTGTTCTAATAAAAACAGTCCAAATCTATTCCGCCTCTTCGCATAGCAAACATCCTCCAGACCAGGCAACATCCTGGTAAACCTCCTCTGCACCCTTTCCAAAGCCTCCATATCCTTCTATAGAACATAGAACATAGAACAATACAGCGCAGTACAGGCCCTTCGGCCCACGATGTTGCACCGAAACAAAAGCCATCTAACCTACACTATGCCATTATCATCCATATGTTTATCCAATAAACTTTTAAATGCCCTCAATGTTGGCGAGTTCACTACTGTAGCAGGTAGGGCATTCCACGGCCTCACTACTCTTTGCGTAAAGAACCTACCTCTGACCTCTGTCCTATATCTATTACCCCTCAGTTTAAAGTTATGTCCCCTCGTGCCAGCCATATCCATCCGCGGGAGAAGGCTCTCACTGTCCACCCTATCCAACCCCCTGATCATTTTGTATGCCTCTATTAAGTCTCCTCTTAACCTTCTTCTCTCCAACGAAAACAACCTCAAGTCCGTCAGCCTTTCCTCATAAGATTTTCCCTCCATACCAGGCAACATCCTGGTAAATCTCCTCTGCACCCGCTCCAAAGCCTCCACGTCCTTCCTATAATGCGGTGACCAGAACTGTACGCAATACTCCAAATGCGGCCGGACCAGAGTTCTGTACAGCTGCAACATGACCTCCCGACTCCGGAACTCAATCCCTCTACCAATAAAGGCCAACACTCCATAGGCCTTCTTCACAACCCTATCAACCTGGGTGGCAACTTTCAGGGATCTATGTACATGGACACCTAGATCCCTCTGCTCAGCCACACTTTCAAGAACTTTACCATTAGCCAAATATTCCGCATTCCTGTTATTCCTTCCAAAGTGAATCACCTCACACTTCTCTACATTAAACTCCATTTGTCACCTCTCAGCCCAGCTCTGCAGCTTATCTATATCCCTCTGTAACCTGCTACATCCTTCCACACTATCGACAACACCACCGACTTTAGTATCGTCTGCAAATTTACTCACCCACCCTTCTGCGCCTTCCTCTAGGTCATTGATAAAAATGACAAACAGCAACGGCCCCAGAACAGATCCTTGTGGTACTCCACTTGTGACTGTACTCCATTCTGAACATTTCCCATCAACCACCACCCTCTGTCTTCTTTCAGCTAGCCAATTTCTGATCCACATCTCTAAATCACCCTCAATCCCCAGCCTCCGTATTTTTTGCAATAGCCTACCGTGGGGAACCTTATCAAACGCTTTGCTGAAATCCATATACACCACATCAACTGCTCTACCCTCGTCTACCTGTTCAGTCACCTTCTCAAAGAACTCAATAAGGTTTGTGAGGCATGACCTACCCTTCACAAAGCCATGCTGACTATCCCTGATCATATTATTCCTATCTAGATGATTATAAATCTTGTCCCTTATAATCCCCTCCAAGACTTTACCCACTACAGACGTGAGGCTCACCGGTCTATAGTTGCCGGGGTTGTCTCTGCTCCCCTTTTTGAACAAAGGGACCACATTTGCTGTCCTCCAGTCCTCTGGCACTATTCCTGTAGCCAATGATGACATAAAAATCAAAGCCAAAGGTCCAGCAATCTCTTCCCTGGCCTCCCATAGAATCCTAGGATAAATCCCATCAGGTCCCGGGGACTTATCTATTTTCAGCCTGTCCAGAATTGCCAACACCTCTTCCCTACGTACCTCAATGCCATCTATTCTATTAGCCTGGGGCTCAGCATTCTCCTCCACAACATTATCTTTTTCCTGAGTGAATACTGACGAAAAATATTCATTTAGTATCTCGCCTATCTCTTCAGACTCCACACACAATTTCCCATCCCTGTCCTTGACTGGTCCTACTCTTTCCCTAGTCATTCGCTTATTCCTGACATACCTATAGAAAGCTTTTGGGTTTTCCTTGATCCTTCCTGCCAAATACTTCTCATGTCCCCTCCTTGCTCGTCTTAGCTCTCTCTTTAGATCCTTCCTCGCTACCTTGTAACTATCCATCGCCCCAACCGAAACTTCACACTTCATCTTCACATAGGCCTTCTTCTTCCTCTTAACAAGAGATTCCACTTCCTTGGTAAACCACGGTTCCCTCGCTCGACGCCTTCCTCCCTGTCTGACCGGTACATACTTATCAAGAACACGCAGTAGCTGATCCTTGAACAAGCCCCACTTATCCAGTGTGCCCAACACTTGCAGCCTACTTCTCCACCTTATCCCCCCCAAGTCACGTCTAATGGCATCATAATTGCCCTTCCCCCAGCTATAACTCTTGCCCTGCGGTGTATACTTATCCCTTTCCATCATTAACGTAAACGTCACCGAATTGTGGTCACTGTCCCCAAAGTGCTCTCCTACCTCCAAATCCAACACCTGGCCTGGTTCATTACCCAAAACCAAATCCAACGTGGCCTTGCCTCTTGTTGGCCTGTCAACATATTGTTTCAGGAAACCCTCCTGCACACACTGTACAAAAAACGACCCATCTATTGTACTCGAACTATATATTTTCCAGTCAATATTTGGAAAGTTAAAGTCTCCCATAATAACTACCCTGTTACTTTCGCTCATATCCAGAATCATCTTCGCCATCCTTTCCTCTACATCCCTAGAACTATTAGGAGGCCTATAAAAAACTTCCAACAGGGTGACCTCTCCTTTCCTGTTTCTAACTTCAGCCAATACTACCTCGGAAGAAGAGTCCCCATCTAGCATCCTCTCCGCCACCGTAATACTGCTCTTGACTAGCAGCGCCACACCTCCCCCTCTTTTGCCTCCTTCTCTGAGCTTACTAAAACACCTAAACCCCGGAACCTGCAACATCCATTCCTGTCCCTGCTCTATCCATGTCTCCGAAATGGCCACAACATCGAAGTCCCAGGTACCAACCCACGCTGCCAGTTCCCCTACCTTGTTTCGTATACTCCTGGCCTTGAAGTAGACACACTTCAAACCACCTACCTGAACGCTGGCCCCCTCCTGCGACGTCAAATCTGTGCTCCTGACCTCTATACTCTCATTCTCCCTTACCCTAAAACTACAATCCAGGTTCCCATGCCCCTGCTGCATTAGTTTAAACCCCCCCAAAGAGCACTAACAAATCTCCCCCCCAGGATATTTGTGCCCCTCAGGTTCAGATGTAGACCATCCTGTCTGTAGAGGTCCCACCTTCCCCAGAAAGAGCCCCAGTTATCCAAAAATCTGAAACCCTCCCGCCTGCACCATCCCTGTAGCCACGTGTTTAAATGCTCTCTCTCCCTATTCCTCATCTCACTATCACGTGGCACGGGCAACAACCCAGAGATAACAACTCTGTTTGTTCTAGTTCTGAGCTTCCATCCTAGCTCCCTGAAAGCCTGCCTGACATCCTTGTCCCCTTTCCTACCTATGTCGTTGGTGCCAATGTGGACCACGACTTGGGGCTGCTCCCCCCCCCCCCCTAAGGACCCGGAAAACACGATCCGAGACATCACGTACCCTTGCCCCTGGGAGGCAACATACCAAACGTGAGTCTCTCACGCTCCCACAAAATCTCCTATCTGTGCCCCTGACTATAGAGTCCCCAATTACTAATGCTCTGCTCCTCTCCCCCCTTCCCTTCTGAGCAACAGGGACAGACTCCGTGCCAGAGGCCCGTACCCCATGGCTTACCCCTGGTAAGTCGTCCCCCCCACAAGTATCCAAAGCGGTATACTTGTTTCTCAGGGGAACGACCGCAGGGGATCCCTGCACTGACTGTTTTTTCCCAGTCCCTCTTACAGTTACCCACCTATCTCCAATCTTTGGTGTAACTAATTCCCTGAAGCTGCTATCTATGACCCCTTCTGCCTCCCGAATGATCCGAAGTTCTTCCAACTCCAGCTCCAGTTCCCTAACTCGGTCTTGGAGGAGCTGGAGATGGCAGCACTTCCTGCAGGTAAAATCAGCAGGGACACTAACTGCATCCCTCACCTCAAACACACTTCTGATAGTGTGGCGACCAGAATTGTGCGCAATAGTCCAAGTGCGGCCGTACCAAGGTTCTATACACCTGTAGCATGACTTGCCAGTTTTTATACTTGATGCCCCGTCCAATGCAGGCAAGCATTCCGTATGCTTTCTTGACTACCTTGTCCACTTGTGTTGCCACTTTCAAAGAACTGTGGACCTGCATGCCCAGATCTCTCTGACTTTCTATATTCCTAATAGTTTTGCCATTTACGGTATATTTCCCCTCCATGTTAGTCCTATCAAAATGCATTACCTCACATTTGTCTGGATTAAACTCCATTTTCCATTTCTCTGCCCCAGTCTGCAACCTATCTATGTCCTGCTGTATCCTCTGACAATCCTCAACACTATAATGTGTTACGGTTAAGAAATTGCATGTAACCTGTTAGTGTTAGAACTGGAATAAAAGTTTAAATATTGTTTTCTTTTCTTTTGTTTTAATAAAGTTTGTTTATAAAATAACCAAACCCTATTTCTTATATTATTATTCCAGAGATGAATCGATCTTTTCACACCTCATTAAACTTAAAAATGTTACGGGTTAGGTTCATTATCTTAGCTATTGTTGAGAGCTGACTAGGCATCCATAACACCCAAAACCCACTTCTGTCCACCGTCCGACCTTTGGGGTATCGCGAAAGTCAGCAGCCATGGATCCCAAAGATCGGACGGTGGACAGAATGGGTTTTGGGTGTTATGGATGCCTAGTCAGCTCTCAACAATAGCTAAGATAATGAACCTGACCCGTAACATTTTTAAGTTTTAATGAGGTGTGAAAAGATCGATTCATTTCTGGAATAATAATATATGAAATGAGTAAAACAAGCATTTTGTTGCTATTTCCCTTCATGACGACCTACATGTACGAGGTTGGATTTTACGTCCTCACAAAGATGAAGACAGCACAAAGAAACTGTTGAACTCTACAAGGCAGGACAAAGGAATAGGCTGAAGTCTGCGCCTGATTTGCGCATTGCCCTCTCCTCCTGTGAACCTGATTGGAGTGATATCCTGAGGACCCTTTAATGTGACAGGCGAGCCTGCTTGGTCCTCAGGATATCACTCCAATCAGGTTCACAGGAGGCGAGGGCCAATGTGCAAATCAGGCGCAGACTTCAGCCTATTCCTTTGTCCCGCCTTGTAGAGTTCAACAGTTTCTTTGTGCTGCCTTCATCTTTGTGAGGACGTAAAATCCAACCTCGTACATGTAGGTCGTCATGAAGGGAAATAGCAACAAAATGCTTGTTTTACTCAGCACAGGATGCTCCTGGGAGATGCTACTCCAGAATCCCGATAGTCTCATGAGATATTGGTGTGCTTTTAATGAGCTTTCACAGATTAGGTACAGCAGTGTAGTGTTTACATTTGGAGTCAGCTGTAAGTTAATAACTGATTCTGGAGTCTCAACCTCAAAATACATTTTTCACCCACCACTTCTCTTTCAAAATCTGAAACTTCCCTGTACTTCCTTGCATGTAACACACATGGGCTTTGCATCATTATTTGCATTGGCACAATTGACAAAACCATACCTCAAGAAATCGTCTTTAGACTGCTTTGTTCCCGAGTTAAGTTTCTTCTTTGTACGCTGTTAACCAGAGGTCCTGGAGCTCTGTACATAGCTAACACCAGCACTGCTCTCTTGCCCTCTCCTTGGCAGCTCTCTCCAGCAGATTCAGATGTGAGATCCTGGCCACTAGGTATTCTGCCTATTTGTCTCTCTGACCGTCTCTTTTGTTGAAGAAAATGATTCATCTGCACTGTCCCCTTGCCTTGCTTGCCAGCAGCTAGAAAATGGAAGAACCTCTCCTCCGTGATTTGGTGCCAAAAGCACATACATACAGGGCGCTTGATGTCATATGTATGTGCAGGGCACGTGCCCTGCTCACTGCTGCCGCTTATGGCCGGAAGACTTCATCGTTCTCATTTAAAAACTGCTGCAGTTGAATTTTTAGCTTATTCACTTTTTTGTATTCAATTTTTGATCTTATGACATCCCAACCTCTTCTTTTATCTGTCCAGGTTATTCTGTTCTGTCATGTACTTACTCCAGACTTCCGGTTGCGGCTATGCCTAGGTAGGTCGCACGGTCGGCAGCTCCCACCGACAATGGACTTTTGGGCCCTTGTACGGAGCTCCAGCGGCACTTGGACGACGATTCCCGGTGCGGGAAGGAAACAATGAGGGTCCCCCAGCGCTGTATGGAGTGGACCAGGAGTGGGGCGATCAAAAAGGCGGCTTTCGAGAAGAGAGGAGAACGACTGCGAAAAAGCAGGTGGTGGCCGGCGCGGATCAGGCAGCGTGGGCCCAGTGGTCACGGGAGCAGCAGGAGTTTCTTAGGAGCTGCTTCACTGAGCTAAAAGCGGAGATGCTGGCCCCTATGAAGGCTTCTATTGAAAGGTCTTACCTACTTTTATACCCCATCACCCTTGAAATAAAGACCAACTTTAGATTCGCCTTTCTAATTACTTTCAATACCTGCATGCTAAATTTCAAACTAGGTGCAAAAGAGGCCCTCTGAGAGAACAAGGCCAGGATTCTCTGAGCCCCGCCGGGTCGGAGAATCCCCGGGGGGAGGCGCGAATCCCGCCCCGACGCTGGCTGGCCTATTCTCCGTCGCCGTTTTTCGAGCGGCGGCGGGATTCCCACCACGCCGGTGGGGGGCCGTTGACAGCGACCCCCCGCCCCCCCCCAGCGATTCTCCGGGCCCCGATGGAACGAGCAGCCGTCCAGTTCTGGCCAGTCCCTCCGGCGTGAATTACTCACCTCACAACCGGCGGGACCTGGCAGGTGAGTGTGCGGGTGTGGTCCTTGGGGGGGGGGGGGGGGCTGGGGGGGGATCCGACCCTAGGTGGGGCCCCACAGTGGCCTGGCCTGCGATCGGGGCCTACCAATCTGCAGGCGGGCTTGTTCCGTGGGGGGACTTCTTTCCTCCGCGCCGGGCCCCTGTAGGGCTCCGCCATATTGCCTGGGGCCGGCGCGGAGAAGAGAAGCCCTGCGCATGCGTGGAAATACGCCAGCCGGTCTGCGCATGTGCGAACTCGCGCCAGCCCTTTGGCGCCGGCTGGATCGGCACCAACCCCTCCGCGTCCACCTAGCCCCCGAAAATTTGGAGAATTCCTCACTTTCGGGGGCTGTTGATGCCGGAGTGGCTGCGCCGGTTTCCCGCCGACGTGGGGACTTAGTCCCCAGAAGGGAGAAGGAAATTCCTCCTCATCTCAATATTAAATGGGTGACCCCTTAGTTTGAAATTGTGTTCCGTAGTTACAGATTCCCCCATGAGCGGAAACATGAAGCGCAGAAGTGGACATCAAAGATGAAAAATGATCTGCTCTTATTCTAGTAAATCTCCAACATCTGTCTCGGATAGGATGTCATTTGTGGAGGGTTCTGATACATGTCATCTTTCAATCCTCTGTTTCAGAGATGAAGAATGGCAGGAAAGCCCAAAAAACTGGTGATTTTACATTATTCTCAGATCTACAAATGTATCCTTCTCTAAAATAAAAAAAAGTCTTATAAGAGGCATTTTTTTTCTGTTATAGATTCAAAAGCATAAAATTAACACAGCATCATAGCATAAAATGCTGCTAAATTGCATTGTGTTTCTTTGGATTATATGTTACAAAATGCAATTCTGTGTACTGAAACTGATAAGAGAGTAACTGTTACCCTTTTAAACTTGGCATTTAGTGGCAAGGTCACAGTTATAATTTATTTACTTTGTTCAATGATTACACATGCAGAAACAGAAAGATAAACCAACTCCATGAAATAACTGATATACATTGCTTCAATTTCTAAAGTAAATTTTACACTGCAGTGGTCTTATTGATGATGGTTAGATACCTTTGGATAGAAGTGACAGCTGACACACAAAATATTGAAGGCAAAGTAATTAATGCTCATTCTTTTTCTTACCCAAGAGGCGATCTGATTTAAACCTACAAAATTCTGAAGGGGATTGATAGGATAGATGTGGAGAGATTATAGCGGGAGGTGGTGGCGTAGTGGTATTGTCACTGGACTAGTAAACCAGAAATTCAGGGTAATACTTTGGGGACCCTGGTTCAAATCCCGCCACTACAGATAGTGAAATTTGAATTCAATAAAAATCTGGAATTAAAAGTTTAATGATGACTGTGAAACCATTGCTGATTGTCATAAAAACCCATCTGGTTCACTAATGACCTTTTGGGAAGGAAATCTGCCGTCCTTACCCGGTCTGGCCTACATCTGTGTATCCGAACAGGTGGGGGAATGTGGCGACCAGGGGCTTTTCACAGTAACTTCATTGCAGTGTTAATGTAAGCCTACTTGTGACAGTAAAGATTATTATTATTATGTGACTCCAGACTCTTAACTGCTCCCTCAAGGGCAATTATGGATGGGCAATAAATTCTGAATAAAAAACAAAAAAAAATCACGTGGGGTACAGTGTCAGGAGCCGATCATTTAGGACTGAGATGAGGAGGAAATTATTTCACTCAAGGGGTTATGAATCTTTGGAATTCCCTGGCCCAGAGGGTTGTGAATGCTGCACCGTTGAATATAGTTAAGGCTGCGATAGACAGATTTTTGGTGTCGCAGGGAATTTAAGGATTTTGGGAGCGGGTTGGAAAATGGAGTTGAAGCCCAAGATCAGCCATGATCATATGGAATGGCGGAGCAGCCTGGATGGGCTGAATGGTCTACTCCTGCTCCTATTTCTTGTTTTCTTTCCCCAAAGGCAGATCTGACCTTTAGTGCCACCACGGGTAGGGAAAGGAGGCAGGTCCCAAATCCACCCCAGCTGGAAAGAGGATTGAACACTATGCTTTTGGCACCAATCTGATCCACACCAACCATCCAGTGAAATGATCGAACTGGCGTCCCAACATGTATATCATAACCTAGAGCAATGGATAGTGATGGTAGAGGCCCCTATTACATTCAGTCACTGGCTGACCCGGAATCTGACCCGCTCTTACTATCCGCCATTGGCATGTGCTGGAAAGATTTACAGGTTGATACTCAACATGTTTGGCCATGTTACGAACACACCTTCCTTGGTCATAAAGTCCTGGAGTGGAACTTATACCCCGAGCTTCTGGCTCAGGCAGGGATGCTACCACTAGTCCACATGGTCTCCGTTAATGCTTGGTATGGCTCACATTATATACAAATTTTACTTGCAAAGCCTTACACTTGTTTTATATCATAACGTCAGATGGGGATCCTGGAGACAATGATAGATAATAATTGGATTTCATGGTCAGTGATGAAGCAATGGCATTTGATGTTGACCTTGAAGAAAACTGCCCATGTAGATCTAGCAACCTGTGATATGGCTTTCCCCATTTGTTTTTTTAAATTTAGAGTACCCAATTAAGGGCCAATTTAACGTGACGAATTCACCCACCCTGCACATCTTTGGGTTGTGGGGACGAAACCCACGCAAACACGGGGAAAATGTGAAAACTCCGCACGGACAGTGACCCAGAGCCGTGATTGAACCTGGGACCTCGGTGCCGTGAGGCAGCAATGCTAACCACTGTGCCACTGTGCCGCCCTGGCTTTCCCCATTTGTGACACCAGTTTGAATCGGGGGCTAAGTCAGAGGGATCTCCAGGTCTTTAATAATTTTGATGCTATCATGCAAGATGAGCAGCCCTGGTTGATCGCAGTGTCAACTGGGGGCAACGTGTAGGCCGTCGGACCTGGTTGGGCACGGTGGTACGCGCATGCTATCATGTTAGCCTTTCACCCCCTGCAGACAATGGATATTGGAATACAACCAGCAATGGTGGCCTTCCCCCTAGTCAACACAGCCTGGGGGGTGCCCTGCGGCTGTACGAGCTGGAGCCGCTCAAGGAGGAGGAGAAAGCTGCAGCACGCTCCACAGCAGCGTAACACAAGGCAGCCTCTGAGGATGGAGAGCTGGCCGCCCAACAGCCGAGGTGAAAGAGGAGCAGGAGGCGCCGCACGAGGCCTTGTGTGTACCGGCAGCACCTGTCATTCGAGGACCTGCCAAGCCGGGAATGCCGTTGAAGACTCCGGCTGAACGGGGGACAGTGCGACATATCTGCCAGATCATGGTGCACCTGGCACTGTGGGGAAATGGGGAGCTGTCAAGGTGACGGTCGCCCTGAACATTTACGCCATGGGTTCCATCCAGGTGTCAGGTGTCGAGTGGGGACCTGTCCAGGATCTCACAAAGCTCAGTGCACAGATGAATCCGTGTCGTCACGGAGGCCCTATATGCCCAGCCTACACAAAATACATCCATTTCAATGTGGACCGAGCCCACCAGGATGTCCAGGCAGCAGGGTTCACTGTCATCAATGGAATGCCCCGGGTCCAGGTGGCACCTGTCGATGACCGATTGCTCTACACAAACTGAAAAAGGTTCCAATCGCTGAACATGCAGCTGATATGTGACCATCAGATACGCATCATTCAATGTGCACCCGAAACTCGGGCAGTGTACACAAAGCCTTCATCCTGGCACACTCAACCTTTCCCAGCCTTTTTGAGGCGCACCCCCGGCTGGTGGGTTGGCTCCTGGGCGACAGGGGTTATCCACTGTGGTCCTGACTGATGACGCCTATCCTGAGGCCACACCGATGCAGAGACCCACTACAACGATGTCGATGCTGCGACCAGGGGCGTGATCGAGCGGTGCTTCGGCATCCTGAAGATGTCGTTCAGGTGCCAGGACTGCACTGGAGAAGCCCTACAGTACAATGCTGGGAGTGTTGCCAGCATCGTGGCGGACTGCCGCATCATCCACATTGCGCAGCAGAGGGGAAACGTGCTGAAGGAGGAGGATGAACATCTGACAAAGAGGATGTTGGGGAGGGCGAGGATGGACAGGACATGGGGCCCAGGCAAGAACGGGACGCCGCACAAAGTGTGTGCCAGGGCCAACGAGCACGGGATACTTTGATCTCCTCCAGGTTCACCGACTAGGGAGGGCACTGGCTGCGGGCACCGCATCCCACCCCACATCCCCCCCCCCCCCCCCTCCTCCCAATACATACCTGCCTCAGTACAGAGGTGCGGGCCCTGGGTTGGCAGTAACAGCGGGTCTGCCCCATGGGATGGAGGATGATGACACCCGCTCTGCGATGAGCTCTAGTGCTCCGCATTGTTCGGCAACATTTGACTCCAGCCCACAGTAGCACTTTGCACCGTCCTCCTGGGTGTTCCCTGCATACGAGCTGGCCATTCCATCACATGGTCCCATCAAATCCCTGGGGTGGCGGAGGGGAACAGGAGGGGTGGGATCGGGAGTGATGAGCACGGTCCGGGCCCAGCCCAACCCCAATGTCTGCCCATTACCCCCCCCCCCAACCCCCAAGCGCCCCATCTCTGGCCAGCCAGACCAGCCCACCTCTCATACCCTTCTGACAGAACACCAAGGCAGGTTGTAACATTGTGAACAGGTGTTGAATGTGAACAGATATATACAGAGTCATGTCCTAGCCCCGATCACTAAACCTTACCCTGCACCCGTGCCAACTTAACTGGTGTCTAATTTTCTAGCCTTACGGGCCCTAACGCTATGTCTAGGTGGGTCCCCAGATGGTACATCAGGAGTGGAGGGGGCCTCCGCCTGGAGAAGATTAAGAATGCCACCCGAGGGTCGAAGGAGGGCTTCCTAGCTGCATGGGGGCAGTTTGTCGGCCTGTTCTAAAACCTGTTCCGAGGCCAACGACGAAGAGTAAGATAGGAAAACGGGAGAGATAGGAGGAAAAAAGAGCAAGGACAAGGGGAAAACAAAGACAGAGGGAGAACAAAAGGAACGTGCAACCAGGGGGGTGGGGGTGGGGAGGGAGGGAGGAAGGGGAGCAGGAGAAAGAGGAAAGGCTGTAAAATCACAAAAGAAACAATGTGGGGGAGGGGTGGGCAACCCCCCTACCTCATCACAAGAGAAACACAGCCGAAGTCGGGGGGTGGGGGGGGGGGGGGGGGGGAGAAATGGGAGAGGGGGGGAAAGGGGAAGGACACAAGAGGGGGGCAGGGAGGGGCGGAAGGGACCACGCTGAGCCAGAGAGCGACAAAATGTACATAAAGTAAATTAAGGGAAGAACATGATAAACCTTTCTGTATAATGAAATAAACTAACACGGCAAAAAATATATATAACTGTTGATAAAGGTGGAAAATGCCAATAAAAAGATTTTGGAAAAAAAAGGAGTGGAGGGGGCATAATGTGATTCCCACCCTGCAATCTGGGTCCCCTTTGGCAGCTGTCTGCGGGAGTCACCGGCATGGGCCCCATTATCTCCTCCTCCCTCGGGGTACCCGATGGCCTCCGGGCTACTCCATGGGAGGCGGGTGCGAGCGGAGTTATCCTGGGGCTCCCCCGCCACCTGGCGCTGCCAGTCCTGGAGGCTCGCTCTGGTCTCAGCCAGGGTCCACACGCCCGCAGCCATAGAGCACAGTGGACAGCCATAGGAACACATCTGGGACTGCTCCACATCATGCTGTGACTGTACCACCACCTTCTGGGTCTATGCCACATCAGCCAGTGACTGTGCCATTTCCCTCTGGGACTGGGTCACCACCCTCTGCTCCTGTGCCATGTCAGCCAGTGCCTGGGCAATGCTGCTGACACTCCCAGCCATGTCCCGCTATGATTTGGCCACATTCAGGCGTGCCACTGCAATGTCCAGGTGGCTCTGGCACATGGCTGCCTGTGAGAGGGCAACTTTGTCCTGGGCCTAGGCCACCGCCTGCACAGATTGCCCCAGGCATTGGACCATAGCCAAAACCCTCGCCCCCAAGGCCTCCACTGCGAACACCACCTCTGCGGTGTTGGCCTGGGTGGCAGGCATGGTTAGCACTACCTCATGGTCCTGCATGCAATTGCATTGCTCCTGTGCCTGAAAGTGCTGGATGCTCGCCGACAACGCCTCATTTCGTCCCTGGCTCTGTGATTGCACCTGCGCAATAGATGGGTCGGTCCATTTCAGAAGCCTGAAACCTGTCTGGACGGCAGCTAGTCCCTGGGGTCGGCCCGCCCTCTGACAATCCGCCCCCTCGGTAGTTCCTGCTGCCACCTGATGTACCAGAGCATCTATGTGGTGAGCACAAGGGAGTGTCCCAGGAGCCTCTTTATTAAAGTGCCCAATTGAGGTGAGTGTCTCTGGGATGGTGGAGACAGCTGTGACGGGAAATCTGTGTCAACATCGGATTTTAGCTCCGGAGTGTCCTGGGCTTCAGGCATATGGGTCCCTTCAGTTTCAGTGTTATCATCGCTGCTTGGCACGGGGATGGGGGTTCTGGCTGTGTCTGGGGGACAACAGAGTGCCCTGCCCCATCACGAACAGTTCCTGCAAGACACAAGACGACGCATTATTAGACTCCGGCCGGGAGGTGGTTTGGGTATGAGGGTGGTGTTGGGGACGGATTGACACGTATCACAAGGAACCGCAACTAAGCGGTGTCTCACTTCCTCGCCCGATCTCCACCCCAGTGACTGCTTTCCTCGGGCCCGCTGACCATGTCCAGGGCCCGCTGCTCTGCAATGGTGAGGGGCCACTGGTCTGGTGGTCCCCCTCCAGTCTTTTCCCGCTCCATGCGGTTATGAGTGGCCTTCTGGCGGCCGATATGGGTTCCACATGTGGTGCAGGGTGGGGGTTCAGCCACCCTTTGCGTTTGGGTGGGGTGGAGTAACATAAGCGTGGGACAGGCGTTGATTCCAGGGGCTGCCGATTCAGCCTGGCAGCCCTGAGGAGGTTGTGCAGTTTTTTTTACGGCACTGCAGGCCGTTCTGGATGCTGTTGGTGGAGCTGATGGCTTCTGCCACCTGCACCCAGGCATGGCGAACGGCAGCAGCTGGCAGCCTCCTTCCCGAGCCAGGGTGCAGGGTGGCCCGTCTCTCCTCCACAGCGCACAGGAGGGTCTAGAGCTCGGCGTCCATAAATCTCGGGGCCTCTCCCCTTGCTGCCATCTTGTTGGCCGGGACTGTGTGTGAGGAGTGAAGTGTGTATATGCGGCTGTAGCTTGTCAGCCTTTGAGTGTCAATCACGAACCCGGCGAATCCAGCACCGTTTCTCATTGGAGCCCCTTAACAGTCACTGAATCGGTCCAGGTGCGGTGCCAGCTTTGCTGTCGTGGAAGTCCATAGATCCTGCCCCGGCGTCAACACATAATAATCTCAGGAACGGAGAATCCCACCCATAGTTCATGGTTCAGGTTAATGTTTGAGAGGTCAGATTCAGTTCTGGGAAGAAAATTGCGGCAAAGGTAACTAAAATGCTGGTCTTTGAAGATTGCCAGACATTTTTATGAAAATGTTAGTTCAGAAGGCTGGGGCAGCACAGTGGTTAGCACTGTTGCTTCACAGAGCCAGTGTCCCAGGTTCGATTCCCGGCTGGTCACTCTGTGTGGAGTCTGCACGTTCCCCCCGACGAACAGCTCCACAAACACAGTCACCAACATCCCCTACCTTTTCTCAAACCCCCTGCGGAGTCCCTTAACTCATACTTTATCTTCTCTCATGCAGGAAGTTGTACAGGTCGCCCAACCAAGCCGCTACCCTGGTGGCGATGTTGACTGCCACTCCAGCAAAATGCGCCGGGTCCGGGTCCACCTCCTCCTCCACTATCCTGGCTAAGTCCGCAAACTCTCCTGCCCAAAATCTTCCCAATTTTTCGCAACCCCAAAACATGTGCGCGGGATTCGTTGGCCCCCACCCACACCTCTCACAGTCATCTGGTACCTCCTTAAAGAACCCATTCATTCTCGCCTGAGTCATATGCACCCTGTGCACCACCTTAAACTGTATCACGCTCATCTTGCACAAGAGGTTCCGTTTACCCTACGCAGTGCCTCACTCCACACTCCCAATTGATCTCCCCTCCCAACTCCCCTTCCCATTTCTCCTTGATCTTCCACACCCGCTCGCCTCCCTGCTCCCCTCCCTGCTCCCCCAGCCACTTATATATATCCCCAATTCTTCCCTCCCCGCCCACATCCGGAAGCAACAGTCGCTCCAACAGGGTGTAATCCGGCAACCTAGGTCCCCTCCAGACCTTTCGCACAAAATCCCTAACCTGCAGATACCTGAACTCACTCCCCCTCGGCAGCTCTACTCTCTTCCACAGCTCCTCCAGACTGGCGAACCCCTCCTCCAAATACAGATCCCTCACCTTGACCAGCCCCACTTCTCTCCACCTCCTGTATACACTATCCATCCCCGCGGCCCCAACCCCTGATTCTCGCACAGCGGCGTTGCACCGACATCTTTTCCACCCTATAATGCCTCCTCAACTGATTCCATATCTTCACTGTGGACTGCACCACCGGGCTCCCTGAATACCTACTCGGAGCCATTGGCAACGCTGCCATCACAATAGCCCTCAAACTAGACCCCTTACAAGATTCCTCCTCCATTCAAACCCACTCTACCCCTTCTCCTTCCTGCCAGTGCCACACCTTGTCCACATTCGTCACCCAATAATCATGAAGCAAGTTCGGCAACGCCAACTCGCCCTGCTGCCTCTGTAGCAGGGTCCTCCCCACCCTCGGCACCTTCCCCGGCCATACAAAGTCCGAAATGATCGTGTCCACTTTCCGAAAAAAGGCCTTTGATGTAAAGATCGGGAGAACTTGAAAGATAAACAAGAACCTGGACTGAATATTAATTTTCATTACTTGGACCATCCCTGTCAACGTTAAGTGCAGTGTATCTCACCTCTTATAATCCTCCCTGGCCTCCTCCACCAGCTTCGTTAAGTTCCACTTAAGGGGTCCGGTCTATTCCCTCACTACCTGAATCCGCAAATACCTAAACCTATCCCTCGCTACCGTAAATGGCATCCTCCCTAAATTAGTCCGCTGTCCCAGCTCATTCACCGGGAATACTTTGCTTTTCCCTATATTCAGTTTGTACCCTGAGAACCCTCCAAACCTCCCGAGCAGGCCCATGATCCTTCCCATACTCTCTAACGGATCTGAAACATACAACAAGAGGTCATCGGCACAGAGTGACACCCGATGCTCCCTCTGTTCCCTCAGAAGAACATAAAAACATAAGAACTAGGAGCAGGAGTAGGCCATCTGGCCCCTCGAGCCTGCTCCACCATTCAATGAGATCATGGCTGATCTTTTGTGGACTCAGCTCCACTTTCCGGCCCGAACACCATAACCCTTAATACCTTTATTCTTCAAAAAACTATCTATCTTTATCCTAAAAACATTTAATGTAGGAGCCTCTACTGCTTCACTGGGCAAGGAATTCCATAGATTCACAACCCTTTGGGTGAAGAAGTTCCTCCTAAACTCAGTCCTAAATCTACTTCCCCTTATTTTGAGGCTATGCCCCCTAGTTCTGCTTTCACCCACCAGTGGAAACAACCTGCCCGCATCTATCCTATCTATTCCCTTCATAATCTTATATGTTTCTCTAAGATCCCCCCTCATCCTTCTAAATTCCAACGAGTACAGTCCCAGTCTACTCAACCTCTCCTCGTAATCCAACCCCTTCAGCTCTGGGATTAACCTAGTGAATCTCCTCTGCACACCCTCCAGTGCCAGTACGTCCTTTCTCAAGTAAGGAGACCAAAACTAAACACAATACTCCAGGTGTGGCCTCACGAACACGTTATACAATTGCAGCATAACCTCCCTAGTCTTAAACTCCATCCCTCTAGCAATGAAGGACAATCCGCTGCCACTCCACCGACCCTTGAGAGCCATTGCCAATGGCTCTATGACCAGCGCAAACAGCAACGGTGACAGCCTGCCTCGTACTCCTGTGTAAGTCAAAACTTTGTGAGCTCATATCATTCGTTCTCACCCTTGACCTTGGTGCCACATACAGCAACAGCACCCATGCCACAAATCTCGGCCCAAACCCAAACCTTCCCAATCTTGCACTAAGCAGTTGCCCTACCACGATCCCCATTGTCAAACTGCCCCATGCAACTTTTTCATCCTCGCCAATCCCTCCACGGTGCGCACCCTCAAATATTCACTGTTCACCTCCACTATCTTGCTCACGAGACGGTCATATTCCTCCCTCCTTTCACTATCCGCACGAACCTTAAACAAAATAATTTCTCCCTGGACCGCTGCCTTCAGTGCTTCCCAAAAAATGACCGCCAACACCTCCCTATTATGATTGAACTCCACATGCTCCTTAATCGCCAACCGCACCTTATCGCAAGAACCTCCATCTGCCAACAACCCCGAGTCAAACCTCCACCCCGGCCTCTGCTCTCGTCCCGATCTAAAATGAATCTCCATCTAGCGGGGGGCATGGTCCGAGATAACTATCCCTGCATACTCTGCCCCCTCCACTCCAACCAAAATCTCCCGATTCACTACAAAGTAATCAATCCTCAAATACACCTTATAGATGTGTGAAAAGAAGGAATATTCCTTTTCCCCTAGGGGAGTTCTGAAAACGGCATGGATCCACCACACCCATCCTCTCCATCAAACCCCTCAGCTCCCTTGCCATTCGTACCCTACTCATCGACCTGGGGCTCGACCTAGCCACCCTCAGCTCTGGGACACAGTTAAAATCGCGTCCCATGAAAGGAAAGCTGTGAGCTGATTGGCTGGTAGGGAATCTGCACTAAATTTAAAAATTAAATATTGTTAACCTAATTAATTAATTACTTAAATCATAATTTAGAGGGGTAGCTAAGCCAGAGACCGGAGAGTACTGTATTTAGCATTTATATTTATAGTAGAAATCTAGTGCGAGGAAACATATAGTTAACAGTAACTGTTTCTTAAAATTTATTTTTAAAATTTAATTTAATTTATTAATTAGTTAACACAATGTCAATTAGAGAGCTCCTCACAGACCGCGTGGTTCGGTTGGAGCAGCAGCTGGATGCACTTAGGAGCATGCAGGTGGTGGAAAGCGTCATAGATAGCAGTTACATAGATGTGGTCACACCCAAAGTGCAGGCAAAGAGATGGGTGACCACCAGAAGGGAAGGGCAGTCAGTGCAGGAATCCTCTGTGGTTGTCCCCCTCTCAAACAGGTATACCGCTTTGGATACTGTTGGTAGGAATAGCCTATCAGGGGAAAACAGCAGCAGCCAGAGCAGTGGCACCACAGCTGGCTCTGTTGCTCAGCAGGGGAGGGTAAGGTGCAGCAGAGCAATCGTTATAGGGGACTCTATAGTCAGGGGCACAGATAGGCACTTCTGTGGACGTGAAGAGACTCCAGGATGGTATGTTGCCTCCCTGGTGCCAGGGTCAAGGATGTCTCAGAATGGGTAGCGGGCATCCTGAAGGGGGAGAGCAAACAGGCAGAGGTTGTGGTATATATTGGTACTAACGACATAGGCAGGAAAGGGGATGAGGTCCTGCAGGAGTTCAGGGAGCTAGGCAGAAAGTTAAAAGATAGGAGCTCAAGGGTTGTAATCTCGGGATTACTCCCTGTGCCACGTGCCAGTGAGGCTAGAAATAGGAAGATAGAGCAGCTAAACACGTGGCTAAACAGCCGGTGTAGGAGGGAGGGTTTCAGTTATCTGGACCACTGGGAGCTCTTTCGGGGCAGGCGTGACCTGTAAAAGGACAAACAAAGAACAAAGAACAAAGAAATGTACAGCACAGGAACAGGCCCTTCGGCCCTCCAAGCCCGTGCCGACCATGCTGCCCGACTAAACTACAATCTTCTACACTTCCTGGGTCCGTATCCTTCTATTCCCATCCTATTCATATATTTGTCAAGATGCCCCTTAAATGTCACTATCGTCCCTGCTTCCACTACCTCCTCCGGTAGCGAGTTCCAGGCACCCACTACCCTCTGCGTAAAAAACTTGCCTCGTACATCTACTCTAAACCTTGCCCCTCTCACCTTAAACCTATGCCCCCTAGTAATTGACCCCTCTACCCTGGGGAAAAGCCTCAGACTATCCACTCTGTCTATGCCCCTCATAATTTTGTATACCTCTATCAGGTCTCCCCTCAACCTCCTTCGTTCCAGTGAGAACAAACCGAGTTTATTCAATCGCTCCTCATAGCTAATGCCCTCCATACCAGGCAACATTCTGGTAAATCTCTTCTGCACCCTCTCTAAAGCCTCCACATCCTTCTGGTAGTGTGGCGACCAGAATTGAACACTATACTCCAAGTGTGGCCTAACTAAGGTTCTATACAGCTGCAACATGACTTGCCAATTCTTATACTCAATGCCCCGGCCAATGAAGGCAAGCATGCCGTATGCCTTCTTGACTACCTTCTCCACCTGTGTTGCCCCTTTCAATGACCTGTGGACCTGTGCTCCTAGATCTCTTTGACTTTCAATACTCTTGAGGGTTCTACCATTCACTGTATATTCCCTACCTGCATTAGACCTTCCAAAATGCATTACCTCACATTTGTCCGGATTAAACTCCATCTGCCATCTCTCCGCCCAAGTCTCCAGACAATCTAAATCCTGCTGTATCCTCCGACAGTCCTCATCGCTATCCGCAATTCCACCAACCTTTGTGTCGTCTGCAAACTTACTAATCAGACCAGTTACATTTTCCTCCAAATCATTTATATATACTACAAAGAGCAAAGGTCCCAGCACTGATCCCTGTGGAACACCACTGGTCACAGCCCTCCAATTAGAAAAGCATCCCTCCATTGCTACTCTCAGCCTTCTATGGCCTAGCCAGTTCTGTATCCACCTTGCCAGCTCACCCCTGATCCCGTGTGACTTCACCTTTTGTACTAGTCTACCATGAGGGACCTTGTCAAAGGCCTTACTGAAATCCATATAGACAACATCTACTGCCCTACCTGCATCAATCATCTTAGTGACCTCCTCGAAAAACTCTATCAAGTTAGTGAGACACGACCTCCCCTTCACAAAACCGTGCTGCCTCTCACTAATACGTCCATTTGCTTCCAAATGGGAGTAGATCCTGTCTCGAAGAATTCTCTCCAGTAATTTCCCTACCACTGAAGTAAGGCTCACCGGCCTGTAGTTCCCGGGATTATCCTTGCTACCCTTCTTAAACATTGGCTATTCTCCAGTCCTCCGGGACATCCTCTGAAGACAGCGAGGATCCAAAGATCTCTGTCAAGGCCTCAGCAATTTCCTCTCCAGCCTCCTTCAGTATTCTGGGGTAGATCCCATCAGGCCCTGGGGACTTATCTACCTTAATATTTTTTAAGACACCCAACACCTCGTCTTTTTGGATCACAGTGTGACCCAGGCTATCTACACCCCCTTCTCCAGACTCAACATCTACCAATTCCTTCTCTTTGGTGAATACTGATGCAAAGTATTCATTTAGTACCTCGCCCATTTCCTCTGGCTCCACACATAGATTCCCTTGCCTATCCTTCAGTGGGCCAACCCTTTCCCTGGCTACCCTCTTGCTTTTTATGTACGTGTAAAAAGCCTTGGGATTTTCCTTAACCCTATTTGCCAATGACTTTTCGTGACCCCTTCTAGCCCTCCTGACTCCTTGCTTAAGTTCCTTCCTACTTTCCTTATATTCCACGCAGGCTTCGTCTGTTCCCAGCCTTTTAGCCCTGACAAATGCCTCCTTTTTCTTTTTGACGAGGCCTACAATATCACTCGTCATCCAAGGTTCCCGAAAATTGCCGTATTTATCTTTCTTCCTCACAGGAACATGCCGGTCCTGTATTCCTTTCAACTGCCACTTGAAAGCCTCCCACATGTCAAATGTTGATTTGCCCTCAAACATCCACCCCCAATCTATGTTCTTCAGTTCCCGCCTAATATTGTTATAATTAGCCTTCCCCCAATTTAGCACATTCATCCTCGGACCACTCTTATCCTTGTCCACCAGTACTTTAAAACTTACTGAATTGTGGTCACTGTTACCGAAATGCTCCCCTACTGAAGCATCTACCACCTGGCCGGGCTCATTCCCCAATACCAGGACGAGTTGCATCTAAACTGGAGAGGCATAAATATCCTGGCTGCGAGGTTTGCTAGTGTCACACGGGAGGGTTTAAACTAGTATGGCAGGGGGGTGGGTACCAGAGCAATCGGGCAGAAGGTGAAAACATTGAGGGAGAACTAGGAAATAGGGCCAGTATGGCTCTGAGGAAGAGCAGACAGGGAGATATTGCTGAAAACAGTGGGACTGGTGACCTGAAGTGCATATGTGTTAATGCAAGAAGTATAACAGGTAAGGCAGATGAACTTGGAGCTTGGATTGGTACTTGGAACTATGATGTTGTTGCCATTACAGACACCTGGTTGAGGGAAGGACAGAATTGGCAGCTAAACGTTCCAGGATTTAGATGTTTCAGGCAGGATAGAGGGGGATGTAAAAGAGGTGGAGGAGGTGCGCTACTGGTTAGGGAGAATATCACAGCTGTATTGCAGAGGACACTTCAGAGGGCAGCGAGGCTATATGGGTAGAGATCAGGAATAAGAAGGGTGCAGTCACAATGTTGGGGGTTTACTACAGGCCCCCCAACAGCCAGCGGGAGATAGAGGAACAGATAGGTAGACAGATTTTGGAAAGAAGTAAAAGCAACAGGGTTGTTATGATGGAAGACTTTAACTTCCCCAATATTGACTGGGACTCACTTAGTGCTAGGGGTTTGGATGGGGCAGAGTTTGTAAGGAGCATCCAGGAGGGCTTCTTAAAACAATATGTAGATAGTCCAACTAGGGAAGGGGCTGTACTGGACCTGGTATTAGGGAATGAGCCCGGCCAGGTGGTCGAAGTTTCAGTAGGGGAGCATTTCGGGAACAGTGATCGCAATTCAGTAAGTTTTAAAATGCTGGTGGAGAAGGATAAGAGTGGTCCTAGGGTAAATGTGCTAATTTGGGGGAAGGCTAATCATAACAATTTAGGCGGGAACTGAAGGACCTAGATTGGGGGTGGATGTTCGAGAGTAAATAAACATCTGACAGGTGGGAGGCTTTCAAATGTCAGTTGAAACAAATTCAGGACAGGCATGTTCCTGTGAGGAAGAAGGATAAATATGGAAAATTTCAGGAACCTTGGATAACGAGAGATAATGTAGGCCTCGTCAAAAAGAAAAAGGAGGCATTTGTCAGGGCTAGAAGGCTGGGAACAGATGAAGCCTGTGTGGAATATAAGGAAAGTAGGAAGGAACTTAAGGCAGGAGGGCTAAAAGGGGTCACGAAAAGTCATTGGCATATAGGGTTCAGGAAAATCCCAAGACTTTTTACACGTACATAAAAAACAAGAGGGTAGCCAGGGTAAGGGTTGGCCCACTGAAGGACAGGAGAGGGAATCTATGTGTGGAGCCAGAGGAAATGGGCGAGGTACTAAATGAATACTTTGCATCAGTATTCACCAAAGAGAAGGAATTGGTGGATGTTGAGTCTGGAGAAGGGTGTGTAGATAGCATTGGTCACATTGAGATCCAAAAAGACGAGGTGTTGGGCGTCTTGAAAAATATTAAGGTGGATAAGTCCCCAGGGCCTGATGGGATGTACCCCAGAATACTGAAGGAGGCTGGAGAGGAAATTGCTGAGGCCTTGACAGAAATCTTTGGATCCTCGCTGTCTTCAGGGGATGTCCCGGAGGACTGGAGAATAGCCAATGTCGTTCCTCTGTTTAAGAAGGGAAGCAAGGATAATCCCGGGAACTACAGGCCGGTGAGCCTTACTTCAGTGGTAGGGAAATTACTGGAGAGAATTCTTCGAGACAGGATCTACTCCCATTTGGAAGCAAATGGACGTATTAGTGAGAGGCAGCACGGTTTTGTGAAGGGGAGGTCGTGTCTCACTAACTTGATAGAGTTTTTCGAGGAGGTCACTAAGATGATTGATGCAGGTAGGGCAGTAGATGTTGTCTATATGGAGAGAATTCTTCGAGACAGGATCTACTCCCAATTGGAAGCAAGTGGACCTATTAGGGGGGGGGGGGGTGTGCGGGAACATCCATCCCCACATAAGTTTTCACCCCTACAATCCCAACAGTAAACAGCAACCTCCTACCCCCAAAAAAGGACGAAAATCCCCCAATCCCTACTCCCACTTCAAACATGCTCCTAACAATAACAAAGTGCCAGCACCCCGGTTCCCAAGCATTGTCCGCTCAGTTCTCCCCCAGTTTATGCTCCTTAATGAAGTCTTTGGCCGCTTATGGAGTCTCGAAGTAATACTCCTGGCCTCTGAATGTCACCCATAATTTCGCCGGGTAGAGCACTCCAAACCTGATCTGCCGCTAGTCCAGCAACACCTTGGCCTTTTTGAAGGTTACCCTTTGCTTCGCCAACTGAGTTCCGATGTCCTGATAAATTCGGACCTCATTCCTCTCCCAGTCGCAGGTTCGCTTCTCCCTGGTCCACTGAAATTTGCTATGCTTCATCAGCAAGTCGTCAGCGGAGCAACCACACTGCTAAAATTCGGCACAAATGTTCTGTAAAATCCACTCATGCCAAGAAATCGCATTATTTCCCTGTGTCGAGGGTATTGGAAACTCCCCAATAACCTTTGTTTTCACATCCCATGGGACCATTTGTCCATGTCCAATTGTATGGCCAAGGAACGTAACTTAGGTTTTCAAAATTCACTTTTGGCTAGGTTTTACCACCAAACCCGCCTCCTGAAGTCGATCAAATAACTCCATCAGATGCTTCAAATGTTCTTTCCATGGAGACTGTTAAATAAGAGCTCATGGTGTTCAGGGTAAGATCCTGGCATGGATAGAGGATTGGCTGACTTGCAGAAGGCAGAGAGTGGGGATAAAGGGGTCTTTTTCAGGATGGCAGCCGGTGACTAGTGGTGTGCCTCAGGGGGGACCACAACTTTTTACAATATACATTAATGATCTGGAAGAAGGTACTGAAGGCACTGTTGCTAAGTTTGCAGATGATACAAAGATCTGTAGGGGACAGGTAGTATTGAGGAAGCAAGGGGACTGCAGAAGGAGTTGGACAAGCTAGGAGACTGGGCAATGAAGTGACAAATAAAACACAATGTGGAAAAGTGTGAGGTTATGCACTTTGGAAGGAGGAATTAAGGCATAGTCTATTTTCTAAATGGGGAAACGCTTTGGAAAGCAGAAGCACAAAGGGACTTTTGTGTCCTTGTTCACGATTCTCTTAAGGTTAATGTGCAGGTTCAGTCAGCCGTTAAGAAGGAAAATGCAATGTTAGCATTCATGTCAAGAGGGCTAGAATACAAGACCAGGGATGTACTTCTGATGCTGTATAAGGCTCTGGTCAGACCCCATTTGGAGTATTGTGAGCAGTTTTGGGCCCCATATTTAAGGAAGGATGTGCTGGCCTTGGAAAGGGTCCAGAGGTTCACAAGAATGATCCCTGGAATGAAGAACTTGTCATTTGAAGAACGTTTGAGGACTCTGGGTCTGTACTCGTTGGAGTTTAGAAGGATGAGAGGGGATCTTATTGAAACTTACAAGATACTGCGAGGCCTGGATAGAGTGGACGTGGAGAGGATGTTTCCACTTGTAGGAAAAACTAGAACCAGAGGACACCATCTCAGACTAAAGGGACGATCCTTTAAAACAGAGATGAGGAGGAATTTCTTCAGCCAGAGGATGGTGAATCTGTGGAACTCTGTGCCCCAGAAGGCTGTGGAGGCCAATTCACTGAGTGTCTTTAAGACAGAGATAGATAGGTTCTTGATTAATAAGGGGATCAGGGGTTATGGGGAGAAGGCAGGAGAATGGGGATGAGAAAATATCAGCCATGACTGAACGGCGGAGCAGACTCGATGGGCCAAGTGGCCTAATTCTGCTCCTATGTCTTATGGTCTTATGTCTGACTAAAAATCACCAGATTGTCTATGTAAACTGCACAATTGGGTAATCCTGAAATTTTGTTAGTTAACCATTGAAATGTGGCTGGGGCTTATTTCATGCCAAATTGCATAACTTTGAATTGGTATATACCATCTGGAGTCACAAAAGCTGAAATCTCCTTTGCCCTTTCGGATAAAGCTACCTGCCAGTAACGTTTAAGCAAAACCAGTTTGGAGATAAAAGTGGATTGTCCCAACTTCTCAACGCAGTCCTCCAAGCGTGGGGTAGGATAAGAGCCTGTTCTAACAACTGCATTACCCTTTCTATAGTCCACACATAATCATTAGGTACCATCCAGTTCCGGTACCATCACTATGGGTGAGCTCCATTGGCTGCAACCCACTTCAATTATGCCATTTTAAAGCATACTTTCAATTTCTTCTTGAACCTGTGCCAATTTTAAGTTCCACAAAACCTTGCTTTTAAAGGTTCACCTATCACTGGTAATTATACTAAAACGTTATCTCCACTGGCAAAACTACAAACTTTTGCTTTCTTGTCTGCTACCCGTTTCATCACATGCTGTGCAATTTTTAAAAGTTGTCTAGCCAATTCACCTGCTCTATTTAATAGTTCCCTGAAATTTGACATGTATTCGAATAATGTAATTTCAGACTGCTCACTCACCAATTTCTCCTTAATCAATTTAATGGTCCTCTTACCTCATGACCAAAAATTAGTTCAAAAGGACTGAATTTGGTTGACTCATTAGGTGCACCCCGAATTGCAAACAGTATGAATAGAATTCCTTTAACCCAATCCTCTGGATAATCTTGACAATAAGCCCTCAACATTGTCTTTAACGTCTGCCACCGTTCTAATGCTCCCTGTGATTCTGGATGGTACTCAGTTGATTTAAATTGTTTTACTCCTAAGCTACCCATAACTTCCTTGAATAACCTCGAGGTAAAATTTGATCCTTGATCTGATTGCATTTCTGTGGTTATCCATATCTAGTAAAGAATTTAAGTAACTCCTCCACAATCTTTTTAACTGTAATATTGCGAACTGGTATGGCCTCTGGAAACCTAGTGGACACATCCATCATAGTCAAAAGATATTGATTCCCACTTTTCGTTGTAGGAAGTGCAATCAATTAATACCCTTGCAAAAGGTTCCTCAAATGCTGGAATGGGGTATTAAGGGTGCTGGTTTTCTCACCGCTTGAGGCTTCCTTATCACTTGACATGTGTGACATGATCGACAAAATTTAACTACATCTTTATGTAGTCCAGGCCAATAAAAATGTTTTTGTATTTTAGCTCGAGTTTTCCTTACTTCCAAATGACCTCCTACTGGTACCTCATGTGCTACTCCCAACACCTCCTTTCTATACCCTACCGGCAATACCACTTGATAAACGTCCGCCCACTTTTCACCCGACTGCATATGTAAAGGTCTCCATTTTCTCATTAAGACATCATTTTTAAGGCAATAACATTCTGGTATACACTCAGATTCTTCTTCCGCGTTTGCTTTCTGATACATCTGTTTTATTTCTATATCTTTCTGTTGTAACCATGCCAATTTTCCTAAACTAAAAATATCCGCCTCATCCTCCAAATGTTCTTGTTTTTTTCCAACCATCTGATCAAAAATAGTTTCTGATAATTGAACTTCAACTTTATCTTCACTCTTTGATTTCTCCTCTTGTCTTAACCTGTGACTTTGCGACCTTTTACTACACAATCAGGAAAAATCCTAGGATATTCGTCCTTCAACAATTCAGTTGTTTGATTTTCCACTGGCTTATTAACCACAATAGGCATCACTCCCACCTGCGATCCAGCTATATCATTACCCCAAATAAACTGTATTCCTGGACAAGATAGTTTCTCTATTACTCCTACTACCACTTCACCACTCTTCACTGGACTTTCCAACCTTACTTTATATAATGGAACACTACTTTTCTCACCCTGAATTCCACATATTACCACCTTTTCTGGCAATATTCCTCCCAAACTACATAACTCCTCATCTCTTACCATCAAAGATTGACTAGCTCCCATATCTCTTAAAATTCTGACTTCTTTACCTACTCCTCCTGGTACACGAGTAAACTTTACCCACACAAGTAAATTCTTCAAAGAGATCTGACACCTTCTCATCAATCACCTCTTGATCAGGCTGTACAATCTTTTGCACCTCCTTCGCTTCAATTGGGCTTTCCTTTCTCACTTTAACAAACCCCACTGGCTTATCCTGTTTTACCACATCAGCATTCCCAGTGTTTTTCTTCAACCCCCAACACTGTGACTTTACATGGCCTAAGTTCATTACAGTAAAAATATCTGAAACTTTTGAGTTCTCTTCCACTCTCCTGGATTTCTTTTTTAATCTGTGGTACTCTCCTTATTATCTTCCATCAGGTCCCCTTTACCTTTACCACTTGAGTATTTCTCTTTTCCCCAGTTTCTACCCCTCACCTGCTGAAACTGATGTCGGAAACCAAACTTTGATTTGTGAACTAATTCATAACCATCTGCCATTTCTGATGCTAATCTTGCAGTTTTAACCCTCTTCCACATGAGTTCTCACTCCATCAGGAATTGATTTTTTAAACCTGCTCCAAAATTATAATTTCTCTAAGAGCTGCATACGTTTGGTCTATTTTCAAAGCCCCTCTCCACCTATCAAAATTACTCTGTTTGTTCCTTTCAAACTCATGAATGAGGTATCATTGACCAAGTTCTTTCCTTAAATTTCTAAACCTTTGTCTGTAGGCTTCGGCACTAGTTCATATGCACCTAAGATGGAATTTTTCACCTCCTCATATATCCCAGATACCTCCTCTGATAGTGATGCAAACAATTCACTAGCCCTACCTACCAACTTTGATTGAATCAGTAATAGCCACATGTCCTGTGGCCATTTCATTTGTTTAGCTACTTTCTCAAATGAGATGAAAAAAGCTTCTACATCCTTCTCATCAAACCTTGGCAAAGCTTGGACATATGTTAATAGATCCCCACCAAGCCTTCGACTATGACGATCTTTCTCATTATCCTCATCACTCTCCTCAAACTACGTTTATCTTTACATCAGCCAATTTTAACTGACTGTCACGTTTCATGGCCATTTCAAAGTCTCTCTTCTTTTTCCTCTCCTTTTCCTTTTAAAACCTGTTTTTATTCAAAATTTTTCAATAACTTTTACAAACCACTACAAAAAGAAAAACGAAAAGAAAATATAGCAATAAAACAGAAAACTTAACCATTTAACAAAACAAGGTGGGGTATCTACCCTTTACAAATGAAATCCTTCCACCGCCCAAACCACCTCCCCCTCTGGTTTGCTGCTGCTGCTGACTTCCACCTAACATTGCGCGAGAAAGTCAAGGAATGGTTGCCACCGCCTGGAGAACCCCTGCAAGGACCCTTGCAAGGCAAACTTTATCCTCTCCAACCTGAGAAATCCAGCCATGTCACTAACCCAAGCCTCTACGCTTGGGGGTTTCGCGTCCCTCCACATTAACAAGAGCCTTCATCCGGGCTACCAAGGAGGCAAAGGCCAGAACACTGGCCTCTTTCGATTCCTGCACTCCCGGATTGTCCGATAGCCCAAATATCGCTATCCCCAGCTCGGTTTTACCCAAGTGTACAAGACCTTGGACATAGCCTTTGCAAAGCCTTTCCAAAATCCTGTAAGTGCCGGGCATGCCCAGAACATATGGACATGATTTGCTGGGCTCCCTGAGCACCTCACACACCTGTCCTCCACCCCAAAGAACTTACTCATTCTCGCCACTGTCATATGCGCCCGATGCACCACCTTAAACTGAATCAGGCTAAGCCTGGCGCAAGATGAGGAGGAATTGACCCTGCCCAGGGCATCAGCCCACAGGCCCTCATTCAGCTCCTCACCCAGCTCCTCCACCGAGGCCTCCTGCAGATCCTGATATATTTCCGATATCTTGCCATCCCCTACCCACACGCCCGAGACCACCCTGCCCTGTATCCTCCAGGCAGGCAGCAGCGGGAATTCCCCCACCTGTTTTTTCACGAACGCCCGGACCTGCATGTACCTAAAGGTATTCCCCGGGGGTAGCCCAAATTCCTCCTCCAGCGCCCTCAGACTAGCAAAAGTCCCATCAATGAACAAGTCCCCCATCCTTTTGATACCCGCCCTGTGCCAACTTAGGAACCACTGCAAGGGAGTGTCCTTTCTACTGCTGAATCTCGGTTTAGTTTTGTGAGGTTATGAGAGGGAGGTAACTCACATCTTTGCAAGCAGCGTAGACAACATGCTACCAATTCTACCATTTAAGAAATGTTTTTGGTCTCCACAAAGGAGACATACAAGATGCAACCTGACAAGAAAAGGCATTGCACCTCATCTTGGGCTTGATCTGACACTTGACCGTAGCCAAATGGCCGAGAAGCGGTGAGTTGGAATACCTCATGAGACAAGATTTAAGATATTGTGACTCACAGTGGCCTCTGACACCCGAGTGGTTCACTGAGAAATTTGTGTGATCTGTCTCAGTTGCATCTGCCATTTAATATGCAATGCGAAGTGTTCAACCACAGCTTGTTAATTTATATTTATGTCATGTTAATTCTGAATGTTAGAATATAAATTAGATATTAAAAACCTTTTACTTTTCAGATTTTGTATAGTAAAGTTTATTTTGTTTGTTTAAAACAGTGGAATCTGGTGACTCCATTCTACTCCTGGGTAACTGGGATTTCAAACTTTGTCTATTTTAAACAAAAGGTTACTGGTTCCTAACCCATCTTAGATGAGTATGGTGTTCTGCAGAGTACCGTTCTCCCCCTCCTGTTACAGTAATTTGTCCTACTCTGTTCTCCCTATCACACTGTGATCCAAGATGCATTTGGTATGTGGAAACATTTTGCAATCAGAAAAATGTTCTTCAGTACATGTCACACCATTTCCTGTCGACTTATGAAACTTGGAACAATTATAGAAAACACCAATCACTCAGAATTGTAGCAACAACCAGCAACTAACCTGTACGTAGCTAATGATCACGTTAAATACCAATGGTCAGGGAGTGTCCTTTCTACTGCTGAATCTCGGTTTAGTTTTGTGAGGTTATGAGAGGGAGGTAACTGAAGTACTGAACTCCAAAATAGCATCGTAGGGCTTTTGTCAACTCTGCGTACTTCCAGAGAAGGTTTACTGTGCATGTGCTAACCTCCTGACCAATGTAGTGCCTGGCAAAATTCACCCCACAAGGATGTGCATGTACTGAAAGCATAATTTTGGGACTCTGTGAGAGATCCTAGCATGCAAAACAAGATGCAAATGAGTTAAATTTCTCACCCCAGACCCATTAGGTGTTGGAGTTAATCCACACTACCCACTTTCGATATTAAAGCGATAAGACTCAAAATGGGGCAACTTAAAATGAGGATTTACTGTAACTCTTCCTACATGCTCTCTGTGAAAAATGTTAAATAAATTCTTGAAATATTATAGCAGGCAGGTGACCCATTTGAAATCCATGTGCCTTACTGCTAATGTGATAACATGACAAATCTGTCAAATATGGTGACAAATTTCTTCTTGTCAGTCAATCTACCATCACATTGGTTGGAGATAGTCTCATGTCTCGAACATGGCGATGTTTAATTGCAAACTCAGCCTGTTCATGTTGGGTGACGACTCACTGTCAGTGTGCAAGAGGTCAATAACTCTCTTGTAATTTTCAAGCCCTGCACTAGAACCCACGGTCAATTGGCCATCTTTTTTCACTCTCTTTCAGAAACATACAGCATAAAAGGCAGCCATTCATTCCATCTTGCCTGTGCCAGTGCTTTGACAGAGCTACCCAATTATCCCACTCCCCACTCTTTCCCAATGCCCTGCATTTGTTTCCTTTACAATGACATATTGAACTCCTTTTGAAGGTTGACATCTTTCCTGAAGTGTGATGCAGAGAATTGGAAACAATACTCTGGCTGAGGTCTATCCCGTGACTTGCAATAGCTTTGCAAAACTTCCTTGATTTTGCACGCTCTGTCTCTATTTATATAGCTCAGAATCATGCTTTTATGAAAAATATTGTTTTGCATCTATATCAAAGTGCAGCATCTGGAGTGGGACAGATGTACATTATTTGCAAGATTTTCTTTCTGGTGGCAACTCCCATCTCGTATTGCTCAAATTAAGTCAGACGATTCCTTTTTATAAGTGTAGTAACATCATACCATGTAAGAATGCATCATTCTTGCATTAAACAAACCTTTCTTCAGTTACAAAATCAATTGCTGTAAAATAAACATTGGGTTGAGCATACACTGAGGTCAATAAGAGGGTGCAGATATTCAAGCTTCATATTTTCTGTTCTTGTAGTTTCTTTCTACTTAAAAAAAAAGATATTTGGTGCAATACTTGGAAGTATGATTGGCAGCAAATGAACATTTATTAACACCACGTTTGGATATGTATCTTCATTGCATGTTAATTAGCTGTGACATGCTGTACAATACCTGTTAGTATCTGAGTAAATGCAGACATTTACAAGTGATTATTCATGTGGCCAGCGCAAAAATACATTTGGCATTGTACAATATTGGTTATATACTATGGATTTGTAATTGAACAGGGTAAATTATTTTCGCTTCTAAAAACCTTCAAGAAACAACTTTGCAATGTAACAATGTTTGTTTACTTTCTATTTTTAATGAGACACAAAAGCTTAATTAAAGCAGTATTTGAATGCAATGTGAGCTAACCAAGCACGTAATGATAAAGAGCCTGAGTCACTTATGGTTGGTGATTTATATTCATTCCAATGGTACTGAGTTAAAAATTAATTCAGTATTTGTAATTATGGAAGGTTATTTATTTAAAGTATCAGGATATTTTGACGCAGTACCATGCCATCAATAGTGCGAAGGGCAGGTTTAAAAATAAATTGCCCCATTTCAAAACTAGGACACTACCGTATCAATGTAAGTATTTGCAGAGATTATTCTAGTGCAAAACATTAACCAAGTGTATACACTTCAAATACGTCATTCGTGCATTTATTTTCAGTTATTTTATTGGTTATGCAGAGCACGAGCTTTAACCAAAAATACATTGTCTTGTCATTGCCCATTAGAAGATGCAACATTGAAAAAAGCCCAAAGCATTAGAATTGTACAAAATTGTATACATTTAATATTGTCTAGCTGACATGTGCAATTGCTCCAATATCCTAAAATATTGGGGATCACTGACACTATATAACTAAATTGTCAGTGCAATTAAATGAAGAGATGACATTGATGTGCAAGTATTACCATAAGAACCTTTTACAACACGCAGTGAGAAAGAAGCTTTAGTTCTTTGACTCCTTTTTTAAAACACTTTTGTTGCCTCTCAATGCACGGTTTCACTGATTTTCAATTATGAGCTTTTCCGTGGTGTACAAATGACTGATGAGCGCCTGAGGAATAAAACAGAAGTTGCATATTAACATTCTGATAAAGAAACACAGTTTTAATTCATCAGCATACCTGTTGCAAAGTTAGTGCTATGTGGCTCCTCGCCTCTTAGCCTGAGAGCAAGTCACCTATCTGCTCTTTTAACCTCAGAGTGTATATGGCCTGGAAAAATTAGCATAGGAAGAAAAAGAGGGAGAGGTAATAGAGAATTTTAAACCTCAAAATAGAACCCCATTATAGATGTCTACTGAGGTGAAACTGGACCCCGGCCCTCGGGAGGCCATATTCGGGTTGTCGGACCAGCCAGGATTGGAAATGGGCGCGGAGGCAGATGTTGTAGCCTTCACATCGGTGTTCGCCCGAAGGTGGATCCTGTGGAGATCAACCTCTCCACCCTGTGCCCTGGCGTGGCGGGGGTACCTGCTGGAATTCTTGACGCTTGAAAAGGTCAAATTTGAACAGAGGGAAGGATGGAGGGGTTCTACAATTCATGGGCGTTATTCTTATGCACTTTCAAGAATTGGATCACATCGAACATTGGGGGGAGCTGGGAGGGTTAGGGGGAGAGGGACTGTGTGTGTGTTAATGGTGACTCTGGGTGATTCCTGATTGCTTTTTGTCATGTGTTTGTGTTAACATGCAAGATAATGTTTGGAGTTTGGTGGGAGGATGGGATCGTTGTTATTGATATGGAGATTGACATTATATTCATTGCTGGTTATTGTTTATTGTTGGGGGCAAATTTGGGAGAAAATGTGAAAAAGGAGAATTAAAATATTTACAAAAAAAATAGATGTCTACTGAGAGTTTCATCAGGAAATGCCTCTTTTTTTTCGGGTTCTGTAAACACATTGGGTGGGATTTTCCTTTCCTGCCCACTGTGGGAATTGTTGGGGGGGGTGGGGGACAGAAACAATGACGCTTCAGCAAAAGGTCCATTGACTTCGGGTAAGAATTTCAGGACTGGAAAATGTTGCCCATTGATATACTTTTGCCAAATTGATATAGTACAACCAACTCAAGGTTACAAAATGTACTAGATCTTATTTTCCTCAACTGTTCAAAGTACACAGTCAACCAGTTTATAAATGTACTGAGGAAGTGCCAGCTCCGATTGTACCATGAAGAATTTTCTAATGGGAGCTGTTTGCTGGCCACTGCATACATCAGTCCAGCAGTTTTTGAGCATACTTTCAGTCTAGTTTGAAGTAGCAGTAGGTAGTAGTTTGCCATAACACTGGGTGCACTACCTGAAAGACCTAGGAACAGCCGTGAAAGAAAAAGGTACAACTTAAATCAGGTGGCATGTACATAAGCAACAAAATGCATACCATGAATATTGCTGAGTACCGGACTTCAAATTTGCTGCTCACCTACGCCTACATGCAGATAACCATACAGCTATTTAACTGCTGGCCATATACACTCTTAGGACACACAACACAGCTGTAAATCTAACTCAAAACGTTGTAGCATTTATATTTTCAATATGCTCCACACATAAATGTCTGGTAGGTTTTAGCCCTGGTTAAGTAATAGCACTCTTGTCTATTATTCAAAATATTGTATATTCAAATTTCAGTCTTAAGATTTGAGCACATATTTTAAGCTGACACTTCACTGCAGTACTGAACGAGCAAGACACCACTGAATTAGGTTAAACTAGAGCCCCCATCAGCCCTCTCAGGTGGAAACGAGATTCCACAGCATTGAAGAGCAGGGTAGTGCTTCCAATATTCTTTATTTCTGGTTCTTTGACACAATACTTAAGGGGATTATAAAGTGGCTTTGCCAAAACCAAACGGAGCAACATCTGTATCTGTTCATGGCTTCTATTAACATGCATTTCTATTTCACCTCCTATTCAAAAGAGGGGTGAATAATTGATTCAGACAGATTGTCATTACGGTCGTGTGTATGGGGTGATTTAAAAAAAAGTTTGGCACCAGCGTGTCCAAAGATGTGCAGGTCAGATTGGGTTATGGGGATGGGGCAGGGGAGTGGGCCTAGGTAGGGTGCTCTTTCGGAGGTTGGTGCAGACTTGATGGGCCGAATGGCCTCCTTTTGCACTTTAAGGATTCTAAGGAGACAGCCAAGAGTACTACTCTCTTCCTTTCTCATTTGTATCTCACTAGCAGGAAAGATTTAAAAAGTGGAGCATTCCCCCTGTAAGCTAGTTTCCATGATCCCCTTTCAAGAAGGTTTTCTATTTCTCTAATTAAAATACTTAACCTACACGCTTAGTTTCTCAAAGAAAAAGCTCCTGGAACTTACTAGCAAGATTATTTTCCCATAATATTGTGAACAGTGGTCATATAGATGCAGACCTGTTTAACATCATAGTCACAGATTTCACTGAAGGGGAGTTACAATTTAGTGCCCCCAAGGAAAGACACATTCCACCTGGACTGAGAGTGCTGAAATTTCACATTCTGAGTTGTGGGAATCAATGTTTTACTAACAATTGTCGTATTTGAATTTATTGGCACAAGAACACACTATATAAATTATTTGACTTTTTGTTTCCAATTCATAGTTGACCAAGGCTGTTTAATTTGTAGCCAAATATTGCAGATCTAAATTGTTTGGGACCGAGCATTGATAAGAGCCACATGTGGTTTGGATTGGAGACCCATGTTCTGCATATAGTAATTCTGTGCATTCAAAATACACCTGTTTCAGGGAAGAAATTAAGAATTGCCCTTGCCTTATCTGTTTTAAGCAGCCAGGAAAACTCTTGGCTATAGGCTTCTGTGGTAGTCTGGTTTCTTTCAGACTGAGTCTCCCTGCTCCTGCCTCATTTCTGTTCATTTCTCCATCTGGTTTTGCTCAGTGGGCTAGACAGCTGGTTTGTGATGCAGAACAAGGCCAGCAGCGTGGGTTCAATTCCCGTACCAGCTGAGAATTCTGAATTCTCCCTCTGTACCTGAACAGGCGCCGGAATGTGGCGACTAGGGTTTTTTCACAGTAACTTCATTGCAGTGTTAATGTAAGCCTACTTGTGACAATAAAAGATTACTTTCCAGTCTTGCATCAATAGTCATATTTATGCACAGACAAAGTGTGCGAGGGACAGTTAACATGAACTCAGTAGATGGAAGTGCAGAAAGTCAGCATTGGTCAATTGAGGAGACAGAAGAGCAGGGCCAGGCCATCAGATAAGTATTCTCCCACAGTACCATACATCACAATAACAAAATAGTAGACTATAAACATGAGCTGAAGGGTTCAAAGCCAACAACAGTCAGACCCAGTTTGAGCAGTGTTGAGATCAATTGAGACCTGCAGTAGGTGGCTACTCATCTTTGGGATGATGTGAAAATGGGTTCCGAAATTGACCAGCCATTAAGAAAAGTTCACCATATTCCACACATATTTATTGCCAAAAATCAGTTACTTTGTGAAGTGGGTATTTGTTCACTGTATATTAGCAAACTTAAACTGATGGAGATAATTTACCATGTTCACCCCTGCCTCTGAAGATAGTGTGAGATGGATTGTTTTTTAATTTTGAGAATATTGGGGTATTCTGTATGGGAGATTGTGTGTGTGAGTATATGTGTGCACATTAGGAAATATATAGGGACTTGGCTTTTCAGCTGTTAAATTTCAAAGGGGCGTTGAAAGGGACTTTTACAACACATAGGTTACTCAGTAAACAACGGAACATTATTACATTTTATTCAACCCAGAAGTGGAGGCAAGAGGAAAACATGAAAGGTTTTTATAATTTGGTAAAGTTGATTCAAAGAGGTGCGGGGTACAATTGAATCAGAGAATGAAGAGGAAACATCTAAGAAAAGTTTTGAGCTAAGTTATGGTAGCTGTGTTGGAGGAGATCTCCTGAGACCAGCCCTGTGCTGAGAGAAGGTCTGAAATCTGAACCAGCCAACCAATGTGACTAGAAAACGTTTTGTTTCAGAATGCAGTTTGCTTTATGAACTTTGTGGAATTCCACAGCAGAGTGGAATATCTTGAGAATGTGGGATATCTTTACTAAAGTGATGGCAGTTTTTGCCTTGGGTAATATTACTGGGATATTATAGTTAAAAATTATAAAGGAGTTATTGCCAAACAATTTGTGTGTTTTGGTTATGTAGACATACAGAGAATTTTCAGTGCAGAAGGAGGCCATTTGGCCCATCGAGTCTGCACTGGCTCCTGGAAAGAGCACCCTACTTAAGCTCACACCTCCACCCTAACCTGTAACCCCATCTAACCTTTTTGAACACTAAGGGCAATTTATCATGGCCAATCCAGCGAACCTGCACATATTTGGACTGTGGGAGAAAACCAGCATAGCACCCGGAAGAAACCCACGCAGACAAGGGGGGAGAAAGTGCAAACTCCACACAGACAGTTACCCAAGCTGGGAATTGAACCTGGGACCCTGGAGCGGTGAAGCAACTGATCTAACCACTGTGCTACCGTGCTGCTCACTTTTTGTTTACATTTGCATTATGAGCAGCTGCTCAGAGACAGTCCTGAAGAGACAGGAGCCATCCTTAGCGGTGAGTTTTCGATACAGTCCCTTACTACTCAGATACTCATCTATGGTCACTTCACTCAGAGACTTCTGGCCGAAATACTTTCTAACCCCCTTCTGCATTCCTCCATAAGGCAACATATATATGGTTTTCTTTCTTTAAAAAAAAATGTTTAAAAATGTAGGTTGAATTTAAGCTATGTACGTTTAAAAAAAAGTAAGACACCCTTTTTAAAGTGAAAAAGATTTCCCCCTCCCTCCCTGGCACTGGTTGCCAGGGGTGGAATGTTTTGTGTGCTCAATTTATTTGCTTCTTGCTAATAAATCTTTCAATTTTTAAAATCCTAAAAGTGCTACTAGAGTTTCATGGCTTCTGGGATTAGTAGCTCTTTCCTCCTCGATTTAAAAAAAAAGTTTCTGATCAGAAAACAGGTTTCCCACTGGGACTTAGCTTGCTCAGCAAATAACATTGGTTTTGGTTGTAACAGTAAGCAGAGGTAATGTTTATCCCTTTAGTCTGTAAACAAAACATTACAATTAATGGACAGATTTCAACAACGCTTGCTGCACAGATAGGATATGGCCCAAGGAAGAACTGATTAGTTTTACGCCAAGATGTAGATCCAGGTACTAGAATTTTTTTAAAGGATCCATTAACATTGGGAGAATTGACTTCTTCTTTGAATATTGTGGACTGTCTCATCTGCTGTGGTGGAATTGCAGCTGTCAAAATGGGTGCAGAGTTTTCAGAGCTGATTGTTGGATGTGAATCAGCTCGACGCCTCCTCAGTGAGATATAAGTTCTTAATAAAAATATTTATTTTTTCAGCTATGTAGTTATAGAGGATCACCCAGACAGGAACAAGCCTCAAGGAATAACTGTGTAATTGTAATAATGTTAATGTTAACAGTGTGGCAGATGTACATGCTCTACTGAGAGCCCTCTTCACTGGTATTGCATTGTGCTTGCCTGTGGTCATCACATTCATTGACAAATTAAATCAATGTCATCGTAAGGTCGGTTAGGAGCTTGATTCCAGACACATTTTTCTGTCTGCAGTTTCAAACATTTTTTTAAAAATTACCTGCCGGTGTTGTGGTTCAGAGATAGTGTGGTTTAAAACAAGTTACATTTTCTACATTTGCATGTTTCAGCCTTCAAACAACCGCGCAACCTCAAACGAACCATTGTGTGCAGCAAACTACCCAGTCTTCAGAACAGTGACCACGACACCACACAACCCCGTCATGGCAATCTCTGCAAGACGCGCCAGATCATCAACATGGATACCACTATTACACGTGAGAACACCACCCACCAGGTACGCGGTACATACTCGTGCGACTCGGCCAACGTTGTCTACCTCATACGCTGCAGGAAAGGATGTCCCGAAGCGTGGTACATTGGCGAGACCATGCAGACACTGCGACAACGAATGAACGGACATCGCACAACAATCACCAGGCAGGAATGTTCCCTTCCAGTCGGGGAACACTTCAGCAGTCAAGGGCATTCAGCCTCTGATCTCCGGGTAAGCGTTCTCCAAGGCGGCCTTCAGGACCCGCGACAACGCAGAATCGCCGAGCAGAAACTTATAGCCAAGTTCCGCACACATGAGTGCGGCCTCAACCGGGACCTGGGATTCATGTCACATTACATTCATCCCCCACCATCTGGCCTGCGAAATCCTACCAACTGTCCTGGCTTGAGACAATTCACACCTCTTTAACCTGGGGTTACCCCATCTCTGGATCTGTAAAGGTTTAATCACCTGCTAATGCTCGCATTCCTAGCATTGTTTGGCATCTTTGAATTTGTCTATATATGTGTTTCTGGAACAGACCTCTTCATTCACCTGAGGAAGGAGCAGCGCTCCGAAAGCTAGTGACATCGAAACAAACCTGTTGGACTTTAACCTGGTGTTGTAAGACTTCGTACATGTTTCAGCAGGCAGATACTGCACAATTATTTATGGAAAGCATGCTGGCTGATTTTCTTTTCCATAGCCCAAGAATGGCAAGAAGATTGAGAAAGTGCACGAATAAGGAAACTGGATTGACATAATAAAAATGGCTTCTTGGGTAAGCTGCAGTACTTTAAATTCTATTATGTACTTGGTAGAGTTTCTTCCTCCTGATTCCAACATATTTCCAATGAAGGATGTGGCCCTCTAATATTTTAACTATTTTCTCTTCTAGAGGGAAAAATACGTATCACAGCATGACCTACTCAAGAATATGCACTTTGTTCCTGTGCTGCAGTTACATAACTACTTAACCCAACTCTGAGGAAATACATGCAATATTGTCTTCCAACCATAGCTTTCAAGTCTAACCAATTTTGAATGACGGAGCAGGCTTGAGGGGCCACATGGCCTACTCCTGCTCCCATTTCTTGTGTTCCTTCAAGGAATAGATCTTCCTAGATTTAATTCAAAGTACTTTAGCAATTTATTTCCTCTACAATCTCAGAATGCCACAAGGGGAAATTCAGTATCCTTACCACAATACCATAACGTAGCAAATTTGGTATGTATGGCTGATCCACATTTTGTGGGACATATACCCTGGGAGCCATCAAAGACATGATAATCAAGAACTCTCATTCTCTATATTCTTAAGAAACTGACATTTTTTGTTCAATTTAATCATTGATGTATCAACAGTATTAACATAAAATTCAGTTTAAAATAATGTTAAAACCCAAATTTACAGTATCAGCAATCCAAGCCTAAACAAACAAAAGGAATTTGACGCACGATAAAAAGGAGATACATAAACCAGCAGTGGCACTCACTAAACTTTGAAAATAAAGCTTTACTCACTCATGTTTTATGCAATCATGAATAATAAGGAACAAGTTCACTTGTGGTGCAAGTTTCCTAAGAATATTACCCAATCTGTATGTATTACATTTGTGCCAACAACCCTTTATTGAAAATGTGTTCCCATGTCTCTCTGCCGACTCTATTTCTTCATTTACAATTATTCAGTCAAGAGTGACAGCAAATAGGCACCCTGCCCTCAAGTTTTTGCCATTGTTGCTCGAATCAGCGACATGGAGGTATTCAACATAAGTCCAAGTTAACAAGCTCACTCAAGGCTCTTTCACATTGGAGATCTTGTTTCTGGAAAGATACCTCCAATGAGCTGCTTTGTGCTTTTACATTCGTTGGCAAGAACTACTACCCTTGGTGCAGTGGTAAGCACTGCTGCCTCACGACACCGACATCCCAGGTTCGATCCCGGGTCACTGTCCGTGGAGAGTTTGCACATTCTCACCGTGCCTGTGTGGGTGTCACCCCCACAACCCAAAAAGATGTGCAGGGTAGGTGAATTGGCCACATTAAATTGCCCTTTAATTGGAAAAAAAGAATTGGGTAATCTAAATGTTAAAAAAAGAACCACTGCACTTTGTACATTCCTTCACTGACACAATCAAGATTTCAATCGTTTTGAGATTTAGGAGATGAAATCGCAAATAAAAATCTTTAATTTTCCACTCCATGGCACAGCTTATCATGGCGCTAACATGCTGCCAGCCTGTCCTCCATGTTGTCAATTCTAAAATTACATCATCATTAGCAGAAAATATGTTAGCGAGAAGTATTGTTTCCATTTTGGTACTGATTACAATCAAGAACATGGTTCAATATTGAAGCACTACACTTCCGATTAAATGGTCATTTTTGAAAAAGCTTAAGTTTCTGTTTTTATTTCTGCAAAAGTCACTTGCTGCTGTGTATCTGATAAGCCTAGCTTAATGTTGCAAATGTTCACCTGTCAACTGTTCATCAAAATACTAAGGCATGCTTTCTGGTATAACTATTACTTAAGCTCAAGGTTGTCCGAAATCATAAGACCAAAAGACATAGAACAGAATTAGGCCACTTGGCCCATCAAGTATGCTCCATTCAATCATGGCTGATATTTTTCTCATCCCCATTCTCCTGCCTTCTCCCCATAACCCCTGAACCCCTTATTAATCATGATGTGGAAATGCCGGCGTTGGACTGGGGTGAGCACAGTACGAAGTCTTACAACACCAGGTTAAAGTCCAACAGGTTTGTTTCGATGTCACTAGCTTTCGGAGCGCTGCTCCTTCCTCAGGTGAACCTGAGGAAGGAGCAGCGCTCCGAAAGCTAGTGACATCGAAACAAACCTGTTGGACTTTAACCTGGTGTTGTAAGACTTCGTACTGCCCTTATTAATCAAGAACCTATTTATCTCTGTCTTAAAGACACTCAGTGATTTGGCCTCCACAGCCTTCTGCGGCAAAGAGTTCCACACGTTCACCATCCTCTGGCTGAAGAAATTCCTCCTCATCTCTGTTTTAAAGGATCGTCCCTTTAGTCTGAGATTGTGTCCTCGGCTTCTAATTTTTCCTACAAGTGGAAACATCCTCTCCAGATCCACTCTATCCAGGCCTCGCAGTATCCTGTAAGTTTCAATAAGATCCCCCTCATCCTTCTCAACTCCAACGAGTACAGACCCCAAGCCCTCAACCGTTCCTCATACGACAAGCTCTTTATGCCAGGGATCATTCTTGTGAACCTCCTCTGAACCCTTTCCAAGGCCAGCACATCCTTCCTTAGATATGGGGCCCAAAACTGCTGGCAAAACGCCAAATGGGGTCGGACCAGAGCATTATACAGCCTCAGAAGTACATCCCTGGTCTTGTATTCTAGCCCTCTCGACATGAATGCTAACATTGCATTTGCTTTCCTAACTGCCAACTGAACCTGAACGTTAACCTTAAGAGAATCATGAACAAAGTCCCTTTGTGCTTCTGATTTCGTAAGCATTTCCCAATTTAGAAAATAGTCTATGCCTCCATTCCTCCTTCCAAAGTACATAACCTCATACTTTTCCACATTGTATTCCATCTGCCACTTCTTTGCCCACTCTCCCAGCCTGTCCAAATCCTTCTGCAGCCCCCCTGCTTCCTCAATACTATCTGTCCCTCTACAGATCTTTCTATCATCTGCAAACTTAGCAACAGTGTCTTCAGCTCCTTCTTCCAGATCATTAAAGTATATTGTGAAAAGTTGTGGTCCCAACACAGACCCCTGAGGCACACCACTAATCATCGGCTGCCATCTGAAAAAGACCCCTTTATCCCCACTCTTTGCCTTCTGCCAGTCAGCCAAATCATTCCCTTATTGTAAAGAAACGTGGGTTATATCGATACCGGGTTGTTAAACATTTTTCAAAATGTACATGCAAAATCAAAACTTTGTGATAATCAAATTATGAACATTTCTACGGAATTTACCATATTTGAAACATTAAAAAAAACATTGTTCTACTGCTTCCTACATCTATTGCACGGTGCAGAACACATTTAATTTCCAATAATATTCAAAACGTGAATGGTAAACGTACGAGAAAAGATAGTCTAGAAAAGACACTGTCACACGGTGTGACTTGTGCATTAGTGATATTTATAATTTTAGTGGCTGACCAAACATATACTGAACTATTTAAAAATGATTTTTAAAAGACAAATATTGATGAACGATGACTGCCAGAGGTTACCTGATGTCTGGTATTGCTAGTGACCAGTTTCTGCAAAGATCCAATGTGGAATACAATTCAGACATGCCCAGAAACCCTCAAGGAATTCCAAGCCTGAGGATGTGAAGAAGTACTTAAAAGAAATTTACTGAAAAATGTACCGGATCTAATATTTATATTTCTATAAGACTACCTCTCCAGTGGAGACAGACCATTACTGCAAAAATGGTCAAATGGAGACAAGTCTTTCTATTGCATCAAGATGGATAATGACTCATTCAAGCAGTTAATGGTTAGGACATTATAGAATCTACTTGACCCCGGCCATGAATAAAAGAAACTGTAGCTTCAGACATCAGATGAACATGTTTTTTCTGAAATCATATGGAGACAAAAGTCATGTAACTAAAGTAACCATTTTGAAATCTCTTTAATACTAGCGGCTAAAGGCATAAGCAGTTCAGTTCCCTGGAAAAGCTGACAATGAAACAGTAAGGAGCTGCCCTTCTTTTCACAACCCAAGTTAAGGCCCTCTTACAGCTTAAGAATCCAGCACAGAGATAGTGAATTTTCACTCAAAAGGAATCTGAGATGCAAAACTCACCGCCTTCTGGAAGACATGGATAAAAAATAAATCCCCCCCCCCCTCAATTGCAGTTACATGGGCTTCAGCAAGCAAGCTGCTTTAATTCTTTCTCATGTTCCATTTGTTTAATTTGGAACTGTATTTTTGCCATTTCCAATGAGTCAAACTGTATCTCAGGCAACTTTAAATGCTTAGCCACCGCCATAATTACCCCATCTTTTCGCATTTTGTCAGGTAATGTTAACCGCAATGTTTTTGCCAAATCTAAAAGTCTGTTTTTAGTTTCTGTCCGTAAGGTACTGCGTGTGACCGACTCCACCGCCAAAAACTTGAGAGCCTCTGAAAGAGCCATTGTCCACAACACACTCCCTACTTAAACTAGAATACCACACCTGAAAAGCAACCACAATATGCTCACCCCTCACTGTCTTTAAGTTCACTAAGCCAATCCAATAGATAGACTTTTATCCCGGACGAGCCCCCAATTTGTTATTGGCCAGGTTTTAAAGAACCCAAAGTGTATCATGGAGTTCACCTGATCCACAACTTTTAATAGATTGTGGTACGGAGAGCACACAGCCCACTCTGCAGGTGTGGTACAGCAGAAATGGAAAAGTAATTTTTAAAGCAAAACAATGTTTATTCTATGAACTCAAGTACACCTTTTTAAAACATAGTGAACATCTTGGCAACCATTAATTCAAATACCACCCCCAAAGAATACAACACTAAGTAATCCTTAAGCTGTCCATTTAACATCCATAAGACTTTAAAAAAAAACACCTCTGAACAGAAGCACATCAGGTTAAAGTCACTACTGAGAGCAGTTATTAGTTTTAAATCACCAAAGGATCTATTTACAGTTTTTAGATTACAGAGAGAGAGAGACTAATACCCCTTCTGGGTGTGACTGCAGCTATCCAGCTCTGAAAACGAAACTAAAACACACCCTGCAGCAAACAGCCTAAAACGAAAGTAAAAAAGATGACAGACAGCCCAGCTCCATCCACTCTCTGACATCACTGCAGTAGTAAACACCCATTTCTTAAAGGTACTCTCACATGACACAGTCTACTCAGTCTTTCCTCATAAGCTAATCCTCTCAACTCCGGAATCAACCTAGTGAATCTCCTCTGCACACCCTCCAATGCCAGTACATCCTTTCTTATGTATGGAGACCAAAACTGTACACAGTACTCCAGGTGTGGCCTCACCAGCACCCTGTACAGCTGCAACATAACCTTTCTGTATTTAAACTCCATTCCTCTAGCAATGAAGGACAAAATTGCATTTGCCTTCTTATCTGCTGCACCTGCAAACCAACTTTTTGCGATTCATGCACAAGGACATCCAGGTTCCTCTGCACAGCAGCATGCTGCATTTTTACCATTTAAATAATAGTTCATTTTGCTGTTGTTCCTATCAAAATGGATGACCACACATTTACAAACATTGTACTCCAGCTGCCAGACCCTTGCCCACGCACTTAAACTATCTATATCCCTCTGCAGACTTTTAGTGTTCTCTGCACACTTTGCTCTACCACTCATTTTCGTTTCAGGTTTGAACTTTCACACATTACAATTGGTCCCCAGCTCCAAATCATCTATGTAAATTGCAAATAATTGTGGTCCCAACACCGATTCCTGAGGCACACCACTGGCCACTGATCACCAACCAGAAAAACACCCATTTATCCCCACTCTTTGCTTTCTGTTAGTTATCCATGCTAATACATTACCCATAATGCCGTGCACTTTTATCTTATGCAGTAGCCTTTTGTGCGGAAAGGGCTGGGTAGAGTGGATATGGGTAGGTTGCTCTTTCGGAGGGTTAGTGCAGACCCGATGAACTGAATGGCCTCCTTCTGCATTTTAGGTATTCTGTTACCTGGGTGGCTTTTTAACTCAATAAAAAACCCTTTTTTATTTTAAACTTCAAGAAAGCGAGTCAGATGTTTTTTGCAATTGGTATGTAAATGGTTAAACACAGAGAGAGTAAAAAGTACCTTCATCCTGCAAGAAACCTGTTATGGTCAGACCTGGGGTTGTAACATAGGGGAGTCATTTTTATCCCTCCTCAGTTGCCATAAAAGAAGGATTAAAGCAGATAATTTATTTATTGAGTATCTGAACAAGTGTTAGGATCACACTGAAGTGGTGAACAAATCAAACATGATCCTTTATAGCAATAGCTGCTTAATAAAGTAGCTTATAACTTAAGGAAAAAAAGTGACATTAACTGTTGACCTGTATCAAATTTTAAAAGTGAGTTATAGGGAATAAGTGCTCGAAATAGTTATCTTTGAGGAAAAGAACAGCTACTTTCAGACAAGCTGAACTATTTATCATGTATCCAAAATCCTAATCCCAAATGTTATTGCATATTTCATTGCTAAAGGTTGGGATGTATTGATTTTAGTATAAAAATAACAACCTCTTCCACTGCATTTAATTTGTGAAACTGTTATCAATATTATCAGATTGTTTAGAAATTGGGTCTCCCCTTTACCTTCACTAAGTGTTAACAAAAGACATAGCAGATGATTTCTCAGGAGCAAATTAACCAATGAAAAATGTGATGAGAAGAACATAAGAACATAAGAACTAGGAGCAGGAGTAGGCCATCTGGCCCCTCGAGCCTGCTCCGCCATTCAATGAGATCATGGCTGATCTTTTGTGGACTCAGCTCCACTTTCCGGCCCGAACACCATAACCCTTAATCCCTTTATTCTTCAAAAAACTATCTATCTTTATCTTAAAAACATTTAATGAAGGAGCCTCTACTGCTTCACTGGGCAAGGAATTCCATAGATTCACAACCCTTTGGGTGAAGAAGTTCTTCCTAAACTCAGTCCTAAATCTACTTCCCCTTATTTTGAGGCTATGCCCCCTAGTTCTGCTTTTACCCACCAGTGGAAACAACCTGCCCGCATCTATCCTATCTATTCCCTTCATAATCTTATATGTTTCTATAAGATCCCCCCTCATCCTTCTAAATTCCAACGAGTACAGTCCCAGTCTACTCAACCTCTCCTCGTAATCCAACCCCTTCAGCTCTGGGATTAACCTAGTGAATCTCCTCTGCACACCCTCCAGTGCCAGTACGTCCTTTCTCAAGTAAGGAGACCAAAACTGAACACAATACTCCAGGTGTGGCCTCACTAACACCTTATACAATTGCAGCATAACCTCCCTAGTCTTAAACTCCATCCCTCTAGCAATGAAGGACAACATTCCATTTGCCTTCTTAATCACCTGTTGCACCCGAAAACCAACTTTCTGCGACTCATGCACTAGCACACCCAGGTCTCTCTGCACAGCAGCATGTTTTAATATTTTATCATTTAAATAATAATCCATTTTGCTGTTATTCCTACCAAAATGGATAACCTCACATTTGTCAACATTGTATTCCATCTGCCAGACCCTAGCCCATTCACTTAGCCTATCCAAATCCCTCTGCAGACTTCCAGTATCCTCTGCACTTTTTGCTTTACCACTTATCTTAGTGTCGTCTGCAAACTTGGACACATTGCCCTTGGTCCCCAACTCCAAATCATCTATGTAAATTGTGAACAGTTGTGGGCCCAACACTGATCCCTGAGGGACACCACTAACTACTGATTGCCAACCAGAGAAACACCCATTAATCCCCACTCTTTGCTTTCTATTAATTAACCAATCCTCTATCCATGCTATTACTTTACCCTCAATGCCATGCATCTTCATCTTATGCAGCAACCTTTTGTGTGGCACCTTGTCAAAGGCTTTCTGGAAATCCAGATATACCACATCCATTGGCTCCCCGTTATCTACCGCACTGGTAATGTCCTCAAAAAATTCCACTAAATTAGTTAGGCACGACCTGCCCTTTATGAACCCATGCTGCGCCTGCCCAATGGGACAATTTCCATCCAGATGCCTCGCTATTTCTTCCTTGATGATAGATTCCAGCATCTTCCCTACTACCGAAGTTAAGCTCACTGGCCTATAATTACCCACTTTCTGCCTACCTCCTTTTTTAAACAGTGGTGTCACGTTTGCTAATTTCCAATCCGCCGGGACCACCCCAGAGTCTAGTGAATTTTGGTAAATTATCACTAGTGCATTTGCAATTTCCCTAGCCATCTCTTTTAGCACTCTGGGATGCATTCCATCAGGGCCAGGAGACCTGCCTACCTTTAGCCCCATTAGCTTGCCCATCACTACCTCCTTGGTGATATCAATCCTCTCAAGGTCCTCACCTGTCATAGCCTCATTTCCATCAGTCACTGGCATGTTATTTGTGTCTTCCACTGTGAAGACCGACCCAAAAAACCTGTTCAGTTCCTCAGCCATTTCCTCATCTCCCATTATTAAATCTCCCTTCTCATCCTCTAAAGGCCCAATATTTACCTTAGCCACTCTTTTTTGTTTTATGTATTTGTAGAAACTTTTACTATCTGTTTTTATATTCTGAGCAAGTTTACTCTCATAATCTATCTTACTCTTCTTTATAGCTTTTTTAGTAGCTTTCTGTTGCCCCCTAAAGATTTCCCAGTCCTCTAGTCTCCCACTGATCTTTGCTACTTTGTATGTTTTTTCCTTCAATTTGATACTCTCCCTTATTTCCTTAGATATCCACGGTCGATTTTCCCTCTTTTTACCGTCCTTCCTTTTTGTTGGTATAAACCTTTGCTGGGCACTGTGAAAATTCACTTGGAAGGTTCTCCACTGTTCCTCAACTGTTTCACCATAAAGTCTTTGCTCCCAGTCTACCTTAGCTAGTTCTTCTCTCATCCCATTGCAATCTCCTTTGTTTAAGCACAAAACACTCGTGCTTGATTTTACCTTCTCACCCTCCATCTGTATTTTAAATTCCACCATATTGTGATCGCTCCTTCCGAGAGGATCCCTAACTATGAGATCCTGAATCAATCCTGTCTCATTACACAGGACCAGATCTAGGACCGCTTGTTCCCTCGTAGGTTCCATTACATACTGTTCGAGGAAACTATCGCGGATACATTCTATAAACTCCTCCTCAAGGCTGCCTTGACCGACCTGGTTAAACCAATCAACATGTAGATTAAAATCCCCCATGATAACTGCTGTACCATTTCTACATGCATCTGTTATTTCTTTGTTTATTGCCTGCCCCACCATAATGTTACTATTTGGTGGCCTATAGATTACTCCTATCAGTGACTTTTTCGCCTTACTATTCCTGATTTCCACCCAAATGGATTCAACCTTATCCTCCATAGCACCGATGTCATCCCTTACTGTTGCCCGGATGTCATCCTTAAATAACAGAGCTACACCACCTCCCTTACCATCCACTCTGTCCTTCCGAAAAGTTTGATACCCTTGGATATTTAACTCCCAGTCGTGACCATCCTTTAACCATGTTTCAGTAATGGCCACTAAATCATAGTCATTCACGATGATTTGCGCCATCAATTGATTTACCTTATTCCGAATACTACGAGCATTCAGGTAAAGTACACTTATGTTGGCTTTTTTTTTTTACCTCTGTTCTTAATCTTAACACCTCGATCAGTAACCTCTCCTAAGTTATATTTCCTCTTAACCTTTCTCCTAATTTTCCTTGTCGTCGAACCCATATCTTCCTGTAACAACCTGCTGCGTCGCTTACCATTAATGTTTTCACTTCCCGTTTTATTTCTTTTAGTATTCCTGGTCCTATTCACTGAGCTCCCCTCAGTCACTGTACCTTGTACTGTCGCCCTTTTTGATTTTTGACTATGGCTTCTCTGCCTTACACTTTCCCCCTTACTGCCTTTTATTTCTGTCCCTGTTTTACTACCTTCCAACTTCCTGCATTGGTTCCCATCCCCCTGCCACATTAGTTTAAACTAATTTAAACTAAAATTATCACACTTAATGCACGCAACTCCATCTATACCAATGTTATGAACTGGATGAATGAACTACAAGGGTTTGCATTATCATACACTCTCCTAAAGAGACTGGAAAAGAGATGTACAATATAACGCAAAGATCCTGGAACAGGAATTTACATATTTTAGAGCCCAGTTCCTCTTCCCACTCCCTTTTAGACTCAACTCTATGAACCATGACCCAGCTCTGCACTTTGCATTACTCCACTAACCAATGCTAAAGCAGTCATCATTTCATAAACAAAATGATAAGATTGTTACTTCGATCATTGTGGTAAGTGTGATTCATGTCTTCAGATTAAAACAAATTTACCAGCTGCTTTACACGATAATCTCAGAGAAATATCAGCCAGTCTAATGAAAATAAAACATCCTACAATTATTTGAAATAAGGATGGGTGAAGTGTTAGAACACTATCATAAGTAAAACACCTCTGAGGCGGGTGAAGAAGAACACAGATGTATTGTAGGAAGTTGCTGCAATCCACAAATCCATTTGGCCACCCTTTCAGCTGATTGATTACAACAGAACAAAACAGAAATACATCTACTTCCTCCAAAATAAGCTGCAGTATGTACTATTCAGGATTCACTGCAGCAACTCACCAAGGCTTACCCCAAACCTTCAACCTCTAACACCTAGAAAGACAAGAGCAAGGAACATCATCATCTTCAAGTTCTCACTAAGCCCTGACTTAGACCGTAAGACCATAAGACATGGGAGCAGAAGTAGGCCTTTCGGTCCATCAAGTCTGCTCCGCCATTCAGTGGAATCATGACTGAAATGATAATCCTCAACTTTCCTGTCTGATATCCATAATCTTTGATTTCCTTACTGATTAAAAATGTCTAACTCAGCCTTACACAGAATGATCCAGCCTCTACGGTACAGAATTCCACAGATTCATTATCCTTTGAGAGAAAATAACTCCTCCTAATCTGTTTTAAATGGGTGACCCCTTACTCCGAGATGATGCCCTCTGATCCTTGACTCTCCCACACAGGGAAACAACCTCAGCATCTACCTTGTCAAGCCCCCTGAGAATCCGATAAGTGTCAATAAGGCTGCCTCTCATTCTTCTAAACTCCAAAGAGAACAGGCCCATTCTACTCAATCTCTTCTCATAAGAAAATTCCTCCATACCAGGGATCAATCTAGTGAACTTTCCCCAGACTGTCTCAACTGCCAGTATTTCTTTCCTTCAATAAGGGGCCAAAAATGTTCACTGTATTCCAGGTGTGGCCTCACATCGTTTTAGCAAGACTTACTTATTTTTATACTCTATTCCTTTGAAATAAAGACCAACATTTAATTTGCCTTCCCTGTTACAGTTTGAACTTGCATGCTAGCTTTTGGTGATTTATGCACAAGGAATCCCAAATCCCTCGGTGCTGCCACATTCTGCAATTTTTCTCCATTTATTTAGTATTCAGCTCCTTTTATTCTTCCTACCCAAGTACATAACTTCACACTTTCCGACATTATATTCCATCTGCCAAAACTCACTTAACCGGTCCATATTGACTGTATCATCCTCACTACTTGCCTTCCCACCTATTTTTGTGTCATCCTCAAACTTGGCAATAGTACATTCACTTTCCTTGTCCAAATGATTAATATATATTGTAAATACTTGTGGTCCCAGCACTGATCCCTGTGGCACACCACTAGTTACAGGTTGTCATCCTGAAAATGTCTCTTTTATCCCAAATCTCTGTCTTAGTAGTTTTAAAAATATATATTTTTATGCAGAAATGTTTTAATTTATAATACAAAAAGGTCAATCAGATGTATACAGATTTTATAAAACTATCCCCACAACCCAGCCCCACCTTTCCTGTACTTATCCAGAACCCCCCCAGCCCCCCTCTCTCATCCTCCTCCTAACCACCCCACTTCCCAAATGCTGAGGATAACCAACCAGCGTCTTGAAGATGGTAATGGACAGCATCCACCAGAGTAAATCCGCTCCTCCGATTGCTTTATGGTATACTTTCTCTTTTCCAACTGCAGGAATTCAGACAAATCCCCCAACCATGCCGAAGCCTTAGGCAGTGCCGATGCCCTCCATCATAGCAAGACTCGTCCCATGGCTATCAGAGAGGCAAAGGCCAAGACATCAGCCTTCTCCCCCTCCTGAAGCCCCAGCAAGTCCACCGTGGTCTCCCTTGTCCTTGTGTCAAAGCTCAAGTGGAACACTTGCCCCACCGACCCCTTCGGCAACCTTGTCTGATCTCGAACTCTCAGGTGTGCTCCTGCAAGAAAACCAACAAAGAAACCTTCATCGTCAGTAATCTGTCCCTCCCCCCTTTCCCTGCCCCCCCCCCCCGATCACCAAACAACCCCCTCCCCCACCAGTTTCACAAACATCTTTACCACATAATCCCTGCCATTCACACCTTCTAAGCCCTCTGACAGCCCAACGTTCCTCAAATTTTGATGTCTGCGGTGATTCTCCAGGTTGTTGACCTTGGATATCAATGTCTTCTGCTCCTTCATGAACATTGCCATCCCTGCCTCCAGGGAGGTGATCCGATCACTGGTCCGTGACAGCCGTCTCCACCTACAGCAGTTGTTCCACCCTGTCCTGACCTGCACGAATGGGCTCAATCACCGTTGCCAGATCATCCATGACCACCTGCCTGTTCCCTGAACTCCTCCGCCAGGAATTCCACCAGCCTCTCAGTAGTCCATTGAGAGGGCAGCGACGAGGGGCAGCACGGTAGCATAGTGGATAGCACAATTGCTTCACAGCTCCAGGGTCCCAGGTTCGATTCCCGGCTTGGGTCACTGTCTGTGCGGAGTCTGCACGTCCTCCCCGTGTGCGCGTGGGTTTCCTCCGGGTGCTCCGGTTTCCTCCCACAGTCCAAAGATGTGCAGGTTAGGTGGATTGGCCATGTTAAATTGTCCTTAGTGTCCAAAATTGCCCATAGTGTTGGGTGGGGTTACTGGGTTATGGGGATAGGGTGGAGGTGTGGGCTTGGGTAGGGTGCTCTTTCCAAGAGCCGGTGCAGACTCGATGGGCCGAATGGCCTCCTTCTGCACTGTAAATTCTATGTCTATGACACCGAGACCTCTACCATTTTCTCCCCTTCTGCGACACGAGGGCCTTGTAAGTCAGACGAGGGCCCCTTATTCGTTTTATTCCTCGTGTTTTAACCTCCAGACATCCCGTGCTGGAACCCGTGCCGGAGGAGGAATCCAGACTCTCCAGCTACAACACTTTTCCACCTGAACAGCACCCGTTAAATGGGCAAAAAGGGTCAAAAACCAAATCCCTAAACAGGAGCCACCTTGTGTGTGACCATTCACCTTATAGCCGCCACTGGAAGTCATCTTCTATTAGTTAATCACTCCTCCTTTCATGTCCCAATATACTACCCAAAATAACCATGGCTCTTATTAAGTAGCCTTATTGAACGCTTTTTGGAAATCGAAGTATACTACATCTAATGGTTCCCCGCTATCTATCTTGCTCGTTATCACCTCAATGAATTCTAATAAATTTGTCAGGCATGATTTCCCCTTCGTGAACCATGCCAACTCTGGGATGGCATGGTGGTGCAGTGGTTAGCACTGCTGCCTCATGGCGCCAAGGACCCGGGTTCAATTCCGGCCCTGGGTCACTGTCCGTGTGGAGTTTGCACATTCTCTCCGTGTCTGCATGTGTTTCACCCCCACAACCCAAAGATGTGCAGTGTAGGTGGATTGGGCATGCTAAATTGCCCCTTAATTGGAAAAATTATTGGGTACTCTAAATTTATATTAAAAAATGGAGCCATGAGAACTCTGCACGACTGTATTATGTATTTCTAAATGCTCTGCTATTACATCCTTTATAATGGACTCATAACATTTTCCTAATGACAAATGTGAAGCTAACTGGGCTATAGCTACCTGTTTTTTTTGTCTCCCTTCCTTTTTGAAAAAGGGTGTTATATTGGCAGTTTTCCAAGTCATAGATTTCTATTTCTTCATTGCTATTTGCTCAAAATCCTGAAGGTACCTACCTAACTGCACCATGGGATCATCTTGTTCACATAGCCTGTAGCGGTTCACGCAGAAGACTGACCATTAACTTCTGAAGGAAACTACTGCCCACATCTCGAGAATTAAAAACACAAGCTAAACTAAGTAAGAAATAAGTTAGGAGGGTAGCTTGAAAAATTTGTGAGCCGTCCCAAAGTCTAGCTAAGGAAGTGACAGGTGCAAACATGAAACATATATTTCATTTAATTCATCATTAGTTGTCCTAGTTAGTGAAAGTGCTGCAGAAATATTCTCGCTACTTGTTTTCTGATGTTACAATGCTCAAATTGATATGGGACAGTAGAACAGTGATGTTATGCTCACTTTACTTCACTACTTACCAGAATTAAAACATTAATATAAACTGACACTGCTGTCCCTGAGAATATTTCTGTGATGAGAGGAACTTAATGGGGCTACTTCTTTGATTTTGCAATTCCTCCAGAGTCACATTCATAGTGAGATAATGAAGGCATTATATCCCCATTTCTGACCCATGCTCTACTTGAGCATTATTTTCTCATTAGGAATGCGGAATCACAAAATTACCTCTTAGATCTCACTTAAGATTTCACAGTTTGTGAATTCTTGACCTGAACAGGAGGTGCCAAAAGTGAAAAGGCCAATCGTGCTGAGGAATGAGTATCTTTCACTCAATCAGTATAAGTTGGTGATAGGACAGAAAAGTACACCAGAGGACCAGTTTGTGCTGCTGTAGGCCACAGGGTAATTCCTCTACTTCACTGAATTTCTAGTGTCTGCTTTGATACTGGGTTGGTAGGTAGAATTTTTTCCCAGTTGCTGCTGTCCAGCTACTACTAGCAGGCTGGAAAGTGGATGCGGCAGTAAATACTTGAAGAGGGGAAAACACTTTCAAAGACCTCATATACATCTAAAATAAATAGCTTTGGTAAAGACACAACTATGTTAAAGCACTGGATTTCTATGTGTACTCTGCTTCCTACATTAATTTTCAGCCTTGGTGAGAGGGAAAGTGGTGAAGGGAAAGTGGAACATTCAAAAGCTTAATCCACATTAAAGAATTTCCCAAACAAACCTTCACTGCCAATGCAGTTGGAGCCTCTTGGAATTCTTCCCTCTTTCATTCTATCACTTGAAGGAAAAACCAGCTGTGCTCTCACCTTATCAGGGCAGACATCAGAAATCCAAGACCATTCACACCTCTCCTGCCCAAGAGTTAATAATGATCAAATTTCCTCGTCACAGGAAAATACTTCTTTACTGAGCAGGTCATTGACCCAGCAGGCCTTCCCACCAAAAACAATGGGTGCAATCTTCCAGCCACGCAGCGCTGGAAAAACAGCTCGCCACGGCGCAGGATCCACTCCTGGGATCCACCCGGCTTGCAACACAATCTCGCGAGATGTTGCAATGGGATTCCCGCCTACAATGGGCGGGATCGGTTTTTGGCAAATCTGCATATTAGAGCAAAGCAGTAAGCCTTACTCTACTGTGCAGATTTCCAAGGTACCTGAGGCTTTGGGATTCAATCCCTTTGCCTAGGGGACCTCGGGCGAATGCCATTTGGTACTGGTCCCCACAGACAGACCAGATGGAACAGCACTTGTGGAGGTCTCCAAGGGGATCGGAGGCCCCCAGCTGCATGCCCATTGGGCAGGGTAGTGCCCTAGCACTTCTGGTACCTCCTAGGTACCCTGGCAGTGCCAACCTGCCAGTGGCACTTGGGTGCCAGTCTAGCTGGCAGGGGCACTGCCACATTGGCACTGCCAAGGCGATAGGCTGGCATTTTATGCGTGGGTGCAATTGGGCCGGGGTTGCCCGGATTGGGTGTTGGGGGTGCCAGGCGACCTTCCCATGTTGCATTCGAGTTGGGGGAGGTCGGGGATTTTTTTGTTGGCCTTGGAGATCGGGACGCCATTTAAAAACGGCACCCCGATCTCTTGCTACAACGGGGAGTTCCGGTGAGCGGAGCTCCCCATTGTAAAAATGGCGGCTATACGCGGCCTTGGCTGTGCATTTCCCGTTTAGGCCCCTTATTCAAAGCGAGTAGAGTTGAATAGTAATGTGTTTCTCGGCACTGCGAGTGCTGCGAAACACAAGACTAAATGCGCTTGTTCGGGGACTTTTGTTCCCTTTTGGGAAGATCGCATCAAGAACTATGCTCTTGAAGTCCTGAACTCAGGTCTATTCTAAGCAGGCCACGTGCATGGCAATCTTTCTAATTCAAGTAATCAGACCACAATTCTCTTTCACATAGAGACCAATTAGACTTCAAAGACATCTCCAAGGCTACCACGGGAAACTATTAATGGTAATGATCATAGCCCATGCCTTCAGGAAGTAGAAACCATCTCGGAGTACTGCGATGAGTATAGTACTGTTTTTACAATGAATTTACAGCACAGGTTATATGGGCAAAAATGTTAGATAAACGTCTGCCAATTAATGTTGCCATCCCTCCAGCATTGGCCTGGAGTTTCCATGAATTAAGGATCACTCTTCAGGACAATGCTGTGTGTGACCCTGGAGAAAAATTATTGGACATTAAAACATTTTTTAAAAAATTCTTTGGTGGGTGGGACCACGCGATGCAGGTGCGGGAATCGTTTTTCCGCGGGCTCTGGCGCTATTGGCTTATAATCCATCATTTATCCTGATTACCCAGCACTCGTTCACCTAATCTTTGAATTAGTAATTGACATTATGGCCCTGGAAGGTTTCTGGATGAGTACTAGTAAGAATATGCTGAAAAATGTCAACAAATCCAGGGGTAACGGGGTGCAGGTGGATGCAGTTGGGTTGGTGCCGTCCTTTCAACATGTCGGATTGATCCCCGAGGGATCTCTTGACCCAGAGCTCTCCAAGGCTCTCTCAGAGTAGGTGAAAATGATGACCGCTGTCATTGATCAGAGGTTTGCCGTGCTGACTCAAAAATCTATGTGCTTAGGAGGCTGAGTTGCAGAATATTAATAAATGGTTTGATGAAACGGAGGAAAGAATCCTGAACGTTGAAAACGTTGCTTTCTCGGCGGAAGAAACCAGCTATGTGGTAAGTCAGGAATCCTGGAAGATTTGGAGAACCGAGGTCAGAGAAAGAATATCCAAGTCGTTGCTCTGCCTGAGGGAGTGGAAGGTAAGGCAGTTCTTTGAGAACTGTCCACCACGATTACTTAAGTTGGATGTGAAGGCTGGGCATTTCATATCGGAAAGGGCGCACCATATCCTGTCTAGGCCTAGGTACAATCTTCATCCCAGTCCTAGAAATCATTCACTTCCACAATTTTGAAGATCATCAAAAGGTCCTGGAGATGGCGAGGGGTGGTGTGACCTGGCACCACAGTGGAGTGAGGATTTCCTTCTTCCAAGAATCTCCAAGAATGGATGAGTTTTCTGTTTGGCAATTTAGAACAGATCTTGATGTTGAAGCAGGGCTCTGAGAATATCACAGAGACTTTGACCTGAATTTTCAGGATGATTCTGAGTCAGCACGTAACCAGTCCCCTCTGATCCCGACAGGCCCACTGCCATTTCATCCTCAATTGAGTTGATTAGCAGTCGGCAGGACCTCTGACTGCTCTTGGAAGGAAGTCCCAGTTTGGAGTGCAGTCAGCCAATTTGACTGGCCAGCAGCTCTACAGCCCATCAAAGCACAGCACTACACTGGTTAGAAGAGGTATTAACAGAGCTGTCACTGTAGGTAAATTCTGGGCTGGGGGTGGGGGGGCTGCTACCTTAATGTCAGGGGGCGAGGGAGTGCCAGAGCCCCCAGGTCCCAGAGGTGAAGGCATCCCAAATTTGAAGGAGCGCTCAGATTGATGCACTTCCTGCCCGAGGTGGAAATTCGTTAAATTCGCCTCAGAATCCACCTGAGGGGAGCATCATATTCAGGCCTTTGTCACTCTCTGTTATACAGCTGGAAAAGACAGACCTGAAGACATGAAGAGCAAGGGATTGTGGGTTGGATAAAATCAACTGGTGCTGTTTCAGTGTTGCCAGAGCCCACATGACCATTTAATGAGGTCAGAGAAGAGAGTCTCTGGGGATTCTTTAACATCAGGGCTGTTGTGACTCAACTGAGAGAGGGTTTGTAGACATGTGCCTTGCTGGTGTTGACCGTGCCCAGGGACTTCACATGGAATATAGCTGCTAGTGAATGTGACTATGGCAGAAACAATGGGTGCGAAGTGACAGATCCTACATAACGAATGCCAAATTGGAGAGAGTGAGAGATTGCACATAGTAACATATTTGTGTGGGAAATAGTGCAGGTGCTTGTAACTACTTGAGAAGTATCTTTGTTGTACTGGCAATTTAAAGTGAAACTTACCTTTGTATTTGAAATATTCTTCACTTGTTAATTTTTGAATTATGTTGCTTTTAGCTTGTATGTTACAGTAAAGATTTAAAAAAGGAAAATCTTGTCCGTTGGTTAATGTTGTGGGGATTCCATTTTTTTAAAAAGTTATCGGTCTCTACTTGAATTTTAACCAGCTGGGGGCTCAGCCCAGACCTCGAAACAGACAGGTAAATGGGTACAGTAGAATTTTCCAGAATTTAAACAAACAAGATTTCACATTTACTTTTGCTGTGTTCAATGAAAAATCAACATTCTCAGGCATATTTGGAGAGGATAAGCATGCCGGTGAATAGTTTGTTAGTGCCTTATAACAGGTGACAAAGGTCAATTTGAAATCTGTAGCAGACGAGTTGGTGCTCAACTTGAAATCAGGAGCTAGGAAAGCAGAGATTGTTGAAATATTAATGGCTCAGCACTTGGAAGCTTGAGGAAAAGGATATTCCTACGGGGCTCATGTGGATCTAACTAAAATTGGGAGGTGTGACAACTCGTACTAGAGAAAACAAAATTTGAGAGAGAACTGCAAAAACATGAATTTGAAAGGGAACAAGAGAAACATTAGAAAGGAAAAGTTAGAATGGGAAAGCGTAATGAAAAAAATTGAATTAGAATGGGAAAAAGAAAGGCTGAAAACGCAATCAATGGATGGGAAAGGTAAGGATGACACAGAGGCAACACCTTGTACTTCTGCTTTGGCAAAGAATATTCTAAAAGGAGTGAGGAAGGAGTAGAGAACACTGTGCCATTTGAGAAAGTTGCTACAAAACTAAAATGACCCAGAGAAGATTGGACTGTGCTCCTACAGAGTGTTTTAGGAGGGAGTGTAACATTGTACTATACATAGTATTTTCAAAAGAAAATCTATAAATATGTCGGTGCCTTCAAGGAGGATGTCAGGCTGAGCCATCATAAAGGTCAGTCCATAAGCAATTTTCGTCACAATTTGTCACTGATCACTTCTATTTTACAATGCTTTTAGAAAAGGACTATCTTATCACCATCTTCATGGTACTGCACAGTGGTATTACAAAACTGTTGCGACCTCTGGTATTGTGTTAGAACTAAAAATATACAAGTCAAGTTGCCATAGTAAATACACGTACTACACAATGACACCTGGTGATACCTCTGCCGAACCACAGGTGTGACAGCTGACTAATAACCAGCTTCCATTCCGCAGTAGTTTAATATAAAAAAGAAGCTTCTAAAAATAAACAAAAGGGCTATTCCCCTTATATTTGAATAAATGTTTTATGCATAAACAGACGATAATTTTAAAAGGTCATTCAGTGCAAGAGACAGTGTACATTCTGAATCAGGAGGGATTCATTTTCAGATGAGCATCCAATTTCAGAAACAATGTATAAAATGTACCTTGCTGTGTTGGCAAAGAAAAAAGACAGTATGCTTTTTGTGGGGATAATGTTGCATGCTGCAATTTCATATGCATGAAGCTGAACCATTGCTCAATGCCCCTTCTCTTACTATGCAAACAGCCTACTCTCCTTTGGTGATGACCTCGTAAGACATATGCCGTGAACATCACATTTTCCCCTTCCCCCTATAACATGATTAGATTCTCTCTTCAGTGATAGTTTAATTATAATCAACAGTCTACATTTTTAATTCCTCCATTTTGCCTCATTCCACTTATCTAATATTGAAGGACATTGTTAACTGGCTATTGCATCAGCTAGCCTTGCATTCTGTGTATGTGCAGCTCAACTCTATTCACCTGCATGCTTATTTGCATTCTAATTTTAACACCATGCCAATGATGAGAGTGGAGCTGAACATATGCAGAGTGCAAGGACAGATGTGACAGTACTGTTATGGGCCAGGGTTTAGAGAACCCTAAAGTGTATCATGGAGTTCACCTGACCCACAACTTTTACTAGATTGTGGTATGGGCAGCACACGGCCCACTCTACAGGTGTGGTACAGCAGGAATGGAAAAGTATTTTTAAAAAGCAAAACAATGTTTATTCTATGAACTCAAGTTAACCTTTTTAACATGCAGTGAACATCTTAGCAACCATCAATTCAAATACAACCCCCAAAGAATACAACACTAAGTAATCCTTAATAACATCCCAAACAACATCCAGAAGACAGAAGAAACACCTTTAAACAGAAGTACATTAGGTTTACATTCACTACTGAGAACAGTTATAATTCTGAATTCACCAAATGATCAAGAGATAGTCTTTTGATGGCAGAGAGAACAGCAGTACACCTGCTTGGTCTGGCTTCAGCTCCAACACTGAAAACGAAACTAAAACACACCCTGCAGCAAACAGCCTAAAACGAAAGTAAAAAGCTGGCAGACAACCCAGCTCCACCCACACTCTGACATCACTGATAAACACCCATTTCTTAAAGGTGCATTTCTTAAACACCAATTTCTTAAAGGTACATTTCTTATACACCCATTTCTTAAAGGTACTCTCACATGACAGTACTGTAAACTTTGTTCAGTCTTATTGGAACAGAGAGGCACAACAATGGCACAGGCTGCTGATTAAAATGTATGTGACAATCAGAAGAGAGACTGACCAAGACTGAGACCTGGAGCTGGCTGTGACCTTTATCATTTTCCCTCATATAAGGATCCTCCTGTATAAACCTGGTTTCCCTGGTGTATTCCCTTTATTTTCTGTTATTCTTTGCTATTATATCTTTTGTGCCTGGACAGTTGCTGGGAATCACTACACTTTTAATTTTTAAACAAATTTTTAAACAAAACAGATACCCCCCCAGCAGAGGTGCCATTTGATCTGACCTCAGAACACATCCAGTACCAGTGCTATTTGGTCTGGCCCAGTGATGACATATTTTGATGGACTTTGCTGCCAGCCAGTCGACTACTTTGATTTCCCGTGACTTGACTGGTTCCCGATGATGATTGGTGCTGCGGAATGTTCTGCCAAACTCAGGAACACTCCATTAGGTTTGGACAGCCCAGTTCTCATTTCTCTAACTCTCTCCTGATGACCTCTCTAAGGTCCTGAAGAAAAGGCTTTTCTCTCTCTCTCTCCGCACAGCCAGTAGGAAGATTCAGACCAACACCAGCTGTAGGCAGGCTGGGTTGACTAAAAACCTACTTTTAAAATCTGATAATTGGAGAACTCTAGTCTTACCGCAGTGAGGCTGATAATTGCAGGTTCTGATTGAAAATCCAATCCAACTGGTGTTTTTCACACTCCACCCCGAGAAGATAACCGACTACAACAACTTCAACATCAGCAATAAGAACACATCTCTCTTACTTCCATATTTTAATCTCCTATCATTTTACCGCTTTCCCTTCCTCCTTTGTGCATCCTATAGGTGTTGGGTAGAGGGTAGGACGGTCAAAGGGGCAAAGATCTCAAAACCTTTATAAGAATTATTGGTTAATTCACTTCTGTTGTGACTCTGGGTCAAGGAGGGATGGAAACGACCACGTCCTAGCTCAGGGTGTCGTATCACTCAATGCTGAGGTTTTTTTGTCATTTTTTGTGGTGTCAAATCTCACTTGCAACCCCTAATAGATTGGAATCAGTCATGCACAGTAGTCATTGCGGAAGCACGGTAGCATTGTGGATAGCACAATTGCTTCACAGCTCCAGGATCCCAGGTTCGATTCCGGCTTGGGTCACTGTCTGTGCAGAGTCTGCACATCCTCCCAGTGTGTGCGTGGGTTTCCTCCGGGTGTTCCGGTTTCCTCCCACACTCCAAAGATGTGCAGGTTAGGTGGATTGGCCAAGATAAATCGCCCTTAGTGTCCAAAATTGCCCTTAGTGTTGGGTGAGGTTACTGGGTTATGGGGATAGGGTGGAGGTGTTGACCTTGGGTAGGGTGCTCTTTCCAAGAGCCGGTGTAAACTCGATGGGCCGAATGGCCTCCTTCTGCACTGTAAATTCTATGCTAAATTCTATGATAATCTATGAGGGGGTGCAATCAAGCGGGCTGCTCGTGATGTTGGATATTCATAACAGCTAGCCACAGCACGCCAATATTACCTCACATAAATGATATTAATAAGTGTCAATATGCCGTAGATAGCCATTTGTGTTCAAGTATTCTGTTACTGTTTAACTTTCCCACTCTTTCTTTGGGTGCCATATTAAAAATTGCTTCTTCTTATTGTAATTGCTGTGCATGCAGCCTAGGGAACACAGTTGGAAGGTGATGCAATTCTAAACTACTACACATTTAAATCATTAATAACCATTTTGGACTACAAACTACATCATATCACAGACTTCCCAACATTCACTCACTTCTCAGTGTAGAGAGTAACATACATGCGTTCTTGTGAAAGAAAAATGGATGATCAACTTGTTCTGGTTTTACAGTTCACATCTTACAGTTAGAAAACATTGAGGTTGACAGCACTGTGCATAATATTATTCACATTATTATGCATTTTCTATTAACAATATTTCAATATACTCTATTCATAAATGCCATCTCGCCCACTGTAATCCTTAAAAGAGTAAAAATGCTCTCAGTGACATCTGTACTGGTGATGTACCATACTGGTGTTGTAAGAAATGCAAGACAGTAATGCTAAGATGCAGCTCCTGCCACGATTCCCCACGTTACTGATCTTTATCCGATTAATGCAAGGATGCAACAGGACAAAGCCACAGGAACGTACAAATTAGGAAGCAGAAGTAGGCTACTCGGCCCCTCGAGCCTCCTCCGCTATTCAGCAAGATCATGGCTGATCTGATTGTAACCCCGACTTCACATTCCTGCTTACTCCCAATATCAAGAATCTATCTATATCTGCCTTCAAAATATTCAAAGATTCTGTTTCTACCAGCTTTTGAGGAAGTCAGTTCCAAAGACTCATGATCCTCTTTTTCTTCTCACCTCCACCTTAAATGGATGACCCCTTATTTTTAAACAATGACCCCTAGTTCTAGATTTTCCCACAAGAGGAAACATCCTTTCCACATCCACCCAGGAAGAGAGTAAGGAAGAGAATCAGGTGTCGCTGAATTTGAGAATTCTTTGCCATTCTCCACAGATAGGATATAGATAAGAATGATTTTAAAATGTGTTTTGAGTTAAATCTTGCTTTAAAAGGATTTAGCACCTCATGACAGCTCTATGCAGGTTTATTTCTTTATTCTTTCATGAGATGTCGATGTCACTGGCAAGACCAGCATTTATTGACTATCCCTAATTGCCCTCGAACTGAGTGGCTTGCTTGGCTATTTCAGGCAGCAGTTACGAGTTAACCACATTGTTGTGGTCGGCACTGTAAATTCTATCTATCTATCTATGGAGTCATGTGAAGGAAAGATTGGGTAAGGATGGCAGATTTCCTTCCCTGGTTTTTACAACAATCAAGAATAGCTTCATGGCCATCATTACTGAGACTAGCTCTATATTCCAAATTTTATTCATTTAATTTAAACTCGACCAGCTGCCGTGGTGTATTTGAATCTGTACACCCAGAGGATGAAAAATGAAAATGAAATGAAAATCGTTTATTGTCACAAGTAGGCTTCAAACGAAGTTACTGTGAAAAGCCCCTAGTCGCCACATTCCGGCGCCTGTTCAGGGAGGCTGGTATGGGAATTGAACCGTGCTGCTGGCCTGCCTTGGTCTGCTTTCAAAGCCAGCGATTTAGCCCTGTGCTAAACCAGCCGGGCCTTTCGCTTACTAGTCCATGCTGTGGTCTCGCCCAGGAGCCCCCAGCATCACAGATACGAGTCTTCAGCCAATTCGCTTCACCACACATGATAAAAAGAAATGGCTGAAGGCACTGGATACTGTAAAGACTACGAGCCCTGACAATATTCAAGCAATAGTACTGAAGTCTTGTGCTCCAGAAATTGCTTCTGGCCAAGCTGTTCCAGTACTGCCATAACACTGGCATCTACCTGGCAATGTGGGAAAGTGCCCAGGTATGTTCTGTACACACAAAGCAGGACAAATCCAACACTATCAATCTACTCTCAATTATCAGTAAAGTGATGGAAGGGGGTCATCAACAGTGCTAGCAGGCGGTACTTACTTAGCAATAACCTGCTCACTGACGCTCAGTTCGGATTCCACCAGGGTTCCTGACCAGTTACTGACCTCATTACAACCTTGGTTCAAACATGGACAAACGAGTTGAACTTCAGAGATGAGGTAAGAGGACCTTGACAACAAGGCAGCCGTAACAAAACTGGAGTCAATGGGAACCAGGGAGAAAACTTCCATTTATTGGATTCATACCTAGCACAAAGGAAGATGGATGTGATTGTTCGACATCAGTCATCGCAGCCCCAGGACATCACAGTAGCGTTCATCAGGGTAGTGTTCTAGACCCAACCATCTTCAGCTGCTTCCACATAAGAGGTTAGTGTGCAAAATTAAAGCCCATGGGATTGGGGGTAATATTTTGGCATGAATTGAGAATTTGTGAGCAGACCAGACTGGAAGCAGAGGGTAAGAATAAATGGGTATTTTATAAGTGACAGCCAGTGACTAGTGGAGTCCTTCAGGGATCAGTGCCCTAGCTATTCACAATGTACATCAATGATTTGGATGAGGTTTCGCTGCAGTTGTACAGGGCCTCGGCCTGGAGTATTGGGTACAGTTTTGGTCTCCTTGCCGAAGGAAGGTGGTACTGGCCATATAGTGCAGCAAAAGCCCAGCAGAGATGGCAGGATTGTTGTATGAGGAGAGATTGGATTGACTAGGCCTGTATTCACTGGCATTCAGAAGAATGCGAGGAGGTTTCATTGATACGGATTCAATTCTGACAGGGCTGGACATACTGGATGCAGGGATGATGTCTCCTCTGCTGGGGGAGGGGTGGGGGGTGGTCCTAGAACAATGGGTACGGTGTATCTCAGGATACGGTGTCGGCCATTTAGGACTGAGATGAGGAGAAACTTTTATCACTCAGAGGGTGGTAAACCGGTGAAATTCGCTACCACGGAAGGCTGTGGAGGTCATCACTGAATATATTTAAAAAAGGAATTAGATAGACTTCTAGACTAAAGGTGTCAAAGGGTATGGGAGGAGCGCAGGAGTATGGTGTCGAGAAAGAAGATCAGCCATGATCATATTGAATATCGGAGCAGGCTCTAAAGCATGAATGGCCTACTCCTTCTCCTGTTTTCTATGTTTCTATCACAGAATTTCGAAGGGAGCAAAATAGATTTGTTATATGTATACATGTTTTACAATAGGTAAAATATGACCATATCTGCCCAAAAAGGATGCAATGAAATTTTGACTTAGAAAATTCATTTGCGACTACTCTGTCTCAGATCTGTTTTCCTACCACCATCCCAAGAACAAGTTACTCTCGGAAGTCATCCTATGCCATGTTCATCATGGTTCTTCCACAAGAGCTGTCTAAACTACTCATCTTGGGGCAAAGAATGTCTATTCTCCACTGATCTGCCACCCCCAATAGACAAAAGCTCTTGAATTTCTTCCCTATTCTACTCTTCTCTGTCCATTTCTTCTTCAATCACATTTTGCAGGTCCATGTCCAACAACACTTTCAGATTCTTCTTTCCAAAGTTTCCATCTGCCTTAGCACAGCTGCTGCACTTGACCTGCTCATCTGGGTTCATTGCTTCTGTCTTTAATATGCTCTCCAAATCCCTCTGAAGAGGGCTTTTTCATCAGCATAGACTGTCACAGTTAATTACAACCACCTGGTCACTGACAAAGAATAAAAACAAAGTTGGATCATTCATGTTGTGCTAGCAAGTCCTCTGCTTAAGTATTTAGATGATGAATGTGCAGGAACTGGGTGGTGCAGTGGATCAGCATATTGGTTTTCACTTCTGGCTTTGTACCCAGGCTAAACTGATGGATTGAAAACGTCTCAATATGTTGGCTCTATAAAAGCAATATGAAACAAGATTTTGTAATTTCAGCTCAGCTTCTTGGTGTCCACAGGTACAAATTCAGCACAATTAAGTTATTTAATTCAGACAGTTATTGATGTCTTGTTGGAGGGATTTGAAATTCACATAGGTGGATGGATTACGCATATCTTAATTTGAGGCTAAATCAAGTTACAGGCACAGAATTAAGTAAGCTTTACCATAGCTGGTTATAATCTTTTGGGCTGAACAAATAGCCATAGCTGGTTATGTCACACCTGGCAGGGGAGAGCTTGATTGGCACTGGTCAAAACATCAGGAAGATATAGATGGACTGATCAATGGAATTCAATCCGGATAAGTGTGAGGTGATGCACTTGGGCAGGACAAACAAGGCATGGGAATACATGATAAACAGGACCCTGGGAAACACCGAGGATCGGAAGAACATTGGTGTGCATGTACACCTGTTCCTTAAGGTCGCAGAGCAGGTGGGCACAGTAGTTAAGAAGGCAGATGGTATATTTGCCTTTATTAGCTGAGGCATCGAGTTTAAGAGCAGAGAAGCTATTCTGGAACTGTATAAAATGTTGGTTAGGCAACAACAAGAGTGTGTGCAGTTCTGGAATCTACATTATGGGAGGGATGTGATAGCACTTGAAAGGGTGCAGAGGAAATTTACCAGGATGTTGCCGGAGCTGGGGAATTATTTAGTCATGAAGAGAGATTGGATAGACTGGGGTTGTTTTCCTTGGCGCAGAGCAGACTGAGGGGGGACATGATTGAGATGTGTAAAATTATGAGGCACATAAATAGACAGGAAGAAACTTTTCCCCTTGGTGCACCGGAGGCATGGATTTAAGGTAAGGGGCAGGAGGTTTAGAGGGGTTGTGAGGAAAATCATTTTCTCCCAGAGAGTGGTGGGACTCTGGAACTCACTGCCTGAAAGGGTGGTGGAGGCACAGACCCTCATAACATTTAAGTGGTATTTAGATGCACACTTGCGATGCCAAGGCATATCAGGCTATGGGCCAAGTGCTGGAAAATGGGATTAGAATAGTTAGGTGTGTTTTTCACTGGTGCAGTCGTGATGGGCCGAAGGGCATTTTCTGTACTATAGACCTCTATGACTCTATGATCACACCTCTCCAAAATAGCTTCCCTAGTTGAGCACACAAAATCAGACCAAAGAGATGGAAAAACAATAATCAAAAGTATCTATTCATTGAAACACTTTGCCTTCTCCGCAGAAATTACTTCACATACCCAAGTTGATATACCACACATTGCACACCGATAGTTCCAGAAATGTCAAGTCTACTTACCCTGCCTCTTTATAGTACTGGACTATAATGCATCACAATGCAACAAAGGTAATTTGATCAAATATTAATTTGTAGTTCAACTGTTCCAACAGAATTACATTTGTTATGGTACCAATAAACTGCAACCTTTAATCAAATTACTCTGAAATGACCATAAGAAATAGGAACAAGAGTAGGCCGTTCGGCCGCTCGAGGCTGCTCTGCCATTCAATGGCTGATCCGATGTTCATCACGTCCACCTTCTTGCCCTTTCCTCATAACCCTTGATTCTCTTACTGATCAAGACTCAGCCTTAAATATCTATCTCAACCTTAAATATACACAATGATTCTACCCCCACAGCTCTCTGTGGCAAGGAGATCCAAAGACACGCAACCCCCAGAGAAGAAATTCCTCCTCATCTCAGTTTTAAATGGGCACACTTTTATTCTGAGACTATTCCCTCTGGTCTGCGACTCTCCCATGAGGGGAAATATCCTCTCAGCATTTACCTTGTCAAGCCCCTTAAGAATCTTATATTTTTAATGTGATCACCTCTCATTGTTCTAAATTTTAATGAGTAAAGTCCCCACCTATTTAACCGTTGCTCATAAGACAATCCCCCCCATACCGGGGATCATCCTAGTGAACCTTCGCTGAACTGCCTCCAATGAAATAATATCTTTCATTAAATTAGGGGATCAAAACGACTCAGTATTCCAGATGTGGTCCCACCCGTACCTTGTATAGTTGCAGCAAGACTTACTTAGAAAATAGAAAAGGAGGAGGCTATTTGGCCCTTCGTGCCTGCTCTGCCATTCATTATGACCATGGCTGATCATCAAGCTCAATACCCTGATCCTACCTTCCCCCGCATATCCCTTGATTCCTATAGCCCCAAGAGCTATATCTAATTCCTTCTTGAAGTTACACAATATTCTCACCTCAATTACTTTTTTTGGAAGTGAGTTCCACAGATTCACCACTCTCTAGGTGAAGAAATTTCTCCTCACCTCAGTCCTAATAGGTTTATCCCATATCCTCAAACTATGGCCCCTAGTTCTGAACTCCCCCACCATTGGGACCATTCTTCTGAATCTACCCTGCCTAATCCTGTTAGAATTTTATAAGTTTCTATGAGATCCCCTTCATCGTCCAATATTTCTCCGGAGCGGGGAAACTACGACATCTTCTTCGCAGCCTTCAACACGTCATTGATGAAGATGAACATCTTGCCAAGGTCATCCCCACACCTTGCCTTAAACAACTGCACAACCTCAAACAAACCATTGTTTGCAGCAAACTAGACAGTCTTCAGAACAGCGACCATGACACCACACAACCCTGCCATGGCAATCTCTGCAAGACATGCTAGATCATCGACATGGGTACCACCATTACACACGAGAACACCACCCACCAGGTACATGGTACATACTTGCGCAACTCGGCCAACGTTGTCAACCTCATACGCTGCCAGAAAGGATGTCCCGAGACCATGCAGACGCTGCGACAAAGGATTAACGCACATCACGCGACAATCGGCAGGCAGGAATGTTCCCTTCCAGTCGAGGAACACTTCAGCAGTCAAGGGCATTCAGCCTTTGATTTTGGGTAAGCGTTCTCCAAGGCGGCCTTCAGGTTGCGTGACAACGCAGAATCACTGAGCAGAAACTTATAGCCAAGTTTCGCACACATAAGTATGGCCTCAACCAGGACCTTGGATTCATGTCGCATTGCATTCACCCCCCACCATCTGGCCTGGGCTTGCGAAATCCTACCAACTGTCCTGGCTTGAGACAATTCACACCTCTCTAACCTGTGATTATCCCTCTCTCCAGTTGCTCCTGGAGCTGGACCTGTAGACTTAATTACCTGCAAAGACTTGCATTCAAAGTATCATATTGCATCTTTGACTTTGTCTATATATATGTTTCTGGAACCCACCTCTTCATTCACCTGAGGAAGGAGCAGTGTTCCGAAAGCTAGTGATTCGAAACAAACCTATTGGACTTTAACCTGGTGTTGTAAGACTTCTTACTGTGCTCACCCCAGTCCAACGCCAGCATCTCCACATATTGTGAATTTATGCATGGCAGGGGAGTCCCTCGCAAATCCTGCTATCGGGCCACCATATTGAGCAGGCAGATTAGTAGCGAGGTCTGGCAGTTGGACCCCTCCACCCCGACAACACATTTCCGCCCCACCCCCACCACAGGAGTTGCTGGGTCATTCTCCCCCCCACAGTATGAGGGTTAACTGAATGCCCCCCCACCGACCTTCCCCCCCCCCCACCTGAGACCCCCATAACAGAGCCCTCCATCAGAGACCCCAGCCATAACAGATCACTCCACCAGAGTCCCTCCCATTCAACATAATAGAGCCCTTGCCTGGAAGCCAGCCAGCAGTACAGGCAGAGAGAAAATATCACTACTTTAAAACTCACCTATGCCCTACACCTGCTGCCTCAGGCAGAGAAAGCAGCAGCTATACATTCTTATAGAAAGTGATAACCACATCTCTAGTGTTCAACCCCCTCAGATCTTTGATCTGTAAGGCTTTGATTCACATCAAAAGCAGTTAAGTGCTCTCACTTCCTTTTTTCCTCCGCACAAAACACTTTGCAGCTTTCGATGTGGTCACGGGCTGTCGATCATAGCTAGATATTTATAAACATTGCTGGTTTGTGTGGTCATGGGCTGTCAATCATAGCTAAATATTTGTAAACATTGCGGTTAGTTTCACAGCAGGCTACTTGAGATCCATTCAAGCATGAAGGGAAATTAAATTAAACAATCCAGACAGCTAGATTAAACATTTGGAAGCTGTCAATCACAGCCTATCACAAGCAATTTCCCATGGAGCCGTGGCGAAAATCCAGTATCCAGCCTGTTCATAGTATTCAAGTGAGTCAATCTGACCTATTTGCACCCTTCCGCCTCTGCGGGCATGAATTTCAATGCCACCTCCAGCGGGAGCCAGTGCATCCGAAACGGATCGGCGCCCGCTGCGGTCCCGTTTTTTTCCCCCAACAGTGGATTCTCCGCCACATCTGGAACTCCGCTACCAGCGACCAAGAATTCAGCCCATTGTAAACAGTAGCAGTGCCAGCATTGATCCCTGTGGAACCCCACTGGTTTCAGGTCGCTAAACTGAAAAAGAATCCCTTCTCCCCACTCACTATTTCCTGCCCATTCGTCAATTATCTATCCATGCCATTGTACTACCTCCAACACAATGGACTCTTATCTTATGGCTTAACTTTTTGTGAGGTACCTTGTCAAATGCTTTCTGGAAGTGCGGATACAACATATTTACTGGAGCCCTTCTATCCACTCTGGTTGAGACTTCCTCAAAAAACTCTAATAAATTAGTCAGACCCGATTTCCCTTTCATGAAGCCATGCTGACTCTGCTTTATTAGATTATGATTTTCCAAATGTGCTGCTATTACTTCCCGAATAATTGATTCCAACATATTTTCAACAATAGATGTTAGGCTATCAGCCTATAGTCATCCACTTTTTGCCACCCTCTTTCTTTGGATAGGGGTGTCACATTGGCTGTTTTCCAATCCAGCTTCCCATGAGGAGCATGTACGGCTAGGAGCTCTCCTGCCATGATTTACCCCTTTCAATTAAATATTTGGAAGATTCTTCATGAGATTATATCCAGTTCTAGTCTAGGGTCCTTCTTCCCTTGTCCTTGCTACTACAGAATATAGCCCTTACAAACTATGAACCACAAAAGACCTTATAGACTATAAATGATAAAAGTACCAATCCGCTCTCTCCCTCGTAGCCTCTACTTCTGTTTCTCGCCACAGATGCTGTCTGACCTGTTGAGTATTTCCAATATTTTCTGCTTTTATTTCAGATTTTTAGCACCTGCAGTATTCAGCCAAGGTCAAATCTGGGAGGCTTGACACGAGGTTTAAGAGTGGACAGGGGAGCTGAGGTCTGACAGCAGGGACACAAATAGCACTCAGGTTAGGTGATAATTGGTAAGAAGCCAGGCGATTGAGGCTGGTCAGCACAGGAGGAGAGAAGCTGAGTCCACAGTCACGAGGGACCGAAAAGGTTGCATCCAGAATTAGTCTGCGAGTAAAGAATTTGGAAGAGGCCACAAATATGACCACTTTGTTATTGCTGTGTTTCTTGCACCTACTTGAACTGTAGCAATTACTTTTCTCAGTCACATGGCTGGTGGGGACCAGCTAGCTAAAAAGAGGTATTCAATGTCCAATAAAAAATATATTTACTAGTTGATATCCTATGATATAGCTGATTAGATTGTGGTCTGTGGAATTCCCTTTAAATGTACTTTTCTGATATTTCCTGTGGGAAAGTTATCTAAATGGACCTCGAGGTCAATTTACAGGTTAATTGCTGCTGATTTTCAAGCACTTGTAAATATCCAGCTGAGGTCAATTTGCAAGTTTCCCTTATCAAAAGTTAATACCATAGAATTACACCTTTCCTTAAATGCAAGTTGTTATTATTACTGTTTATTTTCAGTCAGGGCAGCACTAGGAATGTTGCAACTGCTCTCAGCAGCCTCAGGCTAGGCAGAAAAATCAACCAATGTCCTCTCTACTAATTGCTACCCAGTCAGTGACCGACTATTAGAGTTAGAGGACTGCAGGCGAGGACAGTTTTAGACTTGATGGGAATGTTCCAGAGGACAAATACATCAATGAAGTATGAATCATGGTCCTGAAGCAACAAGGGTGAAGATAAACAATAAAATGTACTTAAAATAATTCAACTTATTTCCTCAGCATTGGCTGAGGAATAAAAAAGTGTTTCTCGGGAAAAGAAAATTGAGTTGTAAAATTTCCAATAATATTGGTACTGAAATTGTGGCAGGATATCGATTTTATTTGAGTGACCAGGTTGAAGATCCATGAACTTACTCATGAATATAAAGTCAATAGCACATTTTACAGTGTTCAGTTTAGGTGTCAAAAGATGGAACAAATTGCGCAGATACTTGATCATGACAAATTGCAGGTTTTTCCATCCGTAAACAAAGAACATCAGCAACATGAGCACAAGCATTCCCAACCTTCTTTAAATTTACTCAAGGCTTACCTTTAACCACAAGGGGGCACCATCTACTCTCCTGTAGTGTCAACCATCCCTTTGCAGAAACAGCCAAGGACATTAATATTTTTAGTTGGAATTCATTGCCATCCATCTTTTAGATGAGATTGCATTTTACCCCAGTTTGAAAGGGCAGATCTGCTCCAGGGCCAAAACTTGCTTCTCAGGTATACACATGAACTTTATGATCAAGATGCACACATTTTCCCCCTTAGATAGAGTGGTACGTGGTGTGACAGAATTATTTTCTCAAACATTAAATGTTTTCATATTGCAACTCATGTGGCATAAAGAAGGAACTCCAGGGGTTATCCCTAAGCACTGCTCTGCAAAGTAGAAACTTAGAATATTTGAACATGTCAGTTGAACTGACAACATGTTTAACTGACAAATTCTGACCTGTATTCTAAGAGAGAAATTCTACATCATATTATGTACTCTTCTAGTTTAATTCAGATTGTTCCTTCTTTAACTTTGCATCCATCACCTTTGTGCCTGACCATTTTTCTACCCTTTTGCATGACTGCTTTTATCTGGCACCAAAGAACTAAAGACCCCAAATTTTAGGTTATGAGAGGTGAAAAGTTCACATGCACAGATATGACAATGGAGAGCAAAGCGCGAAAACAATTTCACAGTGAAATTCATACGTTCAAAGCCCCAATTTTCAAGTTACTGTCCCAATATAAATTTAGTTAAGAGTTAATTATTTAAAGAACTTTATAAAAGTTAATTCTGATATTCCTAACTTATTTCATGTGAGATTTTCTGGGGTTATTTGACATCTTTTCAAAACAAGAACAGAGTACTTTAGTGGGCTGGATTAATAAACCATAGAATACAGTTCAAAATCCCACAATGGCAGTTTGAGACATTGAATTTAGCTTTTAAAATCTGGAAACGAAAAGCTACCAGTAAAAGTGATTGAGCTATCAGATTGTTGTAACAGACCAACTGGTTAACGAATGTCCTTCAGGGAAGGAAACTTTTATCTTTATACACTTTAGCCTATAGGTGATTCCAGTCCCACACCAATCAGATTTACTCTTAACTTCTTGGTATCGTGTAGCTATCTACTCATTTGCATCAAGTTGTTATCGGTTCAAGGTGACCCAATGTCATCTCCTCAGAGCATTAGAGATGGGCAATGAATGCTAGCCTTTCTGGCAACGCCCATGTCCTGTGAATGAATTTGAAACAAAACGTTTACATAGGAAGCACTTCTTCTTTAGCAATGTCAATGGGACACTACTCTGAGAATTCGCAAGCATCCAGGTGAGAGTAAGGAAAGGGTCTTTCAAATTATCTTTTCAAATATTTACCCAATTTTCTGAGAGGTAAGAGGCAGATTTACTGCACGCAATTCCTAAATTTTACATTGCTACCAATGTCATTCTAGCAGGTGTGGAAGAGGTTATAAATCAGAAATTTATTTAAAAGATATTAGAAAAAATTATTTGCTCAGATGAATAACCATTTGGAAACATTTACTGGATAAAATAGTAAAATGAAAGCTACCATGGTGTTCAAAACATATTTCAATTGTACGATGGGTGAGTTGAGGGACCAAAGTAATCAGCTTAGCTGGGCCAAATTGTCTCGTTTCACCGTAGACTTTTCTTTGTTTTCTTAGATTCTCCTTTAAAAAAATCAAAATGTACTCAGCACATGCAATTAGTTCATTGCTGATTCCTAACTTGTGGTTCTATGGAGGCTTGTCCATTGCAAGTTTTATTAATTCTGCAAAATGGTCCATCATGTCAGAGGTTTCTCACGCAATCCTTGCAGTGAGTTTAATTAGGTGGGTATTGAGTAATCAGTTTTGCATCGGCTTATGTAGCCAGCTGCTTGTCTCAATGTGGCTGCTCAATTATCTCTTCTGCCACCTTCCATTATTTCATTCTGTACTTCTGTTATTCTTCTATGTTTTATGACCTATTAGTTCATTTCCAACATTAATGGAGCATTGTTCTATCCGTTCTTCTTTTTGACCTTTGATAAGGTCCCACATGGCAGACTGGCCATGAAACTAAAAGTCCATTAAATCCAAGTCAAAATGGCAAGGTGGATTCAAAATTGACTCAAGAGGCAGGAAGCTAATGATGGTTTGTGGCTGGTAGGCTGATTTCAGTGGGGTCAGTACTAGACCCCTTGCTTTTTGTGGTATATATAAATGATGTGTGATATATATAAATGATTTGAACTTGAATGATACGAAAATAGCCTTTTGGTTGATAAATAACCACAGGAAGTTATCAATGGACTGGTCAGGTGGATGGAACAGTGACAAAATGGAGCTCAATCTGGAGAAGTGTGAGGTGAAGGCTAACATGGTAAAGTAACAGATAATAACTGACAGGATACTTAGAAGGTTTGAGGTACAGAAAGGATCCTTGACGTGCGGATCCACAGATCTCTGAAGGTGGCCGAATAGGTAGATAAGGTGGTCAAGAAAGCAGCCTTTATTAGCTGAGGTTATGAGGTTACAGGAAGGTTATGCTGCAACTGTATAAAACACTTGGCCACAGTTGAGTACTGTGTGCAGTTCGGCATTAGAGGAAAGGTGTTTGAGAGGGAGTCCAGAAGAGATTTACGTAGATGTTGCCAGACTGGATAATTTTAATTATTAGGATGGATTGGCTGGTGTTGTTTTCTTGAAACAGGGGAGGTTGAGGGGAAAGCTCGTTGAAATGCATAAAATTCTGAAGGCTGCGACAAAGTGGATAGGAATTTCCCTTATTTGAGGGATCCATATCCAAGGAACATAGATTTAGGGTAAGAGGCAGGCAGTTTAGAGGAGATTTGAAGGGAAACTATTTCGGAAAAACAGCGACGCCCCCGATTTTGGCGTAAAAATGGATTCTCCGGCCGGTCGCCGAACGCGATTTCGGCAATCTGAGAATCCCGCGCAAAAGCTTCATAACATTTAATAGGTACTTGGATATACACTTGGGACAATGCCTCTCATTAATGCTCAAGCATGTTGTATCTAGAGTGCTACTGCATTGGTTTACTTCTGTGATACATGCTGGAATCTAATAATTTGTTCGATCGTCAGGGAATAATCAGTGAGTGAGTACCAATATCTCTGTAGAGGAGAAAATTTAAGAGGTGATTTACTCAAGGAAAATTTTGCACATTTTGTACAGCAGCCTACTGGACAGAAGGTTTGGGAACAGATTTTCAACCCATTCTCTTGCGCGATGGATGGTTCAGGGTGTAGAAAAACAGAAAATGGAGAAGAATATACCTTATAATAACATTTCGGCTCATTTCATTGTTCTTCCATTTATGAATCCTTTGGGCACAATTCAACAGAAAAGTCTCTAGGTTATTTTGGGTGGGTTTGGCGGGATGTTTCCCACAGCTTTTTCGGTGAGATCCACACTGGTATTTATCCACACAAGTCATTTATTTGGGCCTTGGGCAGTTTCTCCCCAGTCTATCCAACAATTTTTAAAAATATAAATTTAAAGTGGCAAATTGTTTTTTTTTCCAATTAAGGGCCAATTTATCATGGCCAATCCACCAACCCTGCACATTTTTGAGTTGTGGGGGTGAGACCGTCTACCCCACAATTAGATTTTTTTTTCAGCAGTGGGAGCTGAACTCGCTTGCGAGATCGGCTACTCAGAGGTTGGGCCATTTTGAAAGAGTGCCCCGATCTCTAAGCGAACTTGAGGGTCCCCCACACCCCACTTATGGGCAATGTCACCACCCCCGCACACATGGGCATTACCCAACACTCCTCCAAGTGAGGTCCCTCCACTATGGTGTCGCTGATGGCCTTCCGCCTTTTCAGGCCTCCCCACCCCTTTTTCAGCTCTCCTCCTCTCAGGACCCTCACTCTTCACCCCTGCCACCCATCCTCCCTCTCCCCCTCGTTCATGGACATGGCCACCCTCAGGTCCCGGCCCTTGGCAGTACCACCATGGCAGTGTCACCCAGGCACCTTGGCAGTGCTAGGGTGGCAGTTCCAAGATACCTGGGTTTCAGAGTTTGGGCCAGGGTGCCAACCTGCCCTGCTGCTGACCACCTAGGGATTTCCAATGGCCTTGGAGACCCTCTCAGATGCTGTTACGCTGGTCCATGTTTCTGTGGACCAGTGCAAAATTGTGCTCGCATGATCTGGCACCCACCACCGGAAATTTAGATTGCGAACTGATTCGTGCCTGGCACGGATCCCGATTTTGGCCTCTCCAGCTTTTTAACTGGCTGCCTGGATCCGCACCAGGCGCAGCATGATGGTTAAATCGTGCCCTTTATTTCGCTTTCCCTTGACCAATTAACACTATGATTTCATAGAAATTTCAGATTTTTATCCCAAAAGAAACTCCACGTATATTATACAAGCATAAAAAATGTCAAAAGGCAAACAGTGATGTTTGTGGAGAGTGACAGCGATATGGTAGAGAAACCTTATTCATGTTAAATGGGCAAATTCACAGTACTTAACACTCCCATTTGCTATGTACAATACAGGGCATTTTATTAAATGCAATATAACATGATATCTAAAAATACTCTGATCTAGTCATACATAAAAATATCATAGAAAATAAAAGCAGGAGGAGGCCATTCGGCCCATTCATTATGATCATGGCTGACCATCAAGTTCAATACCCTGATCTCACTTTCCCCCCCCCTCATATCCCTTTAGCCCCAAGAGCTTGACATTTCACAACTATTTGGTCTGAACTACTTTCTGTGGTGGCAAATTCAACAGATTCACCATTCTCTGGGTGAAGAAATTTCTGCTCATCTCAGTCCTAAAAGGTTCTCCTTATCCTCAAATTATGACCCCTAGTTCTGGACTCCCCCTCGATCAGAAACATTCTTTCTGAATCTACCCTGTCTTATCCTTTTAGAATTTTATAAGTTTCTATGAGGTCCCCTCTCACTCTGCTAAACTCCAATGAATATAAACCTAACTGACTTAGTCTCTCCTCATATGAGAGTCCAGTCATCCCAAGAATCAGCCTGGTAAACCTCCGTTGCACTCTCTACATAGCAAGAATATCCTTCCTCAGACAAGGACACCAAAACTGCACACAATACTCCTGGTGTGGCCTCACCAATGCCCTATACAATTGCAGTAATCCTCTTGCATACCATTTGCTTTCTTTACTGCCTGCTATACCTGGGTGCTTACTTTCAGCGACTGATGCACGAGCAGTCCACTGCTATAGATGTAAGACCATTAAAGGCTTATTAAAACTGGGAGAGTGGGTGTGTAAAAATATCTCGAAGACAGAACTCGGCTGAAATAGATTTAAGTATTCTGTAGATTTTGCTGCCATGGACTATACACACGGACCAGTGCAATTTACAGGTCTAGTTACCATTATTCTGAATTGGATAACCATTATTCTGAATTGGATAATGTCTTATTCATATTCGGTTTACACGATTGAATATGGTTTTCTGTATAAATTATTTATTTGCTTCATATTTTGCTTGTAAAATTCTTACTTGTTTATTTTCCATAAAGGCTCCCACAACATATCAGTTGAGTGAATGTCCAGAATACCGTGGAATACGTTACCACAACGTGAGGAGCACCTGGTAAGACTTAAGCAATGAGATCTATTACTTCATTGGCCTAAACTTTGTTAGACTAGAATCCCACTCTGTACCTTGTTAGTTAGGCTTCATCATGCACATTTAGGTTTCAATATCAAATGCAAACAGAAAATGCTGGAAATATTCAGCAGGTCTGGCAGCATCTGTGGAGAAAGAAACAGAGCTGATGTTTCAGGTCATTGGAGCTGATGTTTCAGGTCAATGATCTTTCATCAGAACTCAATATCAAATCAAATACAGAAATAAAAGAAAAATTGGATTGAAGATGAGAGCAAAGAAACAGAAAGGTAAAGAAAAAAAACATTAAAAATTGACATTTTAAAAATCTCTTAACAATAATTCACGAGACTCCCCACTTTTAAATGTTCAGTCTCTGAGCAAGGGAGATCGATCCAACTTTTGAAGTGAAAAATAACTGAACAAAAATGAAAATTACATCTGCACACACTAAGTATTCACTTCCATGCATACATCAATAAACTTGGTCACATTGCCACTTTGGCAAACAAAGATATTTATTCTTTCTGGAAAGAACCACAATTCTTTATAATATGATATAGAAAAGGTTATTGGGCCCATACCTTATAAAAGTATTCAACAATCCCGTCTTGTGGCCAGTGTACACTGAAAATCTGAAATTCATTAAATCTACAGCTGTCCAGAATATTACAATTCTTACTGTGTTAAAACTCAACATTTCAAGAAACAATTTCATTCTAATCTTTTCTGGCAAAATACAGCACTGGTGCATCATTTAGCATATATAACATATTTATTTAGCTGTATAGATTCTGAGACATTGAGGGAGTTGTCTTTAAACTGAATAATATTAAACATTTGAGCCCGACTATCATAAAGGGAAGTTACGAAGTTACAATTCTACATTTCCCAGTCTTCATATTTGTGGGTTGTGACATCAAAAGAATTAGTTTTGCAGCCTCTAGATCAGTGTTTTTCAAACTTTTTTCCCTGGGATCCAATTTTACCAACCGGTGGACCTTCGGGACCCATGCTGGTCGACATTTGCGAGACATGCCTGCTGGCGTCCACGATCCACGCCGGCCGACCTTCGCGATACACCATTATTACTTTTAATGTGGCAGGTGGGCCTGTTTGGTCCTCACAATCTCACTTGCTTCGTCATTTCTGCTTACAACTTCAGCTGGTGATTTAAGTTCTTACTGCATGCTTTGAAAAAAATCAAGAGGTTTGTCCTCGAACACTTCATGCTTAGTCTTCAAATGCCTTTGAAGATTTCAGGGTTTAAACTTCATGTGTCAGTACTTCCCTGCATATAACACACATGGGCTTTGCATCCTGATTTCCATTGGCACAATTAAAGCCATACCTCAAGAAATCATTTTTATGCTACTTTGTTCCCGATTTCAGTTTCTTCTTAATTGTTTGTTCACCAGGAGCCCTGGAGCTCGAGATACAGCTCACACCAGCAGCGCCTTGTCCCACCGTGGACTCTCCTGACAAGCTCTTTCCAGCAGATTTAGTTGTGAGATCCTGGTCTGTTTGTTACTTTCTTGCTGGCAGCTACAAAGTGGGGAAATCTCACCTCTATGATTTTGCACCCAAAGCATTGACGTGCCAGATACATGACCTTCTCTCTGCCGCTGCCTCTTGCAGAAAGACTCATCGTTCTTATTTAAAGGCCGGACATGGCCGACATTCTTTTTTTTAAACTTTGAAACTTTATTTCTCAGACCTAATTTATCCAAATTTATGACTTTTTACTGCTAAAAATTAAAACAACTTCAGTTGAACTTGTGCATCTTTACATTTACACACAAACTTTGTTTTATATATATTAACATTTCTTTAGAAATTTAACCAATTATAGAAAAAAGTACAATCTTGTTTTTACTTTAAAAACTCCGACTTTAGGGGAGATTTGTAACTTGTCAATCACACACAACGTCACACTATTTCTTACTGGTTCCACTGCATTGCACTATCCAAACATCCAAGTCACCTCCTTTTCCATTCTCACCAAAAGCCCTGACTTCCTAGTTTCCAGAGAGTGTCGACACAAAGTAATGACTGTAGATTTCTTTCAGTGTTCACATATGTCAGCCCTATTGACTGACATCAGTTGATCAGTATTCCGAGAAAACTGGCCTGGCTTCCACTCACTGTACCCACCCCACTCACAGGCCATTTCCCGACCAACACTTGCCGTTGAGAGAGTGCAAACGGACATTGTTCTCGCCGTTGAACAGATTGACCAAGTAGCTGCAGGTTGCATACTGCCGATCAATGGCGGGGGATGAGCCAAGCAGCGCATGCAAAGGACGAGCACCTGAGCGGAGCGCCATGCTGGGGCCACCACTGTTAGCATCGCGTCCACGTGGACACCCGTCAGCCCCAGTCTGCCTCCCCCCCCCGCCCACCACTCCGCGTGCGGTGACCAGCACACAGCCCAGCCTCGCGCCGCTCACCCCCTCAAATGGCGCAATCAATCGGGGACTGCCCGCGGTCCCGGCAGTTGGGAACTTCTTCCCGTGATCGTGAACGCCACAACGGATCACTCCACGACCCTCCCGACACCCACCCTTGACCCACCTGCGGGTCGCGACCCTGAGTTTGAAAACCCCTGCTCTAGATGCTGCCAGTTTAAACTCAATGAAATACATTGCAACAGCAAGCAGGCAATTCATGCATTCCTCAATAGCTGGGGGGAAACAGAAATGCACTTGCAATTTGAAGACAATCAGATAAGCTACTTAAGGTTTGATAACTTCTGAAAAAATAAAGTTCCAATTTGATAACACTAATTTGCCTTTAAAACGGAGGTATTCATAGTCACGGTACTTTTGTATTCCTAAGATATGATACCTCAATTTGGGGAGGAAAAGGGATCCAATAAATGTTTTCTGTGGAAGAACTTTATGTTTACATCAGGCCAAAAAATGTGTATTGTTCATTCAGGAGGGGAAGGGGGGCACAGGGGAGGGTGGTGGGGAAAATATGATCATTGAAAGTTTGAAAGCTGTCAAAGGTCACCACAATGGGACTGCTCTAGAACTAAAAGTCGAGCTGCTGAAGAAGTCACACCAGTAGAATAGGCCTGGAGAGAGCAGAGCTGATGAAGGGAAAGAAGGGTTAATGGTAAGCGGGGAGGAAGAGAGTTGGGGAGATGGAAACTAGTAAGTGGTAAGGAAGTGATGTGGGGCCAAAGAGTGAGGACAAGATGATTCGAGGAGAGAAAATAGGATCAGAAAACTGGAAAAATACATGAACTGAAAAAGTGGCCATTTAAATTTCATCACATTTGTATTACAGCAAAGCTTGCCACACTCTAAAACTGCCTCAAGCATTCAAAATTATTTTAAGAACAGTGGTATCAGGTCTTGGTTTTCTGGTGAAGACAAGGCAGTTGAATTCAGGATTGAGGGAAGAAAGGGTACATGTCCTGTATGATTGTCAGCCATGCAATCCATTAAAATAGCACACAGAAAGCCCAGAGACGTTTGAGCTCGATACAATGGAGTGCAGGGTTTTTCAAACAGTGGGTCGCTACCTGCAGGTGGGTCGTGGGCACGTGTCGGGTGGGTTGTGGAGCAATCGGTTGCGGTGTTCCTGATCACGGGAGAAGCGCCCAACAGCTGGGACCGGCTTTTAAGAATGCTGGCCGTTATCAGCTTTTAACAATGGCGGCCATGACTGGCTTTTAAATGCAAACGATGAAGTCTTCCCGCCCGAAGAGGCGGCAGAGAGCAGGGCACATGAATGGCACATGTTTTTGGCACAAAATTATGGATCAGAGGTACCTCCATTTTCTAGCTGCGAGCAAGCAAGGCAACAGGACTGTGAAGAACTGAAGATGGATTTTTGTTATAAGGAAGAGAGGGACAGAGACAGAGACACAAACAGGCCAGCATCTCACAACTGAATCTGCTGGAGAGAGCTGCTCAGGAGTCCATGGCAGGACAAAGCAGTGTGGCACGGTGGCACAGTGGTTAGCACTGCTGCCTCACAGCGCCAGGGACCCAGGCTCACCTGCTGCATTAAACATAAGCAAAAATGGTGTGTTGTGAAGATCGGCTGGCGTGGGTCGCGAAGGTCGGATGGCGTGGGTCGCGAAGGTCAGCCGGCGGGGGTCGCGAAGGTCGGCCGGCGGGGGTCGCGAAGGTCGGCCGGCGGGGGTCGCGAAGGTCGGCCGGCGAGGGTCGCACAGGTCGGCCGGCGAGGGTCGCAAAGGTCGGCCGGCGTGGGTCGCAAAGGTCGGCCGGCGTGGGTCGCAAAGGTCGGCCGGCGTGGGTCGCAAAGGTCGGCCGGCGTGGGTCGCAAAGATCGGCCGGCGTGGGTCGCAAAGATCGGCCGGCATGGGTCGCGAAAGGTCGGCCGGTTCGTAAAAATGGGTCCCATGAAAATAAGCTTGAAAAACACTGCCATAGTGGATCAAAACAAGCCAATGGGAGAGGAAGAAAGCTAGCAAAGAAGAATCAATAGACAAAGCAACATAGAAAAAGTATCTGACAAGAAAGCTCAGTTGAAGGAAAAACAGGACGGTAGCAGGACTCTGAGAAGCCTCACACAACCAGTGGTTATGCACTGCCTGGAAGTGTGGTATGGGCACGTTCAATCGAGGCATTCAAGAGGGCATTAGATGATTCCTTGAGTAGAAACCTGTGCAGGGTTACAGGTAAAATGCAGGGGACTTGGGCTAAGTCATTACGCATGTTGGTGCAGACATGGGCCAAATGACCTCCTTGTAAACTGTAACATTGTGATTCTGAAATTGAGCCCACCATTACCCTGCAACCAGATTGTGTAAATCCAGCTGGACATGTTTAATGGGAAAAAATTGTTATAAATGTGGACAAATAAATTTATAGTGGAGAAGATTTGACATAGCATATGACAAAAACGTGACAGAAAGTGAATGTAGACACAAGACTTTAAAAAAAAAAATCAACGTACATGAATATCTTGTGCGACTGAAGTAGTTGGAGGAGATGACGCTATTCTATGACATTGGAGTACATTATTTATTAAAAACAAGCACTGAGAATGAAATTTACAGATACCAACAAGGTGATTTATAAGTCACCAGAATGTATTTTCTTGGTATATTACTTTTCCAGGATAATCCTGGAATATAAAAATAACAGCTTCTTTTTCGACAACAAACTATCTTATGAAACCCCTCTCCCTGTCTCTCCATCCTCTTGTCCAACAATAAGGAGCTCATGGACTTCTTTGTTATCAAGATTGAGACCATCCTATTGGCTGCCTCCCTTCCCCTAGCCCACTGGGCTAATCTTTCTCTAAAGGACAAAGAAAAGTACAGCACAGGAACAGGCAATTCGGCCCTCCAAGCCTGTGCAGACCATGCTGCCTGTCTAGACTAAAATCTTCTGCACTTCCGAGGTCCGTATCCCTCTATTCCCATCCTATTCATGTATTTGTCAAGATGCCCCTTAAATGTCACTATCGTCCCTGCTTCCACCACCTCCTCCGGCAGCGAGTTCCAGGCACCCACTACCCTCTGTGTAAAAAAAACTTGCCTCGTACATCTCCTCTAAACCTTGCCCCTCGCACCTTAAACCTATGCCCCCTAGTAATTGACTCCTCTACCCTTGGAAAAAGCCTCTGACTATCCACTCTGTCTATGCCCCTCATAATTTTGTAGACTAATCTAACTATCTCCCATTGACCTTTCATTGCATTAATGTTGCTGAAACCTCAGCAACATCCTGGGGAGTTCCCACTGATCAGAAACTCAATTGGACTAGCCATATAGCTAAAAGGCTGGGAATTTTGCAGCAAGCAACTCATCTCTTGACTCCCCAAACCCGGTCTACCATCCACAAGTCAAGAATGTGATGGGTTACCTTCCATTTGCCTGGATGAATGCAACTAGGAAAGCTCAACACCATAGAAGACAAAACAGTCCATTTGATCGACATTCCATCTATTACTTAAACATTTATTCCTTCCATCACCGGCGCATAGTAACAGCAGTCTATGCCAGCTACAAGATGCACTACTGCAACTCTGCAAGCCTCCTTCGACAGCACCTTCCAAACTCTCAATCTGTACCATCTAGAAGAACAAGGACAACAGGCGCATGGGAACACCACCACCACCAAGTCCCACTGCATCCAAATTGTAACTACATCACCGTTCCTTCGCTGTCGCAGGGTCAACATTCTGGAGATGTTGGCTCAAGAGATGTAGCCATCCTTAATATCAGGAAATGTTCCCATTTCCCTCTTGCCGTTGGCTATTGACTACAGGTGTGAAAATCGATGTTTAGGGCCTTCATGTCAGGTTTGTAAGAATTTTTAAAGCAGAACTTTTGGCATCCTATTCGTCTTCTGGTTCTGGCTACCTTGCCATACAGAACATACTTGGGTATACGTCAGCCTTCCATTCTGCAAATGTGCCCGAGCCAACAAAGTCATCTCTGCTTGATGAAAGTCAAATACTTGGGAGATTTGCCTTTGAGACAGAGAAGGGCAAGGCAACTGAAATCTGACATCAAAGATGGGATGGCAGAAGATAGCACAAGATGGCAGAGTTGCAAGTTGAGAATTGAATCTTTTTCTGGCTGGACTATAATGTACTGCCTTGAGGGTTGTTCGTAGTGATTAACCCTGTAGTGCACACTAAACAAATCATTCAGCCTTGTTTCAAATCCTCACAATTGGGTCTTTTCAATCGGAGTGTCAGCTCCCACCTGCAGTCCTGCATGGTGAAACATCGATCTCAAGCAGCTCCCTCTCCCTTCCAGATCTTGGCAGATTACCTGTGCCTGAGAATTTTCAGGAATATCTTAGAAACTCTTCCCCCCCTCAAAACCCATCTCCATGACAATGTGAATCACCTGGTTCTGGTATGCAGGTAGAAAATGCTGATTAGCTATCCATTATGTCCCAACTCTATCCTATGCTGGAATCAAATAGACAATTCACAGCCTAAACCTGGTTTAGCACACTGGGCTAAATAGCTGGCTTTTAACGCAGAGCAAGGCAGGCCAGCAGCATGGTTCAATTCCCGTACCAGCCTCCCCGAACATGCGCTGGAATGTGGCGCCTAGGGGCTTTTCACAGTAACTTAATTGAAGCCTTCTTGTGACAATAAGCGATTTTCATTTTCATTTCATTTCATTTCCCATTACAACCAGACTTCTCAACGCCTTCCTGGGAATTTGGAAACTACCAATCTAATTACTATGAGCAGAAATGCTGTTACCATTGCCTCCGTGAAAAACTTACAACAACCCAGGTCTCCCTTCAATCTTTAACAGCTACATCACCCAGGCCAGTTGTTAGGTAGACTTTATAACAGTTCCTATGACTCCGTTCATTTTACCCTAAATTAAAGACAGGCCCAAAACATAACAATCTTATAAACCTCATGGGGGCGGTTCTCTGGCCGCATTGAGCCTGGCACAATCCCACCATGTCAGGAGAATTGCAGGGGAGCCCCGAAACGCAATGTGTGCCAGGTGCAGACCAGTTTCACATTCTCCAGGTCTGCTCAAGCTGGCGTGATCAGGATCTGGGCGAGAACTGGATCACAACTTAATTGCACTTGTTTTAATCTCATCAGCGAGATTAAAGTTGAGTACAGCAGCCTCCCACCTCCCCAGTAGGAACTCACTCGGGCGCAAAGCACTACCAGTCCCAAAAAATGGTGACCAGGCATCAGAAAAACTGAGGGGGAGCTAGGGGGTGAATACCCTCTCTACACTTATCTCCAGTGTGCCAAAGGGGATCCTTCCGGGGAGGTAGGGGTCAGAGAGGGGTGGCTTGGGCTGGGCGGGCTCTTACCCGGGTTAGGTTGCTGTGTGACAAGTCTTGTCTCTGTTGCCTCGAAAACCTTTAAACTCTCTTTCAGCATGTCAAGTTCAAAGATCTATCAGATGAAGATAAAAGGCTTCCCACCTTCCCTCTGTAGCCTTGAAAACCATTAATGTCTCTCCCAGCATGTAATATTCAAAGGTCTGTTAGATGAAGGTTAATTCTTTCCTCTGATGTGTTGGAAATCTTTGAAGTGCTTTTTCACATTCAATTTCATTCCACTTTAACCCTTTCAAGCCTCTGGGTCCATTACATTTTACAAGCTTCTTGATTGATGTCCAGGCTATTTCAAAGGAGGGATTAGCTTTGTTTGTTTTGATAGCTCTTCACGGTCCAACTGTAATGTTTTCATACAGGCTGTTTCTTTGTCCTGAAATATTTCCTAGAAAGACCAAATGCTCCATCTGACTGGTTTTTTTTCTGCTGGTGTTTCCATGTTCTGAAGTCTTTCCCAGAAAGACCAGGCCTGCTATCGGAGTGCCAGGTTGCCACTGCCAGGTTGGCACTGCCAAGAGGCATGGTCTGAAGGGAGGACTGGTGGGGGGGGGGGGGGGGGGGAGGGAGGGTAATTTGGCCAACCATACTGATTGAGGGAGGTGGCTTGTCAACGATCGGGGGGGGGGGGGGGGGGGAACCCTGCCAGCAATTTGGGGTGCCTTGTCAGTGATTGGAAGGGGCAGGTGTGGCTTGCCAATCATTGGGAGGGACAGGGGAGGAGGGGTTGCCAGCGAATTGGGGGAGAGCGACCTTGCCAGCAATTGAGGGACCCCTCATCAGCGATTGGGAAGGGCAGGTGGGGCTTGCCAGTCATGGAGGGGGGGGGGGGCTATGGCCTTGCCATCAATTGAGGAAGGGCTATGCCAGCGATTGTGGTGAGGGGCTGTAGGATTATTTGGAGATCAGGACATACTTTAAATACAGTGCCTGATCTCAGAGGTTTGCTGGCTTCTTCCGGTCCCATTTTGGCAGCTTTCGCCCCTGGCTCCAAAAATTTTCTAAATGTGGGTGGATTGTGACCTGGATCGTGCCGATCCATCTGGCAGGAATCTCACTCAGTTTCCCACCAGAGGCAACACTTGGAAATTTTGGGGCAGAATTCTGTCCCATAAATTGTAACAGCCGACATACCAATATCAGTTGACTCCAAGGATCCTCATTGTTTATTGTAAGGACTGTGGTACGGTAAGCAATTTCTGTTACATCTTTGGAATTTTAAGATGACTTGGTAATTTTGGACTATGATCCAGCACAATTTTAAGCTTGCTACCGTAATTGCAGATACAAAGTTATGTTGTGAATCACCAGCAAAATTATATAACATCTCGTTTAAATGTACAGTATTAACATCCTTATCAGAATAACACTAAATTGCTCAAGTGTATTTGTGCCTAGTATGTACTTTATGTTACATGCCCAGCTCATGAAATTATTACAAAGAAACAAGTCTTGAATGACTGCCTACACATTCTGGTTCACTTGTCAGGTCAACCAATAATTTAGAAATGTATTTCTTATAGTAATTTTTCCTTACAAATTGGATAAAAGTTTCTTCCCTTGAAAATTAGTTTAAATTGCAGTCATTGCTGATTTTTTAAAAAGTATGTAAGCAATCAGGGAAAATTATAACTAAAAACATAGTAAGGAAGGAACAACCAAAAATAAGCAAGCATGACTCTAGGAGCAGTTTATCATGCTATCAATCATCATTTACCAACTGTGCCAAGGCATGTATGACAACACTCTTGAAATTTCAGCAAAGTAGCCTAGAGATAAAACAGTTCAAGGGGAAGCAGATAGCAACTGAACAAGGAAATTGGTTTAGTTAAATTCATTACTGTTTAAGGAGTCTTCACCTACTGGAAGTTAAATGCATGAATCAATTCAAGAATCACTAAAATAATCAATTTTCATTTCAGGATTTTAATAGTGCATACAGAATCTATGAAATAAAGTGTAAGCTACGCAATTAAACAAAATTGTATGCTTTTGGGATCACGTTATTGTGAAGATAATCATTATGTTCCAGAAATAAAAACCTCTTGCAACTTTTAGATTGCCAGTAATATTTTTTGGTAGATCAATCCATTATCAAAGAAAGACTTGCATTTACTTTGTGATTTTCACAACTTCAGGATTTTCCAAAACTTCACAACCAATGAGTACTTTTGAAGCTTACATTTGTAATGTAGGAAATGCAGCAGCCAATTTATGCACAGAAAGGTCAAGGTCCCTCAAGCAGCAACAGATAATATATATTTTTCAGTAATTTGGTTGTGGGATAAATATTGGCCAGAACACTGGAGAGAACTCCCCTGTTCTGATAAAGGATTGTATTCAAAACATTATGCTTCTTCAGAGATAATGATCAACCTGTTATCTTTGGCATTTTCTATTTTATTTCAGGTTAGTTCTTTGTTCTTTCATTAATAATAAATTTAACGGTGGGCAAAACGTTCTGTGGGGGTGGAAATTGGGCAAAAGATACACCACACTTCATCCACATCGATTGCTGCACTAAACATACATACAAACAGAAGATATTTTTGGATGTAGAGATTTTCCCAATCTTATGCTGTCTAATCTTCAGACCATAATTTTTCACACATGACGTTTATTGATCCAGCCAGGTTGCAAGTTCTATTAAATCCAGTCTACTTGTCCACCAAGTAGTAAATGTTCCTTCCATTCCACTGAATTAATCTTGAAAGTTCAAAACTCCCCCTCCACATAAAAGCCCCGAGGAGGAGAATTATCGGCTAATCTCTATATCTGTAGAAATTGGTAGAACAATTACCAAGTGCAATGAACTTGTAAGGTTAATGCATACTTTATGGAGCAAGGGAAAAGGCAAACTGACAAAATGGAGAAAACAATGTTGTAGGCATTAAGATAATGAAACGCAGAGCACTATACTCTGTATGCTTCACTGATGTCTATGTATTTACATCACTTTTTCATATATCCCATGTTTTTCATGTATGGAACGAACTGGACTGTACACAGAACAATATTTTTCACTGTACCTCAGTACATGTGACAATAAATCTATTCTAAAATCTAATGGTATTACATTACATAGATTTTACAGCGGTAACAGGTTATTCGGCCCAACCAGTCCATGCTGATTTGTATGCTCCACTTTTCTAAAAATAATGTAATTTATTCCAACCGTACTCAGTTACAAAACATAAATAATCCGGGGAATATGCTCCCCAACTCAAGTTTTACAGTCGCTGCAGGTTTGTTCCCCATTTTCACCTCTCCCCCCCACCCCCATATGACGAACAACTCCTCGAACATGGCCAGAACAGTCCCCACCTTGTCTCGAAGCCATCCGCTGAGCCCCTCAGTTCATATTTGATTTTCTCTAACTGGAGGAAGTCATACAGGTCCTCCAGCCAGGCCGCCAACCGCCACTCCAATAAAATTCTCTGCTGGGCAATCAGAGAGGCGAAGCTTCTCCGATATCCCAAAGATCACCACCAGAGGGTCCGGCCCGACCTCTTCCCCCACAATCTTTGATGTGGAGATGCCGGCGTTGGACTGAGGTGAGTACAGTAAGAAGTCTTACAACACCAGGTTAAAGTCCAACAGGTTTGTTTCGAATCACTAGCTTTCGGAGCACTGCTCCTTCCTCAGGTGAATGTCTGAACACTTGAGGAAGGAGCAATGCTCCAAAATCTAGTGATTCGAAACAAACCTGTTGGACTTTAACCTGGTGTTGTAAGACTTCTTACTGTGCCCACAATCTTTGATAGCCTCCCGAACACTCCCGCCCAGTATCTTTCTGCTTCTCACAACCCCAAAACATTTGCACATGGTTCGCTGGTCCTCACCCATACCTCTCGCACTCGTCTGTCACCCCCTGAAAGAACCCGCTCATCCTCGTCCGAATCATTTGCACCCTACGTACCACTTTAAACTGTATCAGGCTCATCCTAGCACAGGGTCAAGTTCACCTTACGTAATGCCTCACTCCACACTCCCCAATCCATCTCCTCTCCCAACTCCTCCTTGATCCTCACCACCTGCACACCCCCCTGCTCTCTCAACCATCCATATATGTCCCCAATCCTATCCTCCCCTTCCACGTCCGGAAGCAGCAACTGTTCCAATCGGGCATGCTTCGGCAGCTTGGGGGACCCTTTCCACACCTTCTGTGCAAAGTCCTTTACTTGTAAATACTTAAATTCACTTCCTCTCAGGAGCACTACCCTCTCCCTCAGCTACTCTATGCTTGCGAACATTTCTTCCAGATACAAATCCCTCACCCTCACCAGCCCCACCTCTCTCCATTTCCTGCACATACCGTCCATCCCGCCTGGCTCAAACCCTTGGTTCTTACTTAGCGGCATCCCCTCTGTCCAGAAATGCCTCCTCAGCTGAATCGTGGACTGTACAACCGGGCTCTCTGTGCATCTCCTTGATGGTAGCAGTAGCACTACCATCACAATAGCCTTCAGGCTGGACCCCCCCTACAGGTCTCTTCCTCCATCCTAACCCACTCTGTCCCCTCTCCCTCTCACCATCGCCTCACCTTCTCCATGTTCGCCATCCAATAATAATGCAGAAAGTTTGATAATGCCCAATCACCCCCCCCCCCTTCAGTCTCTGCAACGGGGGCCTCTTTAACCGTGGCACTTTCCCCGTCCACACGAACGCTGAAATAACTGTATCCAATATCCGAAAAAAACCTTCGAAACAAAAATGGGAAGCGTCTGGTATGAATAAGAACCTTGGCAGGACATTCATTTTCACCACTTGGACATTCCCTGCCAGAGACAGATGCGGCATATCCCACCTCTTAAAGTCCTCCCTGATCTCCTCCACCACCTTTGTATGGTTCCACTTATGCACCGTCACCCACTCTCCCGTCACCTGGATCCCCAGATACCTGAACCTATCCCTGGTTACCTTGAATGGTAGCCCCCCCTAAGCTGGCTCTCCAACCTAACTAATTCACCGGGAACACCTCACGTTTCCCCACGTTCAGCTGATAACATGAGAAAACTCCAAACCCCTCTGGTAGGCCCATAATCCTCCCCATGCTCTCCAGCAGGTCTGACACATATTGTAGCAGGTCGTCTGCGTATAGCAACACTCGGTGCTCGCTGCTCCCCTTCCTAATCCCCTGCCACTCTACTGACCCCCTAAGGACCATTGCCAAGAGCTCTTTTGCTAATGCGAATAGTAGCGGCGAAAGTCAGCACCCCTGCCTCGTTCCCCTGTACAATCCAAAACTTTGTGAATAATCTCATTGGTCCGTACGCGCGCCACTGGGGCCACGTACAACAGGTGCCACATGCCACAAATTTCAGACCGAGCCCAAACCTTCCCAGGACCTCGAACAGGTACCGTCACTCCACCCGGTTGAATGACTTCTCCGCATCCATGGACACCACCACCTCCAGTACCCATCCTCTCGACAGGGTCATAATCACGTTTAACAACATCGCGAGTTGCCTGCCTTTTATGAAGCCTGTTTGATCCTCAACCATCCATGGGGCACATCCTTCCATCCTCCCCACCATTAGCTTGGCCAGCACTTTAACACCCGTGTTTAACAGTGATATGAGCCTGTGTGACCCAAATTCTAATGGGTCCTTCCCCTTCTTTGGTATAAGCATAATCGTCACCTGTGTCATCGTCTCTGGCAGCTCCCCCTTCTCCAGTGCCTCGCTGAACGCCCCCAGTAGATGCGGTGCCAATTCCGCCGCAAACTTCTTATAAAATTCCGCTGGGTAACCGTCTGGCCCGAGGCCTTCCCTGACTTCATCCCCCTTATGCTTTCCATTACCTCCCTCAGCCCTAAAGGCTTACATTGCACCTGTCTCTTTTCTTCTTCCAGCCGCGAGAACTCCAACCCATCTAAGAACCACCCCATATCTCCCTCTTTGCCCCCTGGATCCGCCCTGTACAGTTCCTTGTAATATTCCCTAAATGCCTCATTTATCTTTCCACTACCCATCACCCTCCCCTTCGTCAAACTGCGAAACTGTCCCTGTAGCTTTTTCCTTCTTGCCAATCCATCCTCGGTGGGCGCCCTTGAATACTCCCTGTCTATCCCGACTATTTCACCCAGTATTCGTTCGTAATCCTCTTTCCTTTTTCTATCTTCATGCACCTTGGACGAGATAAACTCCCCCCAAACCACCGCCTTTAATGCCTCCCAGAATGTGGCCGGGGCTGGATGGAGGTGAAGGAACCCGCCGATACTTCCGTGGTTGGAGGGGTCGTCTCTAAGCTTGTGTAGAGAGTCCTCCATGGCTGTGGGGGATGTGAGGAAGTTTATTTTTTTTAGGAGATCGGGGCACCCTTTAAAATGGCGCCCTGATCTCTGTGGAGCAGCATCCCCCCAGGGCTTTCTTTTTAAGAGTGGCAGAATAATAATAATCTTTATTAGCGTCACAAGTACATGCCGAAAGACGTGCTTGTGAGATGAATTGTATATTGAGTTATCCCTCTGTGTACCTGAACAGTCGCCGATTGTGGCGACTAGGGGATTTTCACAGAACATCATTGCAGTGTTAATATAAACCTACTTGTGACACTAATAAAGATTATTATACATTAACACTGCAATGAAGTTACTGTAAAAATTCCCTAGTTGCCACACTCCGACAAGCACATCTTCTCGGGACTTGTGGTGTGAAAGTGGAACACCCGGAGGAAACCCACCCAGACACGGGGACAACGTGCAGACTCCGTACAGACAGTGACCCAAGCTGGGAATTGAACCTGGATCCCTGACACTGTGAAGCAACAAAAACTGGATGTGTTTCTGAAAAGGAACATGCTGGTTTTCAGTCAGAACCTGACACTGCAATTGTTTATTGAAAATTCCACCCATGGTTCCAAGTCAGGAGTGATGCGTGGCTTGGAGGGAACTTGCATGTGGCGTTTTTCCAATGTATGTGCTGTCCTTCCTTGTCCTTCGAGGTGGTAGAGGTCACAGGTTTGGAAGATACTGTTGAAGGAGCCTTGGTGAGTTTCTTTAGTAGGGATTAATTATATTTTCTCCCACAGATGTTAAGGTTTTAAGCTATAATTCCCTGGAAATGTTTCAACCCCCTTCTTAAATATAGGAATTACATTAGCTATCCACCAGTTTTTTGGCTCTACATATTTTTCTAATAAATTATTAAATATGTGCCACAATGGTTCTGCTATTTCTTCCCCAGATTCTTTTAGAATACTTGGGTGAAATCTATCTGAACCAGAGGCTTTTAGCCTCTTTGAGTTTGATTAATTTAATCCCCCATTTTAAATTTTCAATGCACTTATCTCATTTTGTATCTTATTCCCAATGTCATGTCTACCTGTTCTATTTTCCTTAAACATCAAAACAAAATAGTTATTTAAATTTCTGCCACCTCTCTACCATTAACCTGCATTATGATCCTGCCATTCCATGATAGTCCAATTCTCATCATGTCTGCCAAGCTCTTTTGAAGACTTGGCTGGACCTTAAGTTTTGTTTTGTTTATTTTTTCCTTCTGTGCATTAGATTCTAGTATTCAAATTAATAAAATTTACCCAGCAATGACTGCCTGAGAATGTTGTAACAACTGTGCATAAATTACAAGTCCTATCCACTTCCTCAGTAGACAAGTCATGAAAAAGACTATTAAACTGATGGCTCACTAACTATATTAAAATGCTAATAGCTGTTCCGAAGGACTATTAAAACCCTCTCATCTTTAACGTTGCTTTTGTGAGCATTATTTTCTCGATAAACTGTAGCAGTTCCACAAAAAACAAATCATGATAATCTGAAACATTGTACAGACCGTTCTTTCCAATTTTTATTGATGTGCCTGTAAAATATTTTACTATCTTGTCTTACGTTCCTTGATAAATTAATTTAATTGTTTCTCTTTGCCTTCCTAATTATTTTTTAAACTCTTTCCCAATCTCTCTGTATTCTCTCCTATCATGCACTCTTATGCTGTCTATGTACATTCCACTCCCACGCCGGTTGGGAGAATCGCCTGGGCCGCCAAAATTTCCGGGGACGCCGGTCCGACGCCCTTCCGCGATTCTCCCAAGCGGCGGGAACGGCCCGGTCGAGTTTCGCGGGCCGGAGAATCGCCGGAGACACCCAAAATGGCGATTCTCCGGCACCCCCGCTATTCTGAGGCCCGGATGGGCCGAGCGGCCAGGCCAAAACGGCGGGTTCCCCCCCGGCGCCGTCCACACCTGGTCGCTGCAGTCGTGGGCGGTGCGTGAACGCTGGGGGGGCGGCCTGCGGGGGGGGATTGGGCTTCACCTGGAATGTGGGGTGGCCCGCGATCGGTGCCCACCGATCGTCGGGCCGTCCTCTCTGAAGGAGGACCTCCTTCCTTCCACGGCCACGCAAGATCCGTCCCCCATCTTCTTGCGGGGCGGATTTAGACAGGACGGCAACCACGCATGCGCGGGTTGGCACTGGCCAACCCGCGCATGACGTCCGTTATGCAGCGCTGGCCGCGTCATCTATGCGGCACCGCTTTTACGCGGGCGACATGGCCTGGCGCGTGTAGATGACGCGGCCCCGATCCTGGCCCATTGTCAGGGCCTGAATCGGCCGGGACCGGGGCCGTTCCGCGCCGTTGTGAACCTCGACGGCGTTCACGACGGCGCGGCCACTCCGGCGTGTGAGTGCAGAATCCCGCCCATAATCTATGCTTCTTTCCTAATCTGCACATGTTCTCTTTTGTCTTTATTCATCCATGGAGTCTGACTAGTGTTTAGTTTCTCCTTTCCTTTCAGCGGAATATATTTTTCCTGCACTGTGTTTTAAATATTTCCCATTAAATATTTCTGCATCATTGCTTGCCAATATTGATGTCCATTTTATTTTACCAAGTTCTTCCCTCATCCACTCAAAATCATCTTTTCTTTCATCTATCAACCTAGATTTTTTCATAATCTTAAAGCATATTATAATATGCTCACTCCTGTTGAGATGATCCCCTAGTTTTACTTCTCATATCTGCCATACTTCATTCCATTTCTAGATCCAATAGCAAATCTTTCCTTTATGGGCGTTTACATACTGGGTTAGAAAGGGTGCTGTAATACTGTAGGAACTACAATAATTTATCCTCTTTACCTATTTTGCCTAACCGATTAATAGCACGTCAGTTGAAATCTCCCATGATTATCATTTTTTTTTAAACTCAACTCCCACATTTGTCTGTATATTTCTTCCTCCACCTCCTTTCCACTATTAGGTGCTCTGTAGACTACATCCGTTGGTGTGATTGTTCCTTCATTATTTTTTAGCTCTATCCATATGATAGCCAAAAGGACAAGTTGTATCCTCACATAAAACATTTCAAAATAATATGTAATATTAATCTATTACACTGTCTCCCAATAATGTTCTGATTCATCACATGTCTTCGATCAACCACAATGAAGGACAGGTTCAAAGGCCATTACCGTCACAAATAGGATATCCTCCATTAACCAACCTTAATGTTAATCTTGATCAATGTCAGTACATGGAGTGGACTGAGACAAAATGCCTGCTCCCAACAACATTTCCTTCCCTCAAAATGTTCTGCTCCTATAAAGCTATCAAATGCATCTTGGCTGAAAATCAACAAAAAGAATGTTATCTGTCAAGTTCAATTAGCAACTGAGACCTTGCCACAGGGCTGAATGCAAGTTCAATTATCTCTTTTCCAAATTCAGGTCATTTTCAAGTTTTAATTGGGTAATTTAACTTCAAGTTAAGTTAGACTTCAAAAATATAATGCTTTTTAACACCCAATATGTTGGAAAATACTGATACAAACCACAACTAAATATAACTCAGTTACATGTCATCGTTAACATTCAAGTAATTTTTTTACCCTTTACTTCATTGGCTGTAAAGCACTTTGGGATATCCTGAGGTTGTGAAAGGCACTATGTACATGTATGCCTTTCTTTTTATTATGAACATCACCTGTTGAGATGAGGTTGTAGGCTGACACCCATCCCATCAGTGTCATTTGCCTAGAAAGAAAAGTGCACCCAATACAAATTAAATAGTACCTTTTAAGCAGCAGATGGTTGAAATAGAGTTTGAAGTATTTATTACCTTTTTATATTGTGGACCTATGCTCAGCCACCTTACAAACCAGTAAGAAGATTTTCAAGTTGCTAATCTGTAGCATCTTCCAACACTGTGAGAAGTCAGCAGCCAGAAGCAATAAGTTGATAATATGACCTCAAAATTAACTGCACATGCGCAGATGTTCTGATGTCACCAGTCTCTAAATTCAACTAACAATGAATTTGGAACACAGGCAGCTGTTTCATATTGGGGAATAACTAGCATCAGAAGTACAGTAGATCCACAATATAAATTAGGCCCGTTTTGTTGATTCTTTTGGCAGTGTTACAGAACAGACACTTTGAGGGAAGAAAATACTGGTAAAAACAGACAATGCCTGATATTCTACTGTCTGCATCTAGAACAAAATGTTGGTCTGGATAGTTAGTGTGGCAATCATTTTTGTTTGTTGGCATTAGTATGTTGCTCCAGAGGTTGTGTATGGAAACACCATATGATGCTGTGTTTTGGCTCTGAAGGCATATTTGTATCATTTTAATTTCTTGAATTCAAAGAAACAATGGTTAGGAATGCATTGTAAAGTTCAAATAAGAATTTACAGTTACCCAAAACTACTTGAAAATTGTTAAAACTGCTTTGAAATTCAAACATGTAATTCAAAACACCAAATGTTTAACTGTATTTTAGAAACCTCACTGTTGTAGATTGCAGGTAAAACTGCTCTATGTATTATTGTCCAGGAAAATTAATTTCCATCATTTGCAAGTTTAATTTGAAAAAAAATCCAGTTTCCTCCAGTGGTTCAGTGGAATGAGGCAGTGAAAACCACACAAACAGTGGGTCCAAACACTGTGTAAAATAGCTGATGTTGGCCAGGACAGTCGTGGTGCATCATTAGTTTAAAAAAAATACATTGCTGCTGAATTTCTACCTGTCAAGTTAGACTTTTAAAAAAATGTCCTGCAATGTTACATATCAGGATTACTCAAGGTATAATCAGGGAAAATTCCAAGTATAGGAAGCAACAGGTAATTTTTAAAGAGGAGTCGCAGGAGGTGGAAGCAAATGTTGAGTGACATGCCCAAAGGATCAGTATTGAGATTAATAATGTAGCCACCTGGGTTGACCACTTCCCGACTTAAAATGGAGAACCGCAAAGACTACAGGGAAATTCAGCCAACACAGGCAAAAACTAGCAAGTGCAGAAATCCTGTGTATTAGAACTTGCAAAAGCCCAGACAGCACTGAAACTCACAGCCATCTGCATACTAATGGGCGATCCCCGGGAACAATCGAAACATTTAAGGTGAATAAGGCCAAGCCAGACTCCTCGGCGCCAGCAGGAGCCAAGACAAAGGAAGGCCAACGGACACTCAGGGACCGCCCAGCGATCAGGGAACAACTCCAGTATTGGAGAAATTGATCCAAGTGATCGGAACGTAGTCCAATCACTTGGAACCAGATACGGGGTCCGCCCCGAAAGGTGCAAAGCCCCTGGGAACTATCAGGTAAAGCCCCCAAGTTCAAATCGGTCTTCTTGTCACTCAGCAACTCGAATCAACCCTTGAGAGTGAACTGCCTAAGCTGCCGCATCAACCAAGTAAGTCTCCAGTCAACGCACGCTACGAGATAGGCGCTGCTAGCTACCAGTCCATACCAGCTTTTGAATCCTGCAGACTCAGGATCGAACGAAAGGCCATTTGTTCCCCTGACCTGGTGGGCCAGTTCCGAAGCTAAGTATAGGCCTTTTAGTGATAGAGATAGTCTTGTAAGTAGAGTTTTATGCATGAGTAGTGATTTACTGTGTATAATAAATGTGTTTTGATTTGAATCTTACTAATTGATGTGTTGAGTTATTGATCAGTACTTGAACGTGAACCTCGTGGCGCTATCATAAAGATACCTGGCGACTCTAGAGCAAAGGTTATAGAAACAGAGCAAATTCAGTAAAGACCCAACGGGCAACAAATTAAGAGCCAACCAGTTAGCAACAATAACAATAATAATAATAATCTTTATTATTGTCACAAGTAGGCTTACATTAACACAATGACTTAGATTTGTAAAACTGCCCATCGAATATTCTGGCCATTAAGCAACAAAGGACACACTTTACTGCAGGAGGCAGTTCAAAGAAGATGTATGAAACTGTCACAGGAATAGGTCTGTGAAACCTGTTTTCCCATTCAATTTGGTCATAACTGATCTGTATCTCAACTCCTTTGATCCATTTCCCTTGGTACCCCTACCCAATAAAAATCTATTGATATCAGTCTTGAAAACTTTAATTAATGCAGCATTCAAAGCTGTTTTGAGAGATCATTCTAGATTTCCACTACTTGTGGTGGGCAAAGGTACTTCCTGTTTTCACTCCAGAATGGCCTTGCTCTAATGTTAGGATTGCACCCTGTTGTTCCGGATTCCTTTTCTAAATTTTTTTTTGTTAAATTAAATTTTTTTCCCCTAATTCAGGGGCAATTTAGTGTGGTCAATCCACCTATCCTGCACATGTTTGGATTGTGGGGGGTGAGACCCATGCAGACAAAGGGAGAATGTACAAACTCCACATGGACAGTGACCCCGGGCCAGGATCGAACCTGGGTCCTCGGCGCCATGAGGCAGCTGTGCTAACCACTGCGTCACCTGCCGCCCTATTGTTCTGGATTCCTGAGGAAATCATTTTTTTGTATCGACCCTATTGAATCTCTCTAGCATTTAAAAAAATCTTTTAAACTCAAGGAAATACAAAGATATGAATAGAGTTTTATTAGGTAAGGGTACCAAGGGAAATGAATCAAAGGAGTGGAGGTACAGATTAGTTATGACCCAATTGAATGGCAAAACAGGTTTCACAGACCTTGTCCTGCGACAGATTCATATATCTTCTCTGAATAAAGTTCATCCAACCCATCCTCATAATTTAACATTCCAAGCCATGCTTTCCTTCTGATGAATCTATATTATATTCATAATATAGAATTATGCAAGTATAACCTTTCTGATATGAGGAAAAGCAGGGAAAACTTGGATATTCCAGAATTTAATGGGAGCAATTGGTAGACCACCTCACAAAAGGTAAGCAAGACTACCACCTCAAAGTTGGGAAAATTGTCAACAACATAGAAAAGTTAAAACAGGAACAAATGTTTGAAACTGGAAATTAGTTTACACTTGGAAAACTAATGACACTAATAAAATGCCTGGTGCCTAAGAGACTTGCAACTTAGCAAAGCACTAATACTTTCAGAAGAGGAAAAACCAATCGAGAAAGGGAGGAAAAAAGAGCAACGTTCCTGTATAATACACACCATTGATTCTATGAAATCCATTTAATCTGACAAGGAAATGTTCTACCTTCCCTCAAATGTAAAAAAATTTAAATTCTGCAAAATGTTATCTTTGGAATAGCTAGATATGACCAGTAAAACTGAACCAGTAAAAACAAACTTATTCGAGCAGTTCATTATACAAGAATACAGAAACTTAAATACAGCTTTCTTTTTGAAGAGGGGATACTAACTAAAGGGAAATTTAAATCTGTAAAATTTATTGATTTACATTAATATCCACTTTATTCTCTGAAGAATAGGACCTTCTCTTGAAAGTTGCCAGAACCATTATAAACACAAAAATAAATATTTTATCCAAAGTGCATTGTATATTGATACCATTCCTGTGGTCAGAATAACCCTCATGCCTGCAAAAACTTGTTGATGCTTATTAAATAGCTTTCTGACCAGACTAGTGTTTTCACCTCAAGTTACTGTTTGGTTGCCATATTGGAATTCCCCCAACCATTTGTAAAATAAATATAATTTGGGGGATTCTACCATTATTTTGGAAACAGCCCCACAGAGAACAAAATTGTTTGCTCTGAAAATCAATAGTGGATCTGATAATAAAAAGTTAAATGGAGCTACATTCAGAAGCCCTGCAAAAAAAGGCTGAAAACCACTTCAACAATTTAAGTGTCATTACAAGTAACTAAGTTACAAAGAGAGACACACTGTATATAAAGGGACTCTAAGGGGGTGAACTTTTGTTGTTAATTTTCAATACAAGTCCCACTTAATGGATTTCTAACAGCTCAGAGGAAAGATTACTGTGCTCAGAGGAAAGTTTACTGCGAAGAATGGACCATCTAATAGTTTTCTGCCTTTGTATCTGGGTAACCTAGAGGACATAGTATGCAATTATTCAGAGATTTCTTGTTTTTCTACCCAGTGGCACAGAATATAAAAGTGAAGAATTCAAGCTGAACTTGGGTCAGGCCATGACCCGTGTACAGTTTGGGTACACTGTAACAGACAGCACATAAATGCAACAGGAGAGGTAAGTTGCTAGAATGTTGTCAGCAGAGAACAGCTATGAAGAGAGACATGAGAAGTTAAGGCCTCGTCGCGACCGACTCGGGATGAATGGATAAATAGTCACTGGTGCTCCCAAAGGGTAACAATATCCTCCAGCGAGTGCGTTCAACCGCGTGTTTCCTGACATGCAGTGCCCAGAGACACATGGCTATTCAATGCGAATCGCATTGAATAAGGGGCCTGAATGGGGAATGAACGGTTGAGGCCACATATATCCCCGATTTGTCCAATGGGGATCTCTGCTCGCGGGAACTCCCCATTGTAGCGAGAGATTGTGTCCCAATCTCCCAGGTCCCTGAAACAATTCCCGACCTTCCCTTAGCCCAAAGGCAATATGGGAGACTCCTCACCCCCCCCCCCCCAACCTCCCCAACACCCATGCTGGGCAACCCCAGCCAGAATATGCGCGTGTAAAAATGCCAGCTTTGCACCTTGGCTGTGCCAACCTGGCTGTGCCCATGCCAGCTGGCAGTGTCACCTGGGCACCTTGGCACTGCCAGGGTACCAGGCCAGCACGGTCAGGGTGCCCAGGTGCACCAACAGTGCCAGGGTACCACCCTGCCCAAAGGGCATGCAGCTGGGGGCCTATGATCCCCTTGGAGACCCCGAGTGCTGTTCTGTTGGGTCCCCGTTTCTGGGGACCAGTGCTGAACAGCGCTCGCCCAAGGTCTCTGAGGCAAAGGATATGAATCCCAAAGCCTCAGCTACCTCGGGAATCTGCACATTAGAATGAGGCTTACTGCTCGCTCTAATTTCCAGATTTGCTAAAAAGCGCATTGTGGGCCAAATTCACATCGCAAGATTGCGTTGAATCTCGCAAGGTGTTGCGAGCCGGGAAGATCCTGGGAGTGGGGTCTCACAGTTTTCAACAACCACGCAGCACCGCAGCGAGCTGCTTTTCGGGTGCAGTATGGCCGTTGGATAATGCCCAATAGTGAAAAGGCCCAATTAAGCATCATCATCAGAAAAGGAAGGGAAGTTAAAAAAATAACTCTTGCATAGATGCTAGATGCTAGTTAAAATGTATAATTTATAGCACAAAGCACTATTTAAGCAAAGCCCATTAAGTGTTTTAGACTCGAAAGAGATAATGCTGGAAAATCTCAGCAAGTCTGGCAGCATCTGTAGGGAGAGAAAAGAGCTAACGTTTTGAGTCCGATGTCTCTTTCTCAAAGCCAACAGACAGAGAAAGTGGGAAATATTTATACTGTGAAGTGAGCATGAAAGATGAGTCATAGCCACAGAAACCCAGGGAAACTGTGTGCTAATGGCCACAGAAACTAAGGGGAAAGAGTGCTAATGGCAGTCCCCAGAGAGGACAAAAGATGTGAAAGGTCAAACAGCAGGGAAACTAACATCAGAGGATGAACTGTAGATGTGGGGGAACGGGGAAGCAAAGAGGAGAAGGATGAAGGAAAGGTGGATAAGATTGGGGGGGGGGTAAATTAAATATATCTTGGGCGGGATTGTCCGGGAATTGGCAGGGCGGGCAGAAACGGTGCAGTAGAATGGGGGGAACCACTCTGGCGTTGGGTCGCCCCGAAGGGGTGGAATCCTCCGCACCTTCAGGGGCTAGGAAGGCGGCGGAGTGGTTTGCGCCACGCTGGCCGGCGTGGAAGGCCATTGGCGCCGTGCCAGCCGCGGCCGAAGGGACTCCGCCGGCCCACGCATGAGTGCCAGCACCTGCTGACGTCATCCCCGCGCATGCGCAGGGGGGTTCACCTTCGCTCCGGCCATTGCGGAGGCTTACACGGCCGGCGCATAGGAATAGAGTGCACCCATGGCACAGGCCCGCCCGTGGGCCAGGCCACTGTGGGGGCACCCCCCGGGGCCAGGTCGCCCCGCAAACCCTCTCCCCCGCCCCCCGAGGACCCCGGAGGCCGGCCACGGAACTGGTTCCCACCAGTAGGGACCTACCTTGAATTACGCCGGCGGGACCCGGCAAAAACAGGCGGGAACTCGACCCATCACGGGCCGGAGAATCGCCGGGAGGAGGCCGCCGACCGGCGCGGCGCGATTCCCGCCCCCGCCAAATCTCCCGCGCTGGAGAATTCGGCAGCCAGCGGGGGCGGGATTCACGCCGCCCCCCGGCGATTCTCCGACGCGGCGGGGGGAGTCGGAGAATCCCGCCCATTAAGAAAGATGGTAATGGTAAAAGACAGTTAAAATGAAATGAAAACAAATGGGTCGAGGTGGGGTAGAGCTGATCATCTGAAGTTGTAGAATTTGATGTTCAGGCCGGAAGGCTGTAGCGTGCCTAACCGTTAGATGAGATGTTGTTCCTCCAGTTTGCGTTGTGCTTCACTGGAACATTGCAGCAGGCCAAGAACAGAAATGTGGGTATGGGAGCAGGGTTTTTTGTTAAAATGGCAAGCAACAGGAATGTCAGGGTCCTGAATGCGCACAGACCGAAGATGTTCAGCAAAGCGATCACCCAGTCTGCGTTTGGTCTCTCCGATATAGCGGAGACCACATTGGGAGCAGCGAATGCAGTCGACCCAATTGGAAAAGATGCAAGTGAAACGCTGCTTAACCTGGAATGAATGTTTTGGTCCTGGGATGTTAAGCATGGAAGAGGTAAAGGGGCAGGTGTTGCACCTTCTGTGATTGCATGGGAAGGTGCCATGGGTGATGGGAGAGGTACTGGGTATGGTGGAGGAGTGGACTAGATTGTCTCGGAGGGAACGGTCTCTGCGGAATGCTGACAGAGGGAGTGAAGGGAAGATGTGTTTGGTGGTGGCATCACGCTGGAATTGGCGAAAATGGCGGAGTATTATCCTTTGCCTATGGAGGCTGGTGGGATGAAATGTGAGAACGAGGGGGACTCTAGCCTTGTTCTGGGATGGACTGGAGGGGGCGAGGATAGTGGCACGGGAGATGGACCGCACACTGTTGAGGGCCCTGTCCACAACTGTAGGTGGGAAATCACGGTTGAGAAAGAAGGAACACATTTTCGAAGCACCATTTTGGAAAGCGGCATCATCGGAACAAATGCGACGGAGGCGAAGAAGTTGAGAGAAAGGGATGGAGTCCTTACAGGGTGTAGGGTGCGAAGAGCTGTAGTCCAGATAGCTGTGGGCAGTGGGCTTGTAGTGGATATTAGTGGATAGTCTATTGCCGGTATATGGAGACAGAAAGATCAAGGAAGGGAAGGGAAGTGTCTGAGATGGACCAGGCGAAAGTGATGGAGGGGTGGAAACTGGAAGCAAAGTTGATGAATTTTTCCAGGTCTGGGCAAGAGCATGACGCGGCACAAAAATAGTCATCAATGTATCGGTAAAGGAGTTGTGGGAGGGGGCCCGGATAGGCCTGGAACAAGGAATGTTCCACATACCCCATAAAAAGGCAAGCGTAGCTAGGACCCATGCGATTACCCATTGCTGCACCTTTGATTTGGAGAAAGTGAGAGGAGTTAAAGGAGAAGTTGTTGAGAGATAGAACGAGTTCAGCCAGGCGGAGGAGTGTGGTGGTGGATGGGAATTGTCTGGGCCTCTTTTCGAGAAAGAAGCGAAGAGCTCTCAGACCATCCTGGTGTGGGATGGAGGTGTAGAGGGATTGCACATCCATGGTGAATAGAATGCGGTTAGGGCCCGCGAACTGGAAGCTGTCAATATGACGCAGTGCACCAGAGGAATCCCGGATGTAGGTGGGGAGGGAATGGACCAGAGGAGTGAGGATGGAGTCAAGATAAGAGGAAATATGTTTGGTGGGGCAAGAGCATGCTGACACAATGGGCCTGCCGGGACAGTCCTTATTGTGGATTTTGGGAAGTAGGTAAAAGCAGGCTGTCCGGGGTTGGGAGACTGAGGTTGGAAGGCATAGAGGGAAGGTATCCGGAGGAAATGAGGTCGTTAACGGTGTTGGAGATAATATCAAGTGTTTTATCAAGTGTTTTAGACTAGTGACATAAAAAAATGAGTATTAAAGGGTCTGGGAAATGAGGAGGAGAATGTGATTAACTCTTGGCAGGGACTTGGTGAGTCAAATAGCACGTTTCTGAGCTGTAACCATCTGCAATTCTACAACTGTTGGGTTTCTCAAGGTGCCCTCATCACTTGTAATGGTGGCATGGTAGCAAAGTGGTTAGCACTGTTGCTTCACAGCTCCAGGGTCCCAGGTTCAATTCCGGTTTGGGTCACTGCCTGTGCGGAGTCTGCATGTTCTCCCTGTGTCTGCATGGGTTTCCTCTGGGTGCTCCGGTTTCCACCCACAGAAGTGCAAGTTAGGTGGATTGGCCAAACTAAATTGCCCTTAGTGTCCAAAAATGGTTGCGTGGGGTTACTGGGATAGGGTGGAGGTATGGGATTAAGTAGGGTGCTCTTTCCAAGTCGGAATGATGTGTGACTTGGAAAGGAACTTGGAGATGGTGATGTTTCCATGTGGCCGCTATCCTCGTCTTTCTAGGTGGTAGTGGTCGTGAGTTTGGAAGATGCTATCAAATGGGCCTTGGTGAGTTGCTGCAGTGCCTTTGCTTCTTAGGCAGACCTTTGGAGTTGAAGAAGACTTGCTTCCACACTAAAAATGAGTTCTCAGGTGACTGAGGAGTCGAATGCATGATCACAGGTGGGGCAGACAATGGTTGGAGAAACAGGTGGGTAGGCTGCCCGGGCTGTCACATACTCCTTTTGCTGTCAACGCTTGGCTTCAGCCTGTTCCGGGCAATTTACATCCAAGTGTTCAGCTAGTTCCTGAATGCTTTTCCTCGAATTCGGATAGTCTTGGGCCAGGAATTCTCAGGTGTCGGTGGGATGTTGCACATTTTCAAAAAGGCATTGGGAGGACGTCCTTGAAGTGTGTCCTCTGCCCTCCGGGGACCACTTGCCATGTCGAAGCTCCAAGTCCTGCATCAGGCATGCAGATATTATAGCCCGCCCAGTGGAGTTGATCGAACAATTTGCTGAGGATGTTGGCCTGAGCGCGACAATGACATTTGTGCACCTATCCTACAAAAATGGATTTACGGAATCCTGTGAGGCATCGCTGGTGGTACTTCTCCAGGGTTTTGAAGTGCCTGCTGTATATAGTCCATGTCTCTGAACCATATAGGGGGGCAGGTATTACTACTGCTCTGTAGATCATGAGCTTGGTGTCAGATATGTGGTCCTGATCTTCAACACTCTCTTCCTCAGAAGACCAAAGGCTGTGTTGGCACACTGAAGGCCTTGTTGAAACTCATCATCGATGTCTGCCCTTGTTGATAGTAGACTCAAGGTATGGAAAGTGGTCCACATTGTCCAAGGCCTTGTTGTGGATTTTGACAACCAGTGGATAGCGCTGTGCGGGCGGGTGCAGGTTGGCAGAGGACCTTTGTCTTACGGACGTTTAGTGCAAGGTTCATGCTCTCGCACCCCTCAGTGAAGGTGCTGACGATGGCTTGGACCTCGGCTTCAGAGTGCGTGCAGACGCGATCATTATCTGCATATTGTATGTAGTTCAATGACAGAGGATGGCGTGACCTTGGGTCTGACCTGCAGGCAGCAGAGGTTAAACAGATTTCTGCTTGTTCTGTAGTTTAGCTCCACTCCAGTGGGGAGATTGCGGAGAGTGAGATGGAGCATCGCAACAAGGAAGATTGAGAATAGCATTGGTGCAATAATACATCCTTGTTTACCCCAGTCTGAACATGAATTGGACCTGTAGTGGATCCATTGGTCAGGATCACGGCTGTCATGTTATAGTGAAATAAGTGAAGATGATGACAAACCTTTGGGGCAGCAGAAATGGAGATGGATGCTCCATAATCCCTCATGGTTGACAGTGCCGAAGGCCTTTGTGAGGTCAAAGAAGCCATTTACAAGGGTTGGTGCTGTTTCCCATATTTCCCTTGTAGTTGCCACGTGGTGAAGATCATATCTGTTGTGCCCTTTAGTGGATGGAATCTGCACTGCGATTCTGGGAGGAGCTCTTCAGCCACAGGGAGGCGCGATTAGGATGGACATTTGCAACGACCATCGTTTGGCTGACAGCAGTTACTGTGGTCGAACATGTCACCTTTCATGAAGATGGTCACGATCATGGAGTCGCTGCGATCTCCTTGCATGTTCTCCTCCTTCCAGACAAGGGCAGCACGGTAGCATAGTGGTTAGCACAATTGCTTCACAGCTCCAGGGTCCCAGATTCGATTCCCGGCTTGGGTCACTATCTGTGCCGAGTCTGTACGTTCTCCCAGTGTGTGCGTGGGTTTCCTCCGGGTTTTCCTCCCACAGTCCAAAGATGTGCAGGTTAGGTGGAATGGCCATGCTAAAATTGCCCTTAGTGTCCAAAATTGCCCTTAGTGTTGGGTGGGGTTACTGGGTTATGGGGACAGGGTGGGTGTGGGCCTGGGTAGGGTGCTCTTTCCAAGAGCTGGTGCAGACTCGATGGGCCAAATGGCCTCCTTCTGCACTGTAAATTCTATGAAATTTTAAAAAAAATAAGGCAAATTAGGTCATGCATTTACGTGAATAATGCTTCTCTGGTATGTCAGCGGCACCTGGAACGAGCACTTCAAAGACCTCCTTAACAGAGACTCTGCCTTTAACATGAGTGTCCTTGACTCCATCCTGCAATATTCTACCCGCCATCATCACTGCATAAGCCCAATGCAGCACACGGTGGAAATGGCCATCGGACAGCTAAAGAACAACATCGAACCAGTCTTGGTGTTTCCTGGTCGATTAACCAAGGTCTTATTGTAAATGCTGATTATGGAGGCCCTGAGGACAGATCGGGCAATGTGAACACTCTCCGTCTTTGGGTCACCGGGAGTCATCAGGTTGGCAGTGAGGCACTGGTTGAAAAGGGCTCACTCATCCGGGCCTTTGATTGCATCCACATTAATAAATTTTCCTGTGGTATTGTTTCTGTTGCTATTTTGGGGCTACATTGAGGTTGATCACATAGTCAATTAGATGATGGTCTGTCAAGCAGTTTTTTGCTCTCGTCATGGCGCAGGAATACACACGTCCTTGCGGTCCCTCATTGGATGATGACGTAGTTGAGCAGCTGTCAGTGCTTGCAGTGAGGGTGTTGCCATGAGGCCTTGTGCTCATCTCTCTGATAGAACAAGGTGTTAGATATGACAGGGCTGTGTTCTAGGCATTTTGTCAGGAGTTGGTGTTAGATTTCCGTATCCCTTCTCTGTCGACAACACCTCCACAAGAGGTCTGTGGCCTTTCCAACTCTGGTGCTGAAGTTGCGAATGAGGATCAGCTTGTCACCCATTGGAATTCTGGCCAAGCATTGTTCGAGGCTGGAGTAAAATTCCTCTTTGAACTCGTCTGTAGTTTCCAGTATTGTGGCATACACACTGAATGCTGGGCTGGGGTGAGCTGAAGAGCATGCATTTATTTCACCAGGGAAATCTCAGAGATGGCCACCTAGTTTGGTTTTAATGGTGAAGTCAATCCCATGGAGGCGGCGATCCTTTAAGGTGTAATTCTCACCTTGTTCTTTGAGCTGGCTTTCCCGTCTACCAGGTCTCGCTTAGGGCAACAGGCTCAACGTCGAAATGCCTGAGCTCCCAGGCAATGATAACAGCACGCCATTCTGGTCTGTCATCATAGGGGTTGTCCATGAGCGTCCTTCTGTTCCAAGTCTCAAACTTCGTTTTAAGGAGTGGAAGATGTCTGTCCATTAATTATTTTAATATAATACAATGGAATACAATATAATATAATTATATAATAAAATATAGGTGACACAGTGGCACAGTGGTTAGCACTGCTGTCTCACAGCTCCAGAGTCCCAGGTTCAATTCTGGCCTCGGGTGACTGTGTGGAGATTGCACTTTCTCCCCGTGTCTGCGTGGGTTTCTGCTGGGTGTTCCGGTTTCCTCCCACTGTCCAAAGATGTGCAGGTTAGGTGGATTGGCTATGCTAAATTGCCCCTTAGTGTCCAAAAGGTTTGGTGGTGTTGCTGGGTTATGGGAATAGGGTGGAGGCGTGGGCTTAAGTAGGGTTCTCTTTCCAAGGGCCAGTGCAGACTCAATTCTTTAAAATTATACTTATATATCCCAGGCTCTGCCAAATGGACCTGGGATATAAAAGTACATATGCTCCTACTGACCCTCTTTCCACAGGATCTCTCTCTCTGGGGTTCATAAAGTGCAGTGGCGTCTGCTCACCTCGCTGAGATCTCACTCTTTTTACCATGCTCTCCTCAATGAGGTCTTGCTCTTTATAGCCCATTCTCCTCACTGAAGTCTGTCTTTATACACTGCACTCCCCACTGATGTCTTACTCTTTATACTCGCTCTCCTTGTTGAAGACTGGCTTTTTACAGCCCACTCTCCTCACTGAAACCTTGTTATTTATACCCCGCTCTTCTCGTTGAACTTTTGCTCTTTACACTGAAATACACCGCTTCCTTCGCTAAAGTTTTGCGCTTTATACTCTGCTCTCCTCGCTGAAGTTTTGCCCTTTATATGCCACTCTCTTCGTTAATGTCTTGCTCATTACTATCCTGCTTTCCTTGCTGAAGTCTCATTCTTTACAGCCGTGTTTTCATCTTTGAAGTCTCACTCTTTGACAAAGAGTCATCCTGACTCAAAAAGTTAGCTCTGTTCTCACTCCATAGATGCTGTCAGACCTGCTGAAATTTTCCAGCATTTTCTGTTTTTGTTTCAGATTCCAGCATCCGTTTTAATTTGCTTTTATCTCACTCTTTATACCCCTGTTTCAGTATATCTTGTAGATGGTACACGTTGTTGCCACTGTGTGTCAGTGATGGAGAGAATGAATGTTGAAGGTGGTGAACATTTAATTGACATAAAAGAAAGGTTTGTATTTATATAGGGCCTTTCGTGGCCTCCACATGTCCCAGAGCATTTTACAATCAATTAAGTAATTTTTTGAGGCATGCTGTTGAAATGTAGAAAACACGGCTGTCAATTTGCGTAAATCAAGTTACCATAAACAGCAATGAGATAACTGGGTAGTCTAGTATTTTAATAAGTGATTTTGATTGAGGGATAAATATAGGACATGACATTCATAGTTCCTCTGCTCTCCTGTAAAGTAGTGTTATGGAATCCTTTAGGTCCGGTGAGAAAATTTCACCTGAATGATGATACTGTAAACAATTCCAAAACCCCCTCAGTAACTGCACTGGAATGTCAGCCTGGATCTTTCCGCTCACGTCTTGGGAGTGAACCCATAACCTTCTGACTCAGAGGTGACCAACTGAGCCAAGGCTGACTTGTGAAAATCCTTGCGTGTCAAGATCCATCTTGCAAAAACGTTTTAAGAAAACCATTTTGATGCTGGCAGTCAACAATATTTCTGAATGCTACACAACAGGATCACTCAGACCTGCCTGCTTTAACCCTCTCTCAGGCCAAGGCCAACTGCAGCATTACAACTGCAGTCCTTTCTAACTGAAAATCAGATAACAACATGTACCACAAATCCAATCTGGAACCATTTGGTATTTATGTCTTAGCAGGCAATGCATTTGTGAAATCAGGTAAGCAGAGTATAGTTTTATATTCTGGGCGATTTAGACAAGATCATTTATTTGCAGCTCTATTTTTTGCCAAACATTTCTGGTTCTTAACAAAGTGACACTGGTATTCAAAAGTCCCAAGTGAACACTATACTGAACAAAAATACTGGTTGGAAAATGACATGTTCCGAGAAATATCTAAATGTAGCAATAAAAGGTGAATGAACATTTTACTTTTAAAATAACAGAATTCTCAACATCATTTCCAAAATAATTTGTTAAACGTCTTCAGGGATATATTGTCCTCTGAAATGGAATACTTCCCAAAAAGACAATGTCATTCATTTGTACTGTGTACAGTTTGCAAACAGAAATTGTTTCTCTAATAAGTTACTGATTTTGAAAACATTTAATCAATTTATTCTCATCTGCCGCATGTCTACAGGGAGCAGAAAGTAATTTAAGGTGCGTGCTCCTGCATTCGTAAAGCTGCATTAAGATCATCTTGTCCATTTTAAAATGCTGCAGCACAGCACCCTCTAAGTAGTGTTTTTGCTTTTCTTCATTATACCTCCTTGTACCATGCACGGGAGCTATGCATGACCTACAGAAAATTGTATTTCGAATAACATTTCACAGGGATTACTAAAATGGCAGTGTTGTATGAAAATATATTATTCCTGCCTGCATTGAAAGAATTCATCATAATTTAGCATTATACTGTTCAGCTTCTTCCACTAAATCTCATGGGTATTTTGTTTTTGCCATCTTTCATTATTCCATGGCAGCTACCCAATAACACAGCTGCGTTTCAGATATTGGCCTATTATTGTTACAGCACACAAATGAATAGAAGTGGAAGGTGGCAGCAGAAGAACCATCTAATGGGATTGCACTTTCTAACTATAATGCATAAAGTGAATGCTTTTTTGGAGACGGGAGGTGGTTTGCTGGAATGCAAGAGCAGTGGATTTGCGCAATGTATCCACTAGCTTCAAGAAACATCAAGAAACAGTAACAATGTAAAGTGACAGATGAATAACATAAATCAACCACTGGCATGTTGCTCCACAGTATACTTCATAGCACCAGGGTATGTAAAAACAAGAAGTATTCTGACGTACTTCAGCCATACAGCACTGCAACTCAGTGACGCATGACATTGCAGTAATTTTGCTTCTTCTTTTGGGAAATGACTCCAAAAAAAGTGACCACTGAAAAATAAATGTCAGTAAAGGTCTTCAAACATTGTAAATGTATACAGATACAAACATTACACTTCCGCAGCAAATAAATGATCCCTATAAGTAGTTATGCAATTCATTGTGATGAGGCTTTTGTAGATCTTCACAAGGCTATGTTCTATATGTGCAATACAAAGCTCATGAAATAGAGATGTCAGTTCAGAACTTCATGTTGTAGCCCACTCTTAAAATAGATTCATATTTTCAAAGATGAAATGTTAATGCCGAAATATTAACTTCCTTTTCTTGTTCCTGCTTCAGGTGTCATGAGTTTATTACCTGCCCATATGATCACATACATTTTGCTTGTGTGGAGGGTAAAGGCTGATTTGTGTTGGTTGAGCTGAATGGCCCGTTTGCATGTCATAACTTCTATATAGTCTGTGTATGTTAACAATGCAAAGAAAAATTGCCTTTGCCAGCAAATTTCTGAATACAGGAATGGATAAAAAAAACAATTCTTCTCAGGACAGGTGCTTATTGAATATGCTGATGAGTCTGAATTGTTACATGTATTAGTCACTCCTCCCCCTTGTCATCAGAGACAAAGGGATTTCTAGTTGAAAGCATCTTTAGGTCATATTATAATATGAAATTTGGTTAGTCATTTGTTTAGTCAGCTGCCAATTATGAGTCTCTTATTTTATTCGTAAGGTTTACAGTTAATCACCAGCCATCAAGTCAAGATTTGTCTATGAACCAATTAGAGGCTAACCACATCTGGATAATTGCAAGTAAATTTCAGTTTCTGTTGGACTTTTATTTCCTGCAGCCAACTTTTAAAAAATGAATTATTTTGTGAAAATTTCATTCATTTTTGTAATTGTATATCATAATAAGATGACGATTCCAGCAAACATGTAACTCGTATTTGTAAAATGTTCTCATTAATAAAATGATACATTGGTATCTGAAATATGTTCTAGTATGTCATTTTTTTCCCAGTAGTGTGTGTAAATTAGGGACATTGCCCAAATAGCACTGTCACCATTTTTGTTTTAATGTGGTTAGTGAGCATGCACAGTACTGAAAAAAAAGCTAACTGTTGTTTTGCCACTCCCCTCCCCAGCTCTTCTGCTCACTGACCTTTCCACCCGTCCTGCTCCCTGACCCTCTTTCTCACTGCCTCTCCCCAACCCTTCTGGCCCCTCCCTTACAATGACAAATCCTCAGCCTTTGCTCACAGCAAGGGGTCTGGAGGGAGTGGCGAGTGGGAAATGTGACAATGTGTGCATTGAAAGAATCACGAAGGGTTAACAATTTACTGTAACTACATCCAACCACTAGATGACGATCAAGCGCGACCTCACGGATCACATGGTACTCTTGGTTCGGGGAGTAGGCGGTTAGGCGAGAGAGAGAATAGCTGTGTTATCAGGAGCTCTGTAGTTAGAATCATAGTTTTAGTTAATCTGTTATCTTTTATATCTTAGCAAGCAAGTCAAATCTATTTAGTTGTAGTCTTAATACATTAGCCCCGTTGTTAACAGACTCCGGGATGACCCTCTTATGGACTGAACTGATCTCTCCACGTATCTTCTCTACTGTGCAACACTACACTCTGTATCCTTCATCCAATGTCTATGGCTATGTATTTACATTGTGTATCTATTGTATGTCCTATGTTTTACATGTATGGAATGATCTATCTGGACTGTACGCAGAACAATACTTTTCACCGTACCTTGGTACAAGTGACAATTTAAATCTATTTCTGTAGCCCCCTCCAGCTCTACAACTATGCACTTCTATTATTCTAGCCTATTGGGCATCCTCGATATTCGTCGTTCCAACACTGGTGACTGTGCTTTCGGTTATAGAATCATATAATTTACAGCGCAGAAGGAGACCATTCGACCCATCGAGTCTGAACCAGCCCTTGGAAAGAGCACCCTATCCCCGCGACCCCACCTAGCCTTTTGGACACTGAGGGGAAATTTAGCATGGCCAATCCACCTAATTGCACATCTTTGGACTGTGGGAGGAAACCCATGCAGACACGGGGAGAAAAGGCAAACTCCACACAGACAGTGACAAAAGGCTGGAATTGAACCCGGGACCCTGGAGCTGTGAGACAGCAGTGCTCACCACTGTGCCACCATGCCTGGGCCCTACACTCTGGAACTACCACACTAAGCCTTTCTGCTTCTTATTCTGCCTTTCAGATGCATTTTAACATCCACCTCTGACCAAGCTTCGAATCACCTATCCTAGTATCTCCTAACTTGATCAGTGTCAAATCTATTAAATGCATCGTGATGTTTTTCTGTGTTAAAGGCTCCATATAAATGCAAACTGTTGTAATAATAGAATTGCCAACTAAGTCTACTACAGGAAATTAATCTCATTTTGTGAAAGGCAACACATTTTAGACAGAATTGTATTGAGTGAAGTGGTACAATACGCAAAGCAGTGAAGTAGTGTTCTATTTTGGATATCACTACAATGTATGCGTAATCTCAAAAGTACTTTTCCCTTAGGAGGCAAAGTTTTTGTCCACTGTACTGATCGTTGGGAGCTGGGAATCATTCCTGGCTAATATTTATACACCCAATGGTAGATGAAGTGATTTTTATATTAACTACTGAATGAAAGATTCATTGGAGTATGATACAAAAATTGTAATTTGGTTAGTTTGGGTTACAGATTATAGAAATTCCATTTTCAGTCAAACACTTTTGGCAAACCTACATGTGAAGTCAAGAGTCATGTGTTAATATCTAAAAACTGCAACAGTGAGGTTGAGAAAATCAAGAGGTGTTGATTGCATTAGAATTACATTTTACCACTGATGATCATCTTTATATACATTTACAGGTACGTTGTGTACACTTAGAATGTGGTATTGGGCAAGATCACACATTAGATGCTGATTTTGAAAAGCAAACAAGTTAAAAGTGTCATGTTTCTAAATAAAGCTTTCAGAATGGAATCAGGATTTTTAAAGTGTTGACTTTACAATTTTCAATGCCATTTTAAAAACTAGCAAAAGAATGATAAAAATATCACTTCAATCCGCCACCATTTACGGTTAAATGTTTTTTCTTGGCAGTATCTGTGAAAACAACTATCATGAATATAGATTTACAATATATAAATATCAATGTTCAACAGAACCGATACCAATAATGAATCCTACATTATATCCCTTAGATAGGAACTTTGTTTTGCTTTCCTGTTCTCTTAATAGTGTAATAGTATTTGTGTTGTAATTGCGCAAGCCACCAAAACTGCATTTGGCTCCCATTTTATCCAATGGCACATGCTCGGTTTCTCCCGCTGCTGACATCATTATTAGGCATCCACTGACTGCTTCTGGCTCCTTCCCTCCCACTGGGAGGGAGCAGTGAAGAGAGTTTGAGGGAGAGAGGAAGAAGTGAAAGGGTGGGGGTAGTGGTGAAGAGAATATTTAAGAAAGGGAGAAGTGAGCGGAGGGAAAGCAGGAAACAAAGAGCAGTAAGCAGCGATAAAGAAGCAGGAGGGAGCAGTGAAGGGAGGTGGACAAAGGGGGCAGGAAGGGGTGGGATGTGTTGTGTATTCTTTTTTCTCTTTGTTTGGTCTGCACTGCTTTCGATGCTGACAGCAGTCAGTGATGTCTCAGACATTGAGTCAGCATGAGTGAGGAATGTGCCTGTAATATCCCACACGGAACCTTTGGAGTGGGAATGCTCGACTTCCTCGTGCTCCTGTCGGAGTACAAGCTCCCCCGCTCGGGGCAGGGTATCTCAATTAACCCATGTATAGGTCAGCCAGTAAGGCACCGACAGAGAGTGGGAAGAACCCAGTTGGGATCTACCGGGTAGTGTACATATCATTTGTGTAAATAAAACGTTTTTATTTTATTCAATGTCCACTCCCTTTCCATATTAAACTGGCGACAAGGAGTAAACTGGTTTGGTGTCGACACTACGACTTAGTCAGTTGAGCCACCGCCCTGATTTTCTGGACCCAGGTTTGGATTTCTTGGATTCACCATGCCTCTGGTGGGCGATTAGATGCATTTGACACAGGTGTTGAAGACTGGAACCAACACACTGACCAATTGTGTTATTTCTTCCGGGCCAACAATATCACGGATAATGAGTGCCAGATGGTCATACTAGATGGCCTGTGGACAGCATATGTTCAGGGTGATCTGGAGTCTCGCGTACCCAGCGATGCCAGATACGCAATCATTCGACCAGCTCATGACACTCCTGGCACAACACTTTAACTCAATCCCGTTGATAATCGCCCAAAGATATCGGTTTAATACAACGGAGAGATCCTCCGGTGAGTCCTTCACCCAGTTCATATCTCGGCCATGGAAGATAGCAGGGTTTTCTAAATATGTAACTGTTTTGTCCGATATGCTCTGCGACCATTTGGTCTGCAGCTGTTTGGCTGCACCCGGTGTGGCTCCTATTCTTGTGATTCAAGTGAATGGTCATATGCTCGAAATGGAAATGGAGCTGGATACAGGGACGGCTGTTTTTATAGTGATCTCATCAAATAAGGAGTGCATACTTGGTATTTGGCTGACACAGTGACTTGTTTGGCCACTTAGACAGGGGCACGTCTAAATATCGTGGGGTCCACCCTCAGTCCGGTGGTATAAGGGCACAAATCTGTGCGCCTTCCCCTCAATGTTGTCCAAGGAAATGGCCCTAGCCTATTGGGCAGTGACTGGCTACACCAGCTGCAGTTGGATTGGCAGCATATCCTCCAAGTGGGATCTGGCGGTCTGTTTTCAGTACTGAACAAATTTCTGGAGATTTGCCAGCCTGATTTGGGTACCATTAAAGGGCAGTGGCCAAACTCCAGGTGGACCCGGAAGCCCAGTCCCAATAGTTTTGTGCTCGCACGGTTCCCTACGATATAGTGGAGAAGGTGGAGACGGAACTTTGATATTTAGGAAGTTTGGGCATCATTCGACCTGTGAGCTTCACTGATTGGGCAGCACCGGTTGTCTCCGTAATGAAGCCGGATAAGAGAGTCCGCTTCTGCGGAGACTATAAATTGACAGAGAATCCAGTTTTGAGATCAGACCGTTACCCTTTACCGCGCATCGAGGATTTGTATGCAACATTGGCCCCAGTGGCTGTACATTCACAAATTGGCCATGAGCAACAATCATCTCCAGCTGGAGTTCGATAAATTCGCCCAGAAGGTCAATTAATACACACAAGGGACTCTATGAGTACACCAAGCTCGCATTCAGAGTATCCTCAGTGTATGCAGTCTTTCAGCGTGTCATGGAGAACAACCTGCGGGCTTTGCCGCACATTGCGGTTTATTTCGGTGACATGTTAAGTCATAGGGCCACGGAACAAGAACATTTGCAGAACCTTGAAGCAGTGTTTAAAAAAAATATATAGTTATTAAATTTTTTTAACACCACAATTTTTTCCCCTTACAAACAATAACCCCCCCCCACCCTCCGTAACAAAATAACACAAAATCGCACTGAGCAAGATATATACATGGCAAAATGGTATATTTACATAGCTTTATACACTGGCTCTCGCCCGCACGTGCCAGTTTCCCCCACCCTTCATGTTATCTCCCGCTCATCCATCCCCTCAAACAATCTCTCGTTCTCCCCCCCCCCCCCCCCCCCCCCCCAAGGGTTGCTGCTGCTGCTGACCGACCTTCCTCTAACGCTCCGCGAGGTAGTCTAGGAACGGTTGCCACCGCCTGTAGAACCCCTGCGCAGACCCTCTCAAGGCAAACTTAATCCTCTCCAGCTTTATGAACCCAGCCATGTCGTTTATACAGGCCTCCACGCTGGGGGGCTTCGCCTCCTTCTACATTAGCAAGATCCTTCGCCGGGCTACTAGGGACGCAAAGGGCAGAATGCCGGCCTCTTTCGCCTCCTGCACCCCCGGCTCATCCACTACTCTGAATATTGCTAGCCCCCAGCTTGGCTTGACCCGGACTTTCACCACCTGAGATATTGCTCCCGCCACTCCTCTCCAGAACCCCTCCAGTGCCGGGCATGACCAAAACATGTGGACATGGTTCGCCGGACTCCCTGAACACCTTCCACATCTATCCTCTACCCCAAAGAACCGACTCAACCTCGCCCCTGTCAAGTGCGCTCTGTGAACCACCTTAAATTGTATCAGGCTGAGCCTGGCACATGAGGAGGAGGAATTAACCCTACCCAGGGCATCAGCCCACAAACCTTCGTCGATCTCCTCCCACAGCTCCTCCTCCCATTTACCCTTCAACTCTTCTGCTAGGGCTTCCCTCTCTTCTTTCATCTCTTGGTGTATTGCCGAAACCTTTCCCTCCCCAACCCATACACCCGAGATCACCCTGTCTTGAATTTCTTGTGCCGGGAGCAATGGGAATTCCCTGACCTGTCGCCTCACAAAAGCCCTCACCTGCATATATCTAAATGCATTTCCCGGGGGTAACTCAAACTTCTCCTCCAGTGCCCCTCGGCTCGCAAATGTCCCGTCAATGAACAGGTCCCCCATTCTTCTAATCCCGCCCGATGCCAGTCCTGGAACCCCCCCGTCCATCTTCCCCGGGACAAACCGGTGGTTACCCCTAATCGGGGACCACACCGAGGCTCCCACTGCACCCCTGTGCCGTCTCCACTGGCCCCAGATCCTTAACGTTGCCGCCACCACCGGGCTCGTGGTATACTTCGATGGCGAGAGCGGCAGCGGTGCCGTCACCAACGCCCCCAAACTCATTCCTTTACAGGACGCCATCTTCATCCTCTTCCATGCTGCCCCCTCTCCCTCCATAACCCACTTGCGGATCATCGCCACATTTGCTGCCCAGTAGTAGCTCCCTAGGTTTGGCAGCGCCAGCCCTCCTCGGTCCCTACTGCGTTCCAGGAACCCTCTCCCTACCCTCGGGGTCTTATTCGCCCACACAAACCCCATAATACTCCTACCTACTCTCTTGAAAAAGCCCTTGGTGATCACGATGGGAAGGCACTGAAACACAAACAAAAACCTCGGAAGGACCACCATTTTGACCGACTGCACTCTACCCGCCGAGAGCGGCAACATGTCCCATCTTTTGAAGTCCACCTCCATTTGGTCCACCAACCTCGTCAGATTCAATGTGTGTAGGGCCCCCCAATTCCTGGCTATGTGGATCCCCAGATACCGAAAACTCCCCACCGCCCTCCTCAGCGGTAGGTCCCCTATCCCTCTTTCTTGGTCCCCTGCCTGTAGTACAAAAAGCTCACTCTTCCCTACATTGAGCTTATAGCCCGAGAACTCCCCAAACTCCCTCATGACCTCCACCATCCCCTCCATTGGGTCCGCCACGTACAGCAGCAGGTCATCCGCGTATAGAGACACCCGATGCTCTTCTCCCCCGCGGACCACCCCCCCTCCATTTATTAGACTCCCTCAGTGATATGGCCAAGGGTTCGATCGCCAATGCAAACAACAGGGGGGACAGGGGGCACCCCTGTCTTGTTCCTCGGTACAGCCGAAAGTACTCCGACCTCCGCCGGTTCGTCACCACACTCGCCACCGGGATGCTGTAAAGGAGCTTAACCCAGCTAATAAACCCTCCCCGAACCCAAACCTACGCAACACCTCCCAGAGGTACTCCCACTCTACTCGGTCAAAGGCCTTTTCCGCGTCCATAGCTGCCACTATCTCCGCCTCGCCCTCCTCCGATGTCATCATTATCACGTTTAAGAGCCGCCGCACATTGGTATTTAATTGCCTGCCCTTTACGAATCCCGTCTGGTCCTCATGAATCACCCCCGGGACACAGTCCTCAATCCTCGTGGCCAGCACTTTTGCCAATAACTTAGCGTCCACATTAAGGAGCGAAATCGGCCTGAACGATCCACATTGCAGTGGGTCCTTGTCTCGCTTTAGAATCAAGGAAATTGTCGCCTCCGACATTGTCGGGGGCAGGGTCCCCTCCTCTCTTGCCTCGTTAAAGGTCCTCACTAGTAGCGGGGCCAACAGGTCCACATACTTTCTGTAGAACTCCACCGGGAACCCGTCCGGCCCCGGAGCCTTCCCCGCCTGCATGCTCCCCAAACCCTTACTCAGCTCCTCCAACCCGATTGGTGCCCCCAGACCAGCCACCTCTTGCTCCTCCACCCTCGGGAACCGCAGTTGGTCTAGGAATCGTCTCATCCCCTCTTCCCCCCGCCCCCGGGGGCTGGGATCTGTACAGCTCTTCATAGAAGACCATGAATACCTTGTTAATTTTCGTTGCACTCTGAACCGTGGCTCCCCCTCCATCTTTGATTCCCCCTATTTCCCTCGCTGCCGTCCTCTTACGGAGTTGGTGTGCCAGCATCCGACTGGCCTTTTCCCCGTACTAGTAGGTCGCCCCCTGCGCCTTCCTCCACTGTGCCTCCGCCTTCCCCGTGGTCAACAGGTCAAGCTCCGTCTGGAGCCGTCGCCTTTCCCCAAGTAATCTTTCCTCCGGGGCCTCTGCGTATCTCCTGTCCACTCGCAAAATCTCCCCCACTAGTCTCTCCCTTTCCATGCTCTCTGTCTTCTCCCTATGAGCCCTGTTGGAGATTAGCTCTCCCCTGATACCTTGAAGCAGTATTGAAGCGATTTTCCAAATATGGGCCCGCCTGCGCCGCGCGAAGTGTTAATTACTTTGAATGATTTATTCAAAATTTGGCTGTGGTCCTAGCCCCTCCTACATGCTTTTGAAGAAGCATCAGCCTTGGGCTTGGAGCCAGGCCCAGGATGCAGCATTTAAAAAGGTGAAGTTTTCACCTTTGGCAGCACGGTAGCACAGTGGTTAGCAAAGTTGCTTCACAGCTCCAGGGTCCCAGGTTCGATTCCCGGCTGGGTCACTGTCTGTGCGGAGTCTGCACGTCCTCCCGGTGTGTGCGTGGGTTTCCTCCGGGTGCTCCGGTTTCCTCCCACAGTCCAAAGATGTGCGGGTTAGGTGGATTGGCCATGCAAAATTGCCCTTAGTGTCCGAAAAATGTTAAATGGGGGTTACTGGGTTAAGGGGGTAGGGTAGATACATGGGCTTCAGTAGGGTGCTCTTTGTAAGGGCCGGTGCAGACTCGATGGGCCGAATGGCCTCCTTCTGCACTGTAAATTCTATGATTCTATGATTCTATGATAAGTAGTGGTTGTCCTCTTTGGGGTGTTGACACACTTTGACTCTTCAAAACTATTATATGTCACGTGCGATGCTTCGCCGTATGGCATTGGGGCAGTTGGGGTAGCATTGGGGCTGGCTGTGGCCGAGAGAAAATATGTTCAGATCGAAAAAGGCCTGGCAGTCATTGTTAGCGGGGAAGAATCACTCCACACTCGGGTCTGCTCCAAAAGTCAAACAGTTTATTAGTTGCACCGGCGGGTGGAAAAAGCAAGTGCTTCTTCCCTCAACAAAGGCGAATTATCGATATTTATGCATTTTCAAACAATTACTCAGCCTACTTCAGCAAGACACGAGCCAATCGTACCCATTATAGATTACGTAGAGATCCAATTAAATTAGTTATTCGACATGATGGGGCTGCATGTTGAACTCATGGACAGGCAGAGGGTTACTTAATTATGTTATCCAGATCCTTAGCAACTGTCCCTTGGTCTTCACAATAGCTCGCAAGCTTGAGACTCCCTCATCTTGATTTAATTAGCTGGTTCCATTGTTCAGAGAAAGCTACCTATTATAATAGGGGCGGCATGGTAGCACAGTCATTAGCACTGTTGCTTCAGAGCTCCAGGGTCCTTGGTTCAATTCTCGGCTTGGGCCACTGTCTGTGCGGAGTCTGCACTTTCTCCCAGTGTCTGTGTGGGTTCTCTCCGGGTGCTCCGGTGTTCCTTCCACAGTCCAAAGATGTGACGGTTTGGTGAATTGGCCATGCTAAATTGCCTCTTAAGTGTCCAAAAACGGATAGGTGCGGTTTCTAGGTTAGGGTAGAGGTGTGAGCTTAAGTAGGGTGCTCTTTTCAAGGGCTGGTGCAGACTAGATGGGCCAAATGGCCTCCTTCTGCCCTGTAAGTTCTATGATAAGCTCGTCTAGCTGCTGAATGGGGCATTATGTCAGTTTGATCTAGCTTAGTTGCTGAATGAGTCATTGCTTGTGTCTGTAAAAGTTGACCTGCTACAGGAATGTAGCCAAGTAAACCCCATGTTGCCTCTGCAACTTGTTATCCTCCATATTAGGTAGGATTTATACATTCTTAAGTCGAATAGCAAACAGCGTGCATTTAATATAACTTATAATGCATGTGTCTCTGCTCTGGGAACTCACCCCAACAGTCGGATTCAGTATAAAGCGGTTTCATCAATACGTTAATGACCGCCAATTTTTTATAATCACCGCTCACAAGCCATTGCTAGGCCTCTTCCGCGAAGACAAGGTGATCCTGCCAATAGTGTCTGTGAGGATCCAGCACTAGGCTTTGTTATTGGCTTATTATGAATACACATTTGAGCACTGCACAGGGACCTGGATTGCGCATGTGGATGCGTTGAACCGTCTTCCCCTGCAAAACGAATCCACAAACCTCCCCACAGCGAATTAAATTTCATGGACTCCTTCCCGTCATTGTCTCAGGTGTTCTTAACTGGACGTAAACTGACCCTGTACTTGCCGAGGTGCGACATCTGGTGCTATATGGGCAGCAGCAACAGCTACCAGGGGAGTTGAAGGCTTGTCATCCAAATTGTTGGAGGTGACTGTGAAGTATGATATCCTCCTGTGGAGCACGAAGGTTGTTGTCCCAGGTAAGGGCCAGGCAATCATGTTGATGGATCTTCACAACGGAAATTCTGGGGTGTCCAAAATGAAGATGCTGGCGGAAAGCTACATCTGATGGTCCACTTTGGATATGGAAATCGAGACTTTGACCCAGCAGTGCTCCATTTATCAGGAGTACCAGAAGCTCGCGGCAGCACCTCTACACTCATGGGAGTGGCCAGGATGCCCATGGGCTCAGGAACACGCCAATTTCGTCAGTTCCTTCTTGGGTTCAATGTTTCTCATCCTGGTGGATGCCCACTCAAAGTCTCTGCACTGTGAAGTACAAAGTCTGCTCCCAATCAGCTTACAGGTCAGTTGTATTGATCCATACTCCCAGCGATAAGTTAGTTGAATGACATCTTCAATTACTCCAAAGATCTTGAGCGATTTTTAAAAAGAATAGGTCACTCTTGATTCAGCCCTTGTGCGTTTGATGTTGAAATTCTATTTTAATTTTCAAGTGTGCTGGTGATAGGAAAACTCAAAGAGCCAATTACATTGAAACAGAACAGTGGGAATATTCAACAGGTTAGGTAACATTTGTAGAGAGTGAAAATTAGTTATATTTCAAATTAATTACATTTGGTCAGAATTTGGCTCCCAGTCATGGATCTGAAATATGAACTCTGTCTCACTCCACAGATGCTGCCAAACCTGCTGAGTATTTTCAACATTTTCTGTTTTTATTTCAAATTTTCAACATCTGCAGTACCAGACTGATTTCCCATCTAAATCACGTAAACTAAGCATGTGAGTCTCTTTGATCCTTAAAAACAGTATATATTTTCCTTTAGAGTGAGGGTCGTCTGGTCCTTCGGAGTAACTCTTGGGCTGGCTTTACTGGTCTATCCTCCGAAAATCATTTTTGTTTATAGCTTCGCTTGAAAATCCTCAGGAGAATGCAAGATATTTGCCTATTGAGCAGAATGTTCTGTGCAACATTTGTACATAAACCCAAGAACAGCACCGTAGCTCATTAATTATTATCCATCGCGACAAACACTAACTTGCTGAGGCCACCTTGACAGTAGTGAGCCTGTGTTTCTTTCTGATATTTTCACTTGCTGCCTCAAATTTATATTCCCTTTTATTTGTAAAGCGCTACAGAGGCACAACATCCTACTTGTGTTCAATTTATTGGGAGCCACTCTCAGGATTTAGGGTTTCTTCCTTGTAGAGGTTTTTGCATACATAATCAAATGTGAAACATTTCTGAAGGATCTGTAAACGGAAAGTAAAAAAATGGCCCACTTGCTTCCCAATGCCTCAGTAAGTTTACCCAGTGAGTAGTTGTGTCACTCAGGAAACTTCAGGTTTACTTCCCACTCCCACCTCATTTTTAGTTATTCATTTGGTCTTAATTTTAGTCTTGCTCTCAAACTGTTCCATCATATGCAAATTATCTTGCAACTTTCTATTATGTTATAGTTACTACAAATGCAAGCTATGTGAACTGGTTTTAGCCAATATAGTCGCACAGCAAATACAACTGGCCTTATCACCTGTCATTGAGATAAGAAACGTGGTCAGCATTCCTACTTATGATTGCTTTCCTGCGACCCTTGCAGGACATGAACATATATGGACCCCAGATAAGGACTAGATCAGGCTAAAATGTGACATCCCCATGATTTGAGTACCTACATGCTTGTATGTGCAATGTGCTCAATCCTTTCAGGGAAGGAATGGGAGGAGAGAAACTTGACAGGGTTAAGAAAATAGATTCCTTTGAACACCACTGGCAACTGCTTCGGAGATTGTTCACTTTGGGAATGTCAGTGGATAGCCAACCCAGGATTTTCCAAATCCTGACCAGCATATTCAAGGCCAAAATGTAGGAACATAGGAACAGAAAAGAACAATCAGCTCCTCCAGCTGTTTCTCCATTCATAAACATCATTGATATTCCTTAATACCTTGAGCAAACTAAATTTAGCAACCTCAAGTTTTAAAATTAACAGATGATGTAGCATCAATTGCTGTTCTGGGACAAGCGTTCCAAACATCTATTACCCTTTGCGTGAAAAAGAATTTAATAATTTCATTCATGAAAGGCCTGTATCTAATTTTTTGGACTATTCCCCTTAGCTCTAGACCCCTCAACTACAGAAATGGGGTAGATTGGGCAAAATTATTAGTTTATCTTAAAATCATGAAACTTTGGCCAAGTCACCCCTGAACCGCCTACATTTCAGGGAAGACAACCCCAGAATGATTAATCTGTAGAGTATTGATGTAACTTTAGTAAATCTATGCTGTGCTTTCTCGGAGGCCAATAACCTCCTTCCTATGGTGTGGCGCTCAGAACTGCTTACTTCAGGTGTGGTCAAACGAGGGCTTTGTATAGTTGAAGTATGACTTTTACCCCTTGTACAGTAGTCCTCTATATATAAAGGTCAGCACACCATTAGCCATTTTGATTTTTTTCTGTACCTGTTCATTACATTTAATGATCTGTGTATCAGGGCCATAAGCTGTTTTGGACCTTGACTGTTTCTAGCTTTTCATCATTTATGAAATACCCTATTTCATCCTTTATAGTCCCAAAATGGATACCCTCACAGTTGCCTAGATTGAAATCTAGTTGCCACAGTTTTGCCCATTCACTTAATCTATCAATGTCTCTTTGTAATTTTACGCTTCTATCCAAAATATTGTGTCGTAGGACAAATTTGGGAAAGCACAAGAAGACAGTCACTTCAAGTAAATCCAGGATTGAGCAATGAACTGAAAGTTTAAGAATGACAAGTAGATAGCTCATCAAAAGGAAATAATGGTTGAAGCGTGTGTAGCAAAAGGTAGAAAGTTAGAACTTAAAGCATTTCCAAAGCATTAAGAGTGACACTTCCAAGGACATTGCCCCAAACTGGTAAACGATTGTTTGCAAAGGCAAGGAATAATGAGTATTGAACATAATAACCCTGAAAATTACCAAATCCAGGGATTCTGTATGCTAGACCAAAATAGCTAAATGGGACATAAAATACTTAATGGCTGTTAACCTTCCAAAGGATCGAATTTGGAGGCAGATTAGACTATTTCCAAGAACTTCCAAGTGCTAATTCTACATCTGTGTGACCTGTAAGATTCAGCCCGATGATACTTCAATGGAATTTGATTTTCAGTTTCACCAAATATCCCTTCAATTTTACATCCTCCTCGAACAATTCAGGAAGAAATTCAAGACAAAACATGTGACCTTTATCCTATAGAATGTCAAGATGGATGGACTAACATGTGGTTCTGGAACATCCATGGCTATTGTGCAATAAATGGACACGTACTTGTGATTAATTGATTGGGCATGGAAGAGCAAGAACTATGATATGTTAATCTGAAGTTTACCTCAAACAGACAGAGCTGGACTGTGCAGGCTTTACACAGAACAGGATTTTAGAAGAGTACTGTTCCCAGCTAGATGAAGACTCAATGTGAAAGTAAATACAGGATCTGGTGAATAAGCAAACCTGATTTCTTGGAACATAGGAAGTAGGAGCAGGAGTAAGTAATTCGGTCCCTCGAGCTACCCCACCACTGAACTAGATCATGGTTGATCTACCTCAGTTCCATTTTCCTGCACTATTCCTTATGTTTTTAATGTCTAGAAATCTGTCAATCTCGGTCTTCAATATATTCAATGACTGAGACTCCACAATCCTCTTGGGTAGAGAATTACAAAGATTCACCACTGAGTGAAGAAATTCCTCCTCATCTTACTCCCAAATGGTCTCCCTCTTAGTTTTAGACTGTGCCCCCCTCGTTCAGGAACCCCTCCGCCAAGGGAAACATCCATGCAGTGTTGAAGAATGCAAATGCACTGCTCTTGGCATATTTGTTGTAGCTTTTTTGAGCTCACTGACAATTGTGCTGCTGCAAACTGTGAATAAGATTTCATTTCCTTGACCAGGTTAATATCCTGTGGGGAGGATGGTCAACTGTGGCCCTGGAGAATGTGTCTGCAATCATTTGTAACTTTCCCCGAACATGCACCATCTCATACAAAAAATTAATTGGTTGCATGCCGAATCTCTGGTTTCTGGTGGGCATTCTGGTGAATTCCCTTTTGTTTAGTAGAGAGATTACCATCTCGACAACTACTTTTAGTCCGATGACATCGCTGGAGAATTTTTCTCAACCTATGTGACTGCAAGAGACTCGCTCTGTACTGCATACTTCACTTGCGTTAGATAGTGCCAAAGAAATGTAATTGACTGGTGTACAGCACCCATTTCGTTGCTCTTGAAACTGGACAGCCCCAGCCCTGTAGATGAGGCATTACCTGTGACTGCGGTTGGTAGGAACACATCATAATGAACCAAGATATCTGGTGAGAGCAGCATGTCTTTAAACCGGTGGAATGGCTGCTCTTGATGCGTGTCCCAACATCATGCTGGGGTCTTCTTCAATAGGTGCCTCAATTGCTCCACCGATTCATGCTAGGTTTGGCAGGAATTTTGCCAATTGATTTACCATACCAAAGAATTGTATTTTTAAAAATTTAGAATATCCAATTCATTGTTTCCAATTAAGGGGCAATTTAGCCTGGCCAATTAACCTACCCTACACATCTTTGGGTTGTGGGGGCGAAACCCACGCAACCACGCAAACACGGGGAGAATGTGAAAACTCCACACGGACAGTGGCCCAGAGCCGGGATCGAACCTGGGACCTCGGCGCCATGAGGCAGCAATGCTAACCACTGTGCCACCATGCTACCCGCCCATGCCAAAGAATTGTTGATGATCTGGCATGAATGAAGGCCTTGGAAAATCATTCATTGTTTTTGTGGGTCTGCCATTGTGCCAGTGCTACTGCCCATGTTGCCTAAAAATCAAATGGATGCTTTCACAATTCTTATTATTAATGGTCAGAACTTTTTCCAGCTAACAGTTCAACTGCTGTATTAAGTCTTCAATCTCCGGGAACCTGTGAATACTTTTTTAAAGACCTTTTTGAAGTCAAACCCAAATCCCTGCTGATAGATTTCCTCAACCTTTTGGGTGAGATTGAGGTCAACACAGACATTTCGACTTAGATGAGAGAATTTCCGAAGGACAATGTTTCCTGTATCTGTTTGTCGTTGCATTGGAGTGTTGCTTGTAACATATCTTTGACCTGTAGCTTGATCTCTACTGGGCCATTTAACTGAGTTGTAGATATTTTAAGGCATTCCATTACTAGACAAGATTGTTACACCTGCTGCTGTATCCAATTTCAAATTAGTGATATGTTAATTGACACAAATATCTGCATTCCAGAATGTGTACCTGAGATATTTTATCTCACCTGGGAAACATTGTTGTTCCTCTTCTTGTCAAGGTTCCTCAATTTCATCAATGGCCTTATGTGTGAAGATTCTTCCTCTGTGGATCTTTCAACCTGCCCAAACCTTTTACAATGAAAACATTCTGTAGTGCTTGAAGGACACTATTCGCATCGGTGCGGCTTTATTGCACAGCAGCAAGGTTTAATGACACCTTGAACTTTTGATCCAAGAGGAGTGTTGTTCCTGGAGAGTCTTTGACATTGATTAGTTTACTAACTTGTACAGTCATTGGGGGGTTTTCTGAGCCACAGTTTGTCTCCTCCTCTGACAATGGTTCCATTTTGTTTATGGACCTCTGTATGTCTCACCAACTGTACTGCCTTCTCCAAAGTTACGTCTTCTTTGGATTGCAGTAAATCAAAGAGTAATACCATCAGTAATACCGACTACAATGTGGTCTATTATCTGCCCACTTTTAAAATCACCATATTTACAACCTTCAGCCAGTCGATATAGGTCACTGATAAAGGCACCTACCAGTTCACCTGGTTTCTGGATGCTTTTGTTAAACTTGCACTTTCCAATTGCATGTTAGTCTGTAAATTACAATAATTAACAAAGGCGATAAAGATTTCTTTGAACTTGTCTGATGTTTCATCAATGCCTGGTCTTGCTATAACATCATCCGCAATTACTCCAACAGAGTACAATTATGTTTTTTTTTGTTGTTGCTGCAAAGTGAAAGGTTCTGGAGGTGCCCAAACTCTGGGCACTAAGGGTATATAGCTCATACAATCAAGGTGGTGATCCACTCAAAGCCTGTGCAAATACTCTGCTGATGTCACTATGCATCGTATGATGCAGAACCAACAAGAATGTATTCCCAGATATATAATACATGTACTGACTCGGTAAGTCTCAGATTTTATGTTCAAATAGGAAGCAATTCTAAATCTTAAAAATTTCTTCCTCCATAGTTTAAAAAAAAAAATCATCCATGGGACATGGATCTCGCTGGCTATGTCAGCATTTATTGCCCATCCCAAATTGCCCGTGAAGGTGGTGGTGAGCTGACTTCTTGAATCGCTGAGTCCATGTGGTGTAGGTACACCCACAGTGCTGCTGGAGAGGAAGTTCCAGGATTTTGACTCCGTGACAGCGATTGAACAACAATATATTTCCAAGTCAGGGTGGTGATTGGCTTAGAGAGAAAGTTCCAGGTGATGGTGTTCCTGTGTGTTTGCTGTCTGTGGTATTTTTAAAGGATAGGCTTGCAGACCATAAAGGTACAAGCAAACAAGAGCTTCATTGCAAAGGTGTTTTCTCACAGGCTGCTAGAATAGTTTGACTCTTAGCTCACCAAAACTACTGTTGATGCCATCAATAAATTGTGTGATGGGCCTCAAGTGATCCTGTTCCTACAAGGAACAAAGATTAATACTCACCACTGCCATGTACTCCCAAATAGCAGTGGTTGTGGGTTTGGAAGGTGCAGTCTAAGGAGCCTTGGCGAGTTGCTGCAGTGCATCTTGTAGATGGTACACACTGGTGCTACTGTGCAATGTGTGAATATTTGTGGATGGGGTGCCAATCGAGTGGGCTGCTATGTCTTGATGGTGCCAAACTTCTTGTGTTGTTGAAGCTGTGTTCATCTAGCCAAGAGGGGTGTATTCCATCATGCTTTTGGCTTGGGACTTGCAGAAGGTGGACAGGCTTTGTGGAGTTAGGAGGTGAGTTGCTCGCCACAGGATTCCTAGTCACCGACTTGCTTTTGTCGCCACAGTATTTATATAGCTAGTCCAGTTAACAACAAACAAAGAACAAAGAAATGTACAGCACAGGAACAGGCCCTTCGGCCCTCCAAGCCCGTGTCGACCATACTGCCCGACTAAACTACAATCTTCTACACTTCCTGGGTCCGTATCCTTCTATTCCCATCCTATTCATATATTTGTCAAGATGCCCCTTAAATGTCCCTATCGTCCCTGCCTCCACTACCTCCTCCGGTAGTGAGTTCCAGGCACCCACTACCCTCTGCGTAAAAAACTTGCCTCGTACATCTACTCTAAACTTTGCCCCTCTCACCTTAAACCTATGCCCCCTAGTAATTGACCCCTCTACCCTGGGGAAAAGCCTCTGACTATCCACTCTGTCTATGCCCCTCATAATTTTGTATACCTCTATCAGGTCGCCCCTCAACCTCCTTCGTTCCAGTGAGAACAAACCGAGTTTATTCAATCGCTCCTCATAGCTTATGCCCTCCATACCAGGCAACATTCTGGTAAATCTCTTCTGCACCCTCTCTAAAGCCTCCACATCCTTCTGGTAGTGTGGCGACCAGAATTGAACACTATACTCCAAGTGTGGCCTAACTAAGGTTCTATACAGCTGCAACATGACTTGCCAATTCTTATACTCAATGCCCCGGCCAATGAAGGCAAGCATGCCGTATGCCTTCTTGACTACCTTCTCCACCTGTGTAGCCCCTTTCAGTGATCTGTGGACCTGTACTCCTAGATCTCTTTGACTTTCAATACTCTTGAGGGTTCTACCATTCACTGTATAAAGTTTCTGGTCAATAGTAACCCAGGACATTGATAGTGCGGGATTCAGCGATGGTAATGCCATTGAAATTTTAAGGGGGGGGATGGTTAGATTCTCCCTTGTTTGAGGTGGTTATTGCCTGGCACTTGTGTGGCATGAATGTTACTTGCCGCTTGTCAGCTCAAACCTGGATATTGTCCACGTCTTGTTGCATATGGACATGGACTGCTTCAGTATCGGAGGAGGCACAAATGGTGCTGAGCATTGTGCAACCATTAGCAAACATCCCAACTTCTGACCTTATGATCTAAGGAAGGCAAGTGTTGAAGCAGCTGAAGATGGTTGGGCCTTGGACATTCTCCTGAGGAGCTCCTGCAGTGATATCCTGGAACTGAGATAATTGACTTCCAACAACCCTATCCATTTTCCTTTGGGCTAGGTATGACTCCAACCAGAGGAGAAATTTACCCTGATTCCCATAGACTGCGATATTACTAGCGCTCCTTGTGACATACTCAGTCAAATGCTGTCTTATGTCAAGGAAAATTACCTCACCTATGGAGTTCAGCTTTTTTGTCCATGTTCGAACCAAGGCATTAATGAGGTCAGGAGTTGAATAACCCTGGTGGAACCCAAACTGACTGCATGTTATATCGCAACTTCATAGCGCTGTAAATGATCCCTTCCATCACTTTACTGATGATAGAGAGTAGACTGAAGGGGCTGGGTTGGATTTGTCCTGCTTTTTGTGTATAGGGCATCCCTGGGCAATTTTCAACATTGCCAGGTAGATGCCAGTGTTGTAGGTGTACTGGAACAGTTGGCTAGGGCATGCCCCCCCCCCAAAATACTTTTCTGGCTGCTAACCAATTCTCAATCCATGCCAGTACATACAACCCAATCCCTGCCAGAAAGAACAAATTACAGGGCACATTTCAGTGGATATTTTAATCGGAATATTAAATTTGAGACAGTCCATCACTTGTAAATTGCATATGGAATGTTTGTAAAATAAAACAGCATTGATGAATTGATTGTTTTTTCTTTCCTTTCTTTTTACTATTTATACATTTTTATGCCCTTTGCCACCCCAAAGCTTTTATGTAATTGCTCAGTGACCATCACATTCAATGAGCGTTGTCATTTGCTGTAGTTTTCAAAATTCCTTCCCTATAAAAAAAGAACCTCAGTATAACTTTCTTTGATCAATCCCAACCAACACTCAGTAATGTCCAAAATTATCTGGTATATGTATGGTTTAAGAAAAACTGAAAAGGTTAATAAATAACACTGTACACTTTCAATTTTCTGGCACATTTCACCAAGATAAATGACCAGAAGAACGCCTTGGAGCATATAATTGGTATCAAGATATTAATGGTCCATGCCTTTATACGGAAAGGGGTGGCGGGCGGGCGGGCGGGGGGGGTGGAGAGTTAATTATGACATACATAACATGTTTAAAAAAAAATTAAACTACAAATCATTTAAGATGCTTTTGCTGCTGAAAGCTAAGCTACAATGTGGGTTTCAGATTTTTTGTTTTACAGAAGTTATTTGAATGAGTAAGTACCCGTGATGGGTAAAGTCGAATGGGTAAATTAACACAGGTAAAATTATCAGCTCAAGATTGTAAAATGATCTTCCTCAAAGCTCAAGAGATGCATGGAGATTGACTACATATAAGAATCAATATTAAGAAAATTGCTATGTATTTCACTGCAGTTATAGAAAATGGAATTGGGTAATTCACAGATCAAGTTATCATTCTATGCTATCCAAGTTAACATATATAATATTGTATCAGACTTTAATGTGTTATTTCTTCAAATAATATAGATTCAATTAGGGCACTTGACTCACCATATTCCCCTGCAATTGCAAAGTTTAAAATGTTTTATGCAACAGATCATTTTCTGTTCCAGAGGAGTAAGTCACATTTTATGTCACTACTCCACAGTCATGGTTTTCCCATTTTAATCTATACAAAATTCAATTTACCTGCATTTTTGCTCTATTGGGATGAGATCTGGAAACCACAGTGAATTGCCAAACAGAAAGAAACAACGCAGCACAATTTCCCAAGGGTTTTATTGTCTGGGAAAGGCTTTGTTAATATAACCGCTAGACATCCCTCAGTCCCCTGATTCTTAAGAGCATTTGATTAATTTTGTTGCAGCATTTCACATGCATTAAGAAACACTTTTACATCAAAGTCAATTTGGGGAATCAGCAGTCTTCTGCATATTTATATTACGCTTTATGTTGAATAAAACGCAATTTCAAGGAAACAAAATATTTACAAAGCATAACAATGTTTTCATACTAAATATTATACAGATGCATTATATATATCCTTTTGTATAAAAACATGCATAGTGCAAGTGTAACTGGTTCTTTATTAACTGATTACAATTTTCTTATATGCAATTGCAGGGAAAATCTTTCACAATTGTTGGCATTATGATTTTATATAGATATTAAATCTCTTCAATTTTCAAATATTTCCCCTTCCTTCCAGGTTTTCCCAGAGGTACTTTCTATTCTGCAGCAGATAATGATTGTCTTTTAAATTATCTTCTCCTTCCCATATGATGAGCATCAGCAAGAACAACTATACCTAAGTCTTAAGAGTGTAACACAATGATGGGTGATATAACTTACCATCCTAGGATTTAAGAAGCATATTAATGGCACGCATTTTAAGATTAAAGCATGGTTCAGATTGCTGAGTTTACAGCAGAGAATAAATCGATTTACTCCAGATTGAAATTAACAATCTGATTCCTTTTCTCAACCAAGAATGAAATCTTATTTTTATCGTCGTGTGGACTGAATAGGCTGGTATGTGGTTTGTATTAGGATTCTATCTACTTATATGTCTGTGTAAATAAATAAATATGCAAACCTGACACCAAGTTTTTTGTGATTCCTTATTTACTCCATTTTTAAAAATCTTGAGCGTGGCGGAGTGCGAACAGTGCAGATCTTTCATAGGATCTGGAATAAATCACATATAGTACACATCTGTGCTACTCTAAAGTGGGTACAGAGGAAGACTGCGAAATGAACTAGTTTTCTTCACTTAACAGTTCTATTCTTTTATCAGTTTTAACAATTGTATCAACTTTAGCAATAACCTAACAATGGAATGAACGCAAACTGATTGAAATTATAGAACCCCTACAGTGCACAAGGAGGCCATTTGGCCCATCGAGTCTGCACCAACCCTCCGAAAGAGCACTCTACCTAGATCCGCTCCTTTGCCCACCCCGCCCTATCCCAGTATCCTAACCTGTTCATGCCTGGACACGGGCAATTTTAGCATGGCCAAGTCACCTAACCGGAACATCCCACATTGCGGGAGGAAACCGGAGCACCCGGAGGAAACCCAAGCAGACACGGGGAGAACGTGCAAACTCCACGCAGTCACCCAAGGTTGTACTGTCTGTGTGGAGTTTTCAGTGCTATAAAAATCATCACCGTCTTAGAAAGATCTTGTGAATCAAGTCAGATTGCGAAAGAGCAAATATGAGTGTCCTCCAAACAGATGTCAAGTTTAGAGAATCCCACCTCTTGAAGTCCCCCTTTGTCTGCTCCACTATCTGAGTCAAATTTAATTTGTGCAGCTGCATCCAACCCCGCGCCACCTGAATGCCCAGGTATCTAAAGCTCACCCCCACTAACTTGAACGGCAATTCCCCTAACCTACTCTCCTGCCCTCTGGTCTCAATCTGGAACCCGTCGCTCTTTCCCATGTTCAACTTGTATCTGGAGAACTGGTCAAAAACCTCCAAAATCCCCATTATGCCCCCAATGCCAGTGGTATATATATATATAACAGGTCGTCCGCGTACAGTGAAATCTTTTGCTGTACGCCTCCCACACAATCTCTTTCCAATCCCCCGACGCTCTAAGCGCCATTGTCAATGGCTCAATAGCCAAAGCAAAAAGTAACAGGGAGAGGAATAACCCATGTCTCGTCACACAATGTAGCCCGCACATTTGCGACCAGTGCCTTATACAGCAACTGGACGCAGTTCACAAACCCCTGCCCAAACCCAAACCGCCTCAGTACCTCGCAGATATTCCCACTCCACCCGACCGAAAGCCTTCTCTGCGCTTATTGCCATTACCACCTCCACCTCCTGCCCCTCCGGAGGCATCATGATCACATTAAGCAGCCTCCTCACATTACCGACAACTGTCTCCCTTTCACAAATCCCCTTTCATCATCGCCTATCACCCATGGGACGCAGCTCTCAATTCGCCAGTAACTTTGCGTCCACATTCAATAGCGATATCGGACGGTATGATCCACACTGCTCCGGACCCTTGTCCTTTTTCAATATCAGGGAGATGGCAATAGTGTAGGGGGGAGTTCCCCCCTCTCCCTAGCCTCATTGTATGCCCTCGCCAGCAGTGGCCCCACCTCTTATTCACCAACACCGCCAACCCCCTTGTCTTCATGTTCAGTTCTGAGTGAAACACCTGCATCTCTTCCAAAATGGCCACGTCTGCCTTCTGATTCCTCAGGTGCACGAACACACCTGACCGTTTGACTAGCCCATTCAACCCCCTCACGTTCCACGTAACCAGTCTGGTTGGGGGGGGGGGGGGGGGCCTCCCCGCCTACCTCCCCTGTCGATCAACCATATCCTTTTTTTGGGCCTGCCTCCGGCCTGTGACACACGACCACATGCTTGTCAGCAACGTCTTCCCCCCCCCCCCCCCCACCTCCCAAACAAAACAACAATTGCATCCCCCTCTCCTACACCTACCTCCTGACAATCCCCCACTGCACTTTGTTAACCAGCTAGCATGGCAGTTGCCACCCAAGGTCTCCAAACCCTCTACCATTCCAATTTCTCTCTCCCCCCCACCTCCCATCCACGCTCCCCCAACAAACAAAAAAAAACAGAAAAGGTGCACTCACACTTGATATTCCCCCCACGGAGGAACCTGCCCTCCAAACACCCCGCTATCAAAATCAAAAGAACATTTCAAGGGGAAAACTTTCCCAAGAACAATGAAACCTCCTCACATCGCCTCCAAAGTTCAGTGTCCTCCTTCTTCTGCCAGTTCGATGTCTTTCAGAAACCCCAAGCCTCCTGTGGCGTACCAAAATAATATTCACTCTTCTGGCCAGTCACCCAAGACGGGCCCGGTACAGCACCCCAAACTTCACCCCCTTCTTGAAGAGGGCAGCCTTGATCAGATTAAACCCGGCCCTCCCTTTCGCCAGTTCTACACCCAGATCTTGATACACCCACAGCTCGTTACCTTCCCGGGTGCACTTCCTTGCCTGTCTCACCCACCAAAGAATCTTCTCTTTATCCAGAAAGCGGTGCAACCGCACTACCATCTCCCTTGGCGTCGCGCCCGATTGGGACTTCCTCATCAGCGCCCTGTGCGCTCGGTCGACCCTCAGGGGCCGATCAAAGGCCCACTCCTCCATCCACTGCTCCAACATTTTGGCCACATATGTACCGGCCTCCGCACCTTCGGGCATCCCCACGATTCTCAAATTTTGCCTTCTGGAGCGGTTCTCCAGATCCTCTTCTCCTTCAGCTTCTTTTGGGTCTCCCACATCATCCCCACCTCAGCCACCAACGAGGCCAGCTGCTCCTCGTGCTCCCCCATAGCCTCCTCCATTTTCTGATCGCCCGCCCCTGGGACTCCAGCCTCTGCTCCACTCTCTCAATACCTGCTTTAACCGGCACCACCGCCTTGACCAGGTCGTCCTTCATCTGCTGGCTGAACTTAGCATTTAAAAATTTTACCAGCTGCTCCGTTGACCACTGGGCGGGCAGAACAGGCCCTTTGCCTCCTGCCATCTTAACCTGTGGTGCACCAGGAAGACTCTCCTGCTCCACAACTTCTTTCTTCTCAACCAACTCCTAGTTCGTTGATCCATCCACCAGAGGAGTTACACCTTCTTCTGGTACTCCTAAACCTCTTTCAATCCAAACATTTGCCCCTCAGATGGGGATAGGACCGGAAAATACCACCTTGAGTGGGAACTACCAAATGTGGGACTGCTCACTCCATGGCCACCACCGGAAGTCCGAGCCAGTGACCTTCTACCACCTTCTCAGCTCCCCAGAACCTCTCCTGAGCCCTAACTGTATAGAGTATCAATCAGTTCCTGGGACTTCTCCTGAGCCCCAACTACATAGAGCCAGCTAACAGTCACGCATTTGCTGCTTGGAGCCTGCTAACAGCAGCACCTTTTGGTATCACCTTTTCTCCTGCTGCTCCTGCAGTAGACACCCAGAGGCGGGCCCGGTACAGCACCCCAAACTTCACCCTCTTCTTGAAGAGGGCAGCCTTGATACGATTAAACTCGGCCCTCACCTTCGCCAGTTCTACACCCAGGTCTTGATACACCCATATTAAAATCCTAGAACTTTCTTAAGCTTCACCCATCTCCATGTTGCGTGGCCCTCTAGGGCTCACTGAATGCTTTTAAGTTAATTGTAGCTTTAACTCCCAAAACAAAATTGCTTTCTGGACTGCATTTCTTTGGAAGCAGTGTTGATACCTCATCTCTGATTTTCGAGTTAATTAAACCCACCTGCTGTTTTATGATCTCACTTTTCTAGCTGTTAATTCCTTAAATCAATATGGCCCCAATGTTTTAAGTGCATAGTCTTCAAATTGTTTTTTTGCATTTCCCACTTTCTACAGTTAATTTTAATCTTCCCAAAACTAAAAACTACCTCTAAAATGTTACTATGAACCATGAACTCGGTATTTATAAGAAAACAGATACCTAAACGTGACCAAAATAGCTATCTAGCATCAAAAATTGTGTCATGACCTTCCAATCAATAAGAGCTGTCACAGAGAGTCAACAGTGAGAGACATAGAAAGAAGACAGCTGCTTGAGGCAAGAATCCACCACCAACTCTATCGGTCAACAACAAATGTCTTCACCGTGGGAGAACTTATAAAGTTAAGATAGGGCTCGTAAGCTATCGGTGAACCCACAGCCAACATTGCCATTGCACATAGCCATCCACAAGAATCATGAAGGATTGCCAATGATGTCTGTAAAATGATGATACAGTTGTTATGGATAACGAAGTGCGTTTATGACATTTGTTTCATTACAACATACACACTGCAGTGCAGCAGAACAAATCTTCAATTAAAGATTCTGGTATACCTAACTATTCAATAACTTTACTTCCGAAATTTGGGAAATCTTCAACACATTTGGCAAATTATTTTACCGATATCAACAAGAGAAAAAAAATCTTCTTTTTAAGTGGCAATTAAAATGCTGTGAGGGATTTACCCTCCTCTTTCTGGCAATTTTTATTGACAGATGGCAAGCAGACTCCCCTATTAATATGATGTCCAGGTTGTGATAAAATTTGCTCTTTTAGCTGGCGACCCGAGTGGGGAACCACTGTGGCTTTCGCTCTCAGGCAAAACATGCTAGGAACAGCAGCTAGGGTCAGAAGAGGCCAAGGAGCCAGGAGATTTTTTAAAAAAAGCTATTATGAAAGGATACTGACTTGAAATGTTAACTCTGTTTCTCTCTTCATAGATATTGCCTGAACTGCTGAGTGTCTCCAGCATTTTCTGTTTTTAGTTCAGAAGAGGTTTCATCAGATAAGCTTAATCACAGAATCGTTACAGTGCGCTGGGTCTCCGAATGAGCATTTCACCTCATCCCTTTCCCCAAAAAATAATGTAACCAGGTGGGCCATCCTTCTGAACAAATTAAATGGCTAGTCTGAAATTTCAAGCAGTTCCATGCTTCCTGAGCCCTGTGATGGGCTGGCACTAGGGGCATCATTTCCCTGTCTCTGTCCACCTGCTTTCTCTCTATCAACCATTTATTTCTATATTTCATCTTTTTTTTTTAGAAACTATTTTATTGATTCATCTTTTAATACATTTCTAAAAAGATACAAACGTGATTTCTTTTTAATTGGATGTTCGGGGTGAAGATGGGTGGAAGGAGTGGGTCCCATTTGCCACTTGCACTTTCCAGCCCTGTCTGTGAGGTTTGGGGTGAGCTGCAGATGGAAGGGATTGTTAAAAGTGTAAACTTGTTGGTAGTGCTATAATCTTTGCAATTCCAGGGCCAGCATGACTGTGCATGCACCCTGCTACACATTGCTCCCAATAAAGATGACAAACGTGCATGCATCTCTACATGCGCAAATTCAGCCTCGCTAAATCTTTGACAAATCTTTGGCATTCATACCTGATTAGGCGTTTTTCACACCTTAAAAAAAACACTTGTCACATTAATTGCCAAAAATCCTTCAACCCTCACACCTGAGAAGGTGAAAAAGACTCGGAAACATCACTGCACTAGTTACCATGTAATTTTCACGCCTAGACAAAAATGCTTGTAAAAGAGCTTTGATTGGCAAAATGGGCTTAACACATCAGCTTTGGGGAACCATTACCACTTAAGCTAATTTTGAAAATCATTTAAATATTTTATTAATTCAAGTTAAAAGCAATAGCTATTGTTGGAAAAGATAAGAAAGGAATTTATGGCTGGAGGTTTTATGCTCAAACATTTTATTCTTTTTGCAGTTATTCACTTTGGTAGGCTTGACTGGACAATAGATTAAGCACAGAACCTATTTAAGTGTGATTCATTTGCAATTTGAAATGAAAATGCATTATTCAGTACTGTGTGATACAACATCTTAAATAGAAAAATGTGAAACAATTTAAATTTGTTCACACCAATGAGCTATTTCTGAAATTTGGTGAATATCACAGAGAACTTTTAAGTGAGGAGAAAATATAAACATTCAGGATTCAAATTCTCAATATACCCACTCTTTTTTATTAAAAGCAAAATATTGGCGATGCTGGAGATCTGAAATAAAAACAAAGTGCTGGAAAAACTCAGCAGGTGTGGCAGCATCTGTGCAGTGAGAAACAGAGTTAACGTTTCGAGTCATAGAAGCAGCATTTGCAACTTTAACTTGGTTTCTCCCTCCTGTACACTAACAGACCTGCTGCATTTTTCTAGCACTCTCTCATTTCTTTTTATTGATCTAATTTTCATTGGATTGGTTACTTTCCCCGTTAGATTCTGGCCTTTCAATTCTGAGGTCATATCATCTCAGCACGGTAGCGTTGTGGATAGCACAATTGCTTCACAGCTCCAGGGTCCTGGGTTCGATTCCGGCTTGGGTCTCTGTCTGTGCGGAGTCTGCACATCCTCCCCCGTGTGTGCGTGGGTTTCCTCCCACAGTCCAAAGATGTGCAGGTTAGGTGGATTGGCCATGGTAAATTGCCCTTAGTGGCCAAAATTGCCCTTAGTGTTGGGTGGGGTTACTGGGTTATGGGAATAGGGTGGAGGTGTTGACCTTGGGTAGGGTGCTCTTTCCAAGAGCCGGTGCAGACTCGATGGGCCGAATGGCCTCCTTCTGCACTGCAAATTCTATGAAATCTATGAAATCTCAAAATAATGGGATGAAAGTCATATTTGCTGATTGAATGAAATTCATTTGGAAATCAACTCAGTTCCTTGTCTCAAACTAATTCCTAAATAATAATAGGCCTACAGCATGAATCTGTTCTGAATTTTACATTAAATTTACATTCTCACAAGGAGGTCACAAAATGGCCAGTGTAGAAAATGGAAAACTGACACACTGGCACTTAAATTTTGTAATGAGTTTAAATTGACTTGGAAAGGCTTGATGTTGAAGCAGCATAGATATCCACCTGGGCAATGATTACTTGTGAAGCACTAATCTCTCTTGAAATGGTGAACACAAAATGTATTACAAAATATAGAATCCCTACAGTGCAGGAGTGGCCATTTGGTCCATCGAGTCTGTACCGACCCGCTGAAAGAGCACCCCACATTGGGTGGGGGAGTGGGCCGATCCCTGTAACCCCACCTAATCTTTGGACAATTTAGCCTGGCCAATCCACCTAACCTGCACATCTTTGGATTGTGGAAGGAAACCGGAGAACCCAGAGGATACCCATGCAGATACTGGGAGAACATGCAAATTCCACACAGAACATGACCCAAGGCCAGAATGGTTATTAAAAAAAACAAAAACGATTTTCTAACATCTTTAGTTTAACCTAAATAACCAAATGTACTCCCCTCTTTTCCCATTAGCTACTTTCTATGGTCCCTTTCTTACCCTCAACTACAAGATAACTGGATCATGGTTTCTGGCAAGATTCCTATGCACTATATTGTTCACAGTTTCTCATACCTCAATTTTCATATATCAGGGTCCAAATTCACACATTCTTTTATTCTCTCTAAGTACCAAAATGAAGCTATGATTAATCTTAATGCATCCAAGAATATATTTTTCTCAATGTTGCAACTTTCATGCTTGTCTATCCAAATCTCACCAGTCTGGCTCTGCACTTGTTATACTCTTATCTGACTTTTTCCTACCCAGAATATATATTCTTTGGTACCTTGCACGTATTCCTTATGTATCCTGTTACCTCTTTTTAGAATTATAAAACTCCAAGTAGTGCTAGAACAAATGTCAGACGAACAGTAAGTTTTTTTTTTGAAAAAAATGTATTCTCCTTTTTCACATTTTCTCCCAAATTTACACCCACCAACAATAAACAAGAATCAGTAACAAATATGTCAATCCCCATATCAATAACAACAATCCCATCCTCCCACAAACCTCAAACATTAGCCCGCTGTTCACACAAACAAATGACAAAAAGGAATTAGGGATCACCCATAGTCGCCATTAACACTCCTCCTCCCCCCAACCCTCCCACTCACACGCCCCAACTAATGTTCGAAGTTATCCAGTTCTTGAAAGTGCATAATGAATAATGCATGAATTGTAGAACCCCTCCATCCTGCCCCTCAGTTCAAACTTAACCTTCTCAAGAGTCAAGAATTCCAACAGGTCCCCCCGCCACGCCAGGACACAGGGTGTGAGGTTGCTCTCCAACCTATCAGGATCCGCCTTCGGGCGATCAACGAGGCGAAGGCTACAACATCTGCCTCCACACCCATTTTCAACCCTGCCTGGTCCGACACCCCGAATATGGCCTCCCAGGCGCCCGGGTCCAGTTTCATGTGCACCACTTTAGAAATTACCCTAAAATCCACCTTCCAGTAATCCTCTAGCTTTGGACAGGACCAAAATATATGAACATGATTAGCCCCCCCAAGCAACGTTCACACACATCTTCTACTCTTTCAAAGAATCGGCTCATCCTCGCCTCGTGAGGTGTGCTCTGTATACCACCTTCAGCTGTATCAGCCCCAACCTCGCGCGGTGGAGGCATTCACTCTCCAGAGCACCTCACACCAGAACCCCTCCTCCATATTCTCTCCCAACCCTTCCTCCCACTTTGCTTTGATCCCATCCAGTGCTGCCTTCTCCTCTTCCAAAAAAGCTTCAATCCTGCAACCCGACCTCTTAGAAACAAATCTTTTAGTGTCTTAATCCCCTTCTCCTCCCATTTCTGAAAATTTCCATCCCACCTCCCTGGCTCAAATCTGTGGTTCCCCCGAATCGGCATTTCCCTTGACCCTGCCCCCAACCCGAAGTGTTGGCGAAACTGCCTCCAAATTCTCAATGAAGCTATTATTACCGGACTCCCTGAGTATTTCCCCGGGGCTATCGGGAGCGGTGCTGTTGCTAGTGCTTTCAATCATGACCCCCTGCACAAACTCTCCTCCATTCTGCCCTACTGGGAATCAACCTCGCTGACCCAGCTCTGCACCTTCTCCACATTCACCACCCAGTAATAATACATCAGGTTCGGAAGACCAAAACCCGCTGCCTGTCTTCCCCTCTGTAGCAGCACCTTTCTAACTCTGGCATACAAACAGTAAGTGATGCATGATCAGTGGGGGAGAGACTTCATTCTGAGTGAGACACAGACCAGATGAATATATTTGGGAATTGGGTTCAAAGTGGGAATTCAGTGTCATGGGGAAAGTGGTGCTCTTTTGCTCTGTAGCACTTTCAGCCTTCAGCAAGTGGTCTTACCCTGCTTCAGGAGACAAAGTTAGTTATTTGGCGAGTAGTTCCGCTGTTGTGAGGTCGCAGTGGGAAAAGAAAGCAACCATGACATCACAGGAAACAAATAAGTTGATTGACCACTAAATATTCAGTGTAAGGAGCAGTTTGTGAAAAACCTTTGCCTGGAATAAGGCAAAGTTAGGGCCATTATAGAAAGGTATCACAAGTAATCCAAAGTAGAATAAAATGAATGTATGAGAAGTAAGGTTAAGCCTTGGCAAGGCGGTTCTGTCGAAAGGAATGTGCATTTTGTAATATTTGCCAAGTCATGGATGCTAGACTACCTATGTGCAGGACATGCTCCCAGCTGCAGGAAATTGAACTCTGGGTTTCAGCGCTCGAGCAACAGCTTAGTCACTGTGACACATCTGCAAGGCTGAGAGCTATGTGGATAGTAGGTTCAGAGAGGTGATCACACTGCAGCTTAAGGGCCTGGAGGTAGAGAGGGGACGGGTGAACACCACGCAGTCCAAGACAATTAGGCAGATAGTGCGGGAGTTTCCGGAGGTCGTGCTCAGAAATCAGTTTCCATTTTGGAAGCTGGTGACGGTGCTGGTTCCTTAGAGCAGTGCAGTCAGAGTCAGGTTTAACATATCATGAGTGGCAGCACGGTAGCATAGTGGTTAGCACTATAGCTTCACAGCGCCAGGGTCCCAGGTTCGATTCCTGGCTTGGGTCACAGTCTGTGCGGAGTCTGCACGTTCTCCCCGTGTGTGCGTGGGTTTCCTCCGGGTGCTCCGATTTCCTCCCACAGTCCAAAGATGTGCAGGTTAGGTGGATTGGCCATGCCAAATTGCCCTTAGGTTAGATGGGGTTGTAGCGTTACGGGTAGAGGTGTGGGGTTAAGTAGGGTGCTCTTTCCAAGAGCCGGTGCAGACTCGATGGGCCGAATGGCCTCCTTCTGCACTGTAAATTCTATGATCTATATGGTTCCAGATGGTATGTTGTTTCCTTGGTGCCAGGATAAAGGAAGCTGGTGAGGGTGCTGGTTCCTCAGAGGAGTGCAGTCAGAGTCAGGTTTATGGCATCATGAATGAAGGTGAAGAAGGGAAAGGGATTCGTGAGTTAGGGGAACAGGAAGGCATTTCTGTAGCCGTAGGTATGGTTCCAGATCGTATGTTGTTTCCATGGTGCCAGGGTTAAAGACGTCACAGAGCAGCTGCTGGACCTTCTTCTGGGGAGGGTGAACAGCCATTGGTCGTGGTCACATTGGTGCCAATGATTTAGTTTGGGGGAGGGATTCTGCAATCAGAATTTAGGGAGTTCGGTAGAAAATTAGCAAGCAAAACCTTAAATGCAGTAATCTCCAGATTGCTCCTGGTGCTATGTGCGAACAAGCACAGAATTAGGAGGGTAAGGCAGATGAATGTGTGGGTGGAAAAATGGTGTAGTAGAGAGGGCTTTAGATTCCTGGGACAGCAGGACTGGCCCTGGGGGAGGATGAAACCTTTATAAGCCAGATGGGTTTCTCCTAAACAGAGCTGGGACGATCCTTGCGGGCTGTTTTTCTTGTGCTGTTGGGAGGGCATTAAACTAACTTGGCAGGGGTGTGGGAACCAAGAGGAAATATCAGGATACCCAAAATACTAGGAAGCACTACTGTAGAGAATAACAAGTTAATAGTTGGAGTTGGAGTAAGGGAGAAAGTAATGGCATCTAAATCAGGGTTACTGTAGGTATATGTTAATGCATGGAGTATTATAGTAAATAACATTGGGGAGTTAAAGCCACATATTGCGCTGTGGAAATATGATGTGGCAATAACAGAGACTTGGCTCAAGCAAGGACAGGACTGGGTGTTAAATATTCCTGTGTACAACGTGTTCAGTAAAGATAGGAAAGGAGGGGTGGCGGCACTGGTCAAGGTGAGCTTTGCACTGCTGGAGGAAGAGCATGTGCAGAGGGTTCAAGGGCAGAATCAATTAGACTAGAGCCAAGAAACAAAGAGGGTGCAATTACATTGCTCGCTGTAGTCTATAGACCTCCAACTAGTGAAAAGGATGTAGAACAACAAATCTGCAGGGGATTACAGAGCAATGCAAACATTATAATGTGGTTATAATGGGGGGGGGGGGGGACATTGAAGTACATTGAAGGAGAAAGGTAGGACAAATAAAGAGTGCCCTGGATGACGAGAGGTGAAGAAAAAGAAGAAGTGCGTGTACAAAAGATATCAGGTAGAAAATACAGTGGAGAATCAGGCAGAATATAGAAGGACCAGAGGGGAAGTGAACAAAATAATAAGAAAAGCAAGGAGACAGCATGAAAAGACACTGGCAGCTAGCATAAAAAGGGAATATCAAGGTAATTTATCAGCATAAAAGTAATAAAAAGGTGGCAAAAGAAAGTAGAGTCAATTAGGGATAAATAGGACACTTGCACATGAGGCAGGGGAAATGGCAGAGTTATTAAACTTTTCATCTGTCTTTACAAAGGAAGAGGATACTACCCAGGCTGAGGTGAGAGAGAGGATAACTAGTACACTAGAAGAATTCACAATTGAGAAGGAGGAGGTGTTAGAAAGACTATCTTTACTTAAAATTGATAAGGTACCATGATCATATAAGATGTATCAAAGGATTCTGAGGGAATTGAGTGGAAATTTCAGAGGCACTAGTGATAGATAACCTTCCAGTCTTCCTTAGACACAGGGATAGTGCTAAGGGGCTGGGGATTTCAAAATGTTACACTCTTGTTCAAAAAGGAGTGCAAGGATAAAGCCAGCAACTACATACCACTCAGATTGACTTTGGTGATGGGGAAACTCTTGGAAGATACAGGTCTAAGAATGTTTTAAATCAGGAGGAAGTGTTGAATAGACTGTTGTTACTTAAAGTGGGCAAGGTGCTCAAAACAGTTATTCAGGATAGAATTAGTAGTCACATGGAAAAATGTGGGTTAATTAGGAAGAGCCTGCATGGATTTCTAACGGGGAAATTGTGTTTAACTAACTTGCTGGAGTTTTTCGAGGAGGTTGCAGAAAGGGTTGATGAGGGTAGTGCTGTTGATGTGGTGTACATGGATTTTCAGAAAGCATTCAGTACAGCGCCACAAAACAGACTTGCGAGAAAAGTTATCGCTCAGAGAATAGAGACATTAGCAACGTTCATACAAAATTGGCTGAATAATAGGAAGCAGAGAGTAACAGGCCATGGATCATTTTCGGGCTGGAAGAAGTAGTGTGTTCCCGAGGGAAAGTATTGGGATCCTTGCTTTTCCTGATATATATTCATGATCTAGATCTTGGTCTTTAGGGGGCAATTTCAAAGTTAACAGCAAATTACTGCGGGTACTGGAATCTGAAATAAAAACAGAAAATACTGGACAATCTCAGCAGGTCTGACATCGCCTGCAGAGAGAGAAGGGAGCTAATGTTTCGAGTCTGGATGATTCTTTGTCAAAACTGGAGAGAACTGGAAATAGGGTCAGCTTTGTACTGTTGTGAGGGAGGCATGGAGCAGTGGGGCTGGATAGAGGGCCAGTGATAGGTGGAGATTGACATAAATGTCATGGAAAGGATTGGTGTGATTAAGGCTAAGAAGGGTGCCGATAGTGGCACATAGAGATTAGAATGTGTTAATGGCAGAACAAAGATAAGCAATGTGTCAAAGGGTAACTATGATGCGATGAGGCAAGGCTTAGGATACATCGGATGGAGAGGAAAACTGCAGGGGATGGGCACAATGGAAATGTGGAGCTTGTTCAAGGAACAGCTACTGCGTGTCCTTGATAAGTATGTACCTGTCAGGCAGGGAGGAAGTGGTCGAGTGAGGGAACCGTGGTTTACTAAAGCAGTCAAAACACTTGTCAAGAGGAAGAAGGAGACTTATGTAAAGATGAGACATGAAGGTTCAGTTAGGGCGCTCGAGAGTTACAAGTTAGCTAGGAAGGACCTAAAGCGAGAGCTAAGAAGAGCCAGGAGGGGACATGAGAAGTCTTTGGCAGGTTGGATCAAGGATAACCCTAAAGCTTTCTATAGATATGTCAGGAATAAAAGAATGACTAGGGTCAGAGTAGGGCCAGTCAAGGACAGCAGTGGGAAGTTGTGCTTGGAGTCCGAGGAAATAGGAGAGATGCTAAATGAATATTTTTCGTCAGTATTCACACAGGAAAAAGACAATGTTGTCGAGGAGAATACTGAGATTCAGGCTACTAGGCTAGAAGGGCTTGAGGTTCATAAGGAGGAGGCGTTAGCAAGTGTGAAAATTTTAATAAGTCACCTGGGCCAGATGGGGTTTTTCCTAGGATTCTCTGGGAAGCTAGGGAGGAGATTGCTGAGCCTTTGGCCTTGATCTTTAAGTCATCTTTGTCTACAGGAATAGTGCCAGAAGACTGGAGGATAGCAAATGTTGTCCCCTTGTCCAAGAAGGGGAGTAGAGATAACCCCGGTAACTATAGACCAGAGAGCCTTACTTCTGTTGTGGGAAAAATCTTGGAAAGGTTTATAAGAGATAGGATGTATAATCATCTGGAAAGGAATAATTTGATTAGAGATACTCAACACGGTTTTGTCAAGGGTAGGTCGTGCCTCAAAAACCTTATTGAGTTCTTTGAGAAGGTGACCAAACAAGTGGATGAGGGTAAAGCAGTTGATGTGGTGTATATGGATTTCAGTAAAGCGTTTGATAAGGTTCCCCATGGTAGGCTACTGCAGAAAATACGGAGGCATGGGATTCAGGGTGATTTAGCAGTTTGGATCAGAAATTGGCGAGCTGGAAGAAGACAAAGGGTGGTGGTTGGTGGGAAATGTTCAGACTGGAGTCCAGTTACTAGGGGTGTACCACAAGGATCTGTTTTGGGGCCACTGCTGTTTGTCATTTTTATAAATGACCTGGAGGAGGGCGTAGAAGGATGGGTGAGTAAATTTGCAGATGACACTAAAGTCGGTGGAGTTGTGGACAGTGCGGAAGGATGTTACAAGTTACTGAGGGACATAGATAAGCTGCAGCGCTGGGCTGAGAGGTGGCAAATGGAGTTTAATGCAGAAAAGTGTGAGATGATTCATTTTGGAAGGAATAACAGGAAGACTGAGTACTGGGCTAATGGTAAGATTCTTGTCATTGTGGATGAGCAGAGAGATCTCGGTGTCCATGTACATAGATCCCTGAAAGTTGCCACCCAGGTTGAGAGGGTTGTTAAGAAGGCGTACGGTGTGTTAGCTTTTATTGGTAGAGGGATTGAGTTTAGGAGCCATGAGGGCATGTTGCAGCTATACAACACTCTGGTGCGGCCGCATTTGGAGTATTGCGTGCAATTCTGGCCGCCGCATTATAGGAAGGATGTGGAAGCATTGGAAAGGGTGCAGAGGAGATTTACCAGAATGTTGCCTGGTATGGAGGGAAGATTTTATGAGGAAAGGCTGAGGGACTTGAGGCTGTTTCCGTTAGAGAGAAGAAGGTTAAGAGGTGACTTAATTGAGGCATACAAGATGATCAGAGGATTGGATAGGGTGGACAGTGAGAGCCTTTTTCCTCAGATGGTGATGTCTAGCACGAGGGGACATAGTTTTAAATTGAGGGGAGATAGATCTAAGACAGACGTCAGAGGTCGGTTCTTTACTCAGAGAGTAGTAAGGGCATGGAATGCCCTGCCTGCAACAGCAGCGGTCCAAGTACAGGAGAGAACAAAGATATAGGGCGGGTTTCTGCCTCCCACCGTCCCAGATTTCTGGTGCGACACACCGTCGGGTTTCTCCGTTTCATCAGCTGTTCAATGGATTTCCCATTGTGGGACAGCCCCACGCCGTCGGGAAACCCCCAGGTTGCCGGCAGAACAGAGAATCCAGACGGCGGAGAATTCAACCCATAGTATTCCGGGCTTTATCAATAGTGGCATAGAGATTGCAAGGAGGTTATGGCAAATTTATACAAGACACGAGTTACACCTCAGCTAGAATATGGTGTACATTTCTAGGTGCCACACTATAGGAATGATGTAAACTTGTTGGCGAGAGTGCGTTTACAAGAATGGTTCCAGGGATGAGAAACGTATGAGGATAGATCGGAGAGGTTGGGGCTGTTCTCTTTGGAGAGAAGGCTAAGAGGAGGAAAATCATGAAGGGACTGGACAGAGTAGATAGAGAGAAACCTTTCCCGCTCATAAAAGGATCAAGAACAAGAGGGCACAAATTTAAAGTGATTTGCAAAGATGTGAGAAAAAACCTTTTTCACACAATGAGTGGTTTGGGACTGGAATGCACAATTTGGAAGTGTGGTGGAGGTGGGTTTAATCAAAGCATTCAAGAGGGAAACAGATGATTATTTGAATAGAAACAATGTGCAGAGGTATGGTGAAATGGCAGGGGAATGGCACTAAATCAGGATGCTCATTTGGAGAGCTGGTGCAGACACAATGGATCAAATGGCCTCCTTCCGCGCTAACCCGTGAAATATGAATTTTAAACAAGATCTAGTGGTAGAATCTGAGCATTTGGATTGATTTTCTTAACTTAAAGGGAATTTTCTTATAGGCAGCTCTGGATTCAATGTCTGTGCTTTGGCTTGAAACTAACAAACTCATTTCATGATGATTCTTTTTCAGTTGTTGAGGGAGAAGATCCTTATTCCATAATTCTAGGCTGGGTTCAAACCCTAGTCCATGAGTGCTCTCTCAAATTCTTAATGCTCAGTGCTGGCCACTTAATGTGGGTATCAAGAGAAAATTCACATCAAAATATAAGATATTTCGTAAAATGTTAAACATGTAAAGGAAAATATATTATGCTTATTTTATCTGGATAGTTAACCTCAGTGACTGCATTTAGTTATTTCTGAACCATCATACTTGCAGCACTGCAGATGGCACAGGCTTTCCTGGTCCCAAAGGGAGGAGTATAGTACTGTCTTTTGATTTTTTTAAAACCGGCGAGGACATGTGTCTTGAGGTGACAATGGAATTAAGTGTTTACTGGATCATCAGGCAGAAATTTAACCTTGCAAGCTTGACATTTCAATTTCAAATTAAAATGTAAATTTATTATTAACACAGATGTGTTGCAACAACTTCAATGTACAGCTGAATATTCTCTTTAATGTGTTTATTTGCTGAGTTTAAGACAATCACCAGTGAACGCAGAATATTTGACAACTGTCTGACAATCCACCTATCATTGCATAGGAATCACGAGGAACAGAAAAAACTAATTTATTTGTTGCAATGAACAAACCAATATGTGTTCAAAGCATACACGGAGTATTGGATTTAAAAGAAACTGCTATTTCTCATCTGAACTACAGGGGGTGCAAGGAATTCCGGCTGATGCGATGCTGAATAAAAGTCCACTAATTAAGTTTCAAATCACTTACAGTCAGTATGATAAAGGAGCTAACAGTTAACGTGAAAATGATCGTCATTTAATTTTTTTTTAATGATTTTGAATTCAGACTTTCTTACTTTGATAAAAACCACATGAGAAAACCTCTAACAGATATCCATTAGAAGCTCAATGCACCAGGTCTTTTTAGTTGTTCTCTCCAAGTCAACAAAATTACAAGCTCTGGATAATAAAATCTACCAAAGACATTCGGTGGAATTCTCCGTAGTTCGATGCAGATATTGTAATCAGCGGTGGGGCGGAGAATCCACTCCGATGCCCAAATTGGGGGCGGCGCCGGTCAGCCATGCTCTATCCACCCCCCCTCAGAAGTGGCGTAATCGTGCCGCGTGCCGCATGTTGTTGCAATGGCGTTGGCGCGTCAACCGCAGGCCCTCCCTCGATGCTCCCCCACCCCGATGAGCCGAGTTCCTGACCGCGTGGTCTGAGCGGGCTGTGTCCAGCGGCGCCACACTCGGCCGGGATCCGTGCCGCTGGCCAGGGCAGCTGGGGGGTGGCCAATGGGGTCGCGGGTCGGGTCCGCGTACGGCCAACGTCATGCTATACGGGATTACCGCTGTAGGTCGTCGCCGTGCGCATGTGCGGCCAGGGACCCGGCCATTCTCCGGCGTTTTCGGCGTGGGAGCCGGGTGTTTCACTCGGTGCTGCTGCTAACCCTTCACCTGTCCAAGAGTCGGTGAGGGTTCGGCGCCGATTTTGGAAATGTAAAACGTCCACGAATTCTCTGTTTCAGCCGGCACTAAGCCGCTGAAACGGAGAATTCAGCCCAGTTACTGTAAAAAGTTACCAAACCAGCATGTGAAAATACACAGACAACAAATTAAATACATCCTGTACAGTGATGCCACAATTGTCGATCTTCTTGTGCGAATGTCAGCTTAAAAGGTATTAATGGCACTTAAACTTACAAATCACAAAAAAGGTTTCATTCCTCATGACTAATATTACTTATTGTGATGAGCTCACACCTCAAGTGGATGGGGAGTGAGATGTGGCAGTTATAATATTATTGTAATTGGGTGAACATGGAAAATCAAAAAGGAGCATTTAAGGGGCATCTTGACAAATACATGAATAGGATGGGAATAGAGGGATACGGACCCAGGAAGTGTAGAAGATTGTAGTTTAGTCGGGCGGCATGGTCGGCACGGGCTTGGAGGGCCAAAGGGCCTGTTCCTGTGCTGTACATTTCTTTGTTCTTGGTTGAGACACGTTTATTTCAATTATATAATGCTCCCCTTTTCCTCTCCAGTTTGGCTGCTTAGGGCAAACTGCCTACCTTCACAACTAGGATCATGGATTGTCTTTAATTGACCAGCTTTACAAGGAAGGTAGGGTTTTGGGCAGATGCTACATATGTCTTTTTCGATGTCAACTGGAATTGGGAAAACTTAATTTTCACAAAAAAAATATTGTTATTGGCATTTTCCAATTTTAACAGTTTGACAATTTGACACAAAGCACATTACAGAGTATGATGTTTCTGATGTACAATTTTATACGTACTCCTTTTATCGACCCTCCCGCTTTCCTTGCTCCCCCTTGCCCCCTCCCCTGTTGAAAGTTGGGCTCCCTCTTGGCCCCAGCTTTCACCCTGGGTGTTGTATTATTATACTTATTTTCTTTGTGATTCTTGCTGTTATCCTTGTGGGTTCGCTGCAGGGGGGGGGGGGGGGGGGGGGCTATCTGCCCCCTCCCCATCTCACTCTTTTTCCATGTTTATCCCTGATACTCCCCTGGGTTCCTTCCTTGCCCGTCCCCCTGTTCCTCTCTGCTCTGTGTGCTCTTTTCTGCCCTCATCTGCCCTCAGGTCCCCCCTTTCTGCCTAATCACTATTGGTTTTGATCATGTCTTGGAACAGGCTGATGAATAGCCACTCTCTTTGTAGAAGCCCTCGTCTGACCCTTGGATGGTGTACTTGATCTACCCAAGTTGGAGAAATTCCGACAGGTCTGCCAGCCAGTCAGCAGCTATGGGTGGTGCTGCTGACCGCCAGCCGAGCAGGATTCTCCGACGTGCGATTAAGGATGCAAAAGCCTGGGCATCGGCCCCCTTCCCCATATGTAGTTCTGGTTGGTCCGAAACCCCGAAGACTGCCATTCTCGGGCACAGCTCCACCCTCACCCCCACAGCCTTGGACATCGCCTCAAAGAAGGTTGTCCCGAACTCGACAAGTCTGGGGCAGGCTCTGAACATGTGGGCATGGTTGGCCACGTCTCCCGGGCACCGTTCATTTTGTCCTCCACCTCCGGGAAGAACCTGTTCATTTGGGTTCTGGTTAGGTGCGCTCTGTGCACTACTTTAAACTGCATGAGGCTTAGAGGGTCGAGTTGGCTCTACTTCGTGCTTCACTACAGAGTCCCCACCCTACTTTTGTGCCAAGTTAGTCTTCCCATTTCTGTCTAGCCCTGTCTAATGTTCTTGCCCTTTCCAGAAGTCATCTGATAATGTCCCCACAGTTCCCCTTCTCCCGCGCGGGGCGGGGAGAGGAACGCTGTTGTGGCGAGGGCTCAGAGGGTTGTTCTCTTGCAGGGCGACTCCTCCAGCCCCACCCATTCTGTATTCGGTTTTCGTATCCATCCCCTCACCCACTCACGACTCGCCAACACGAAGGGCATTCAAATGGTCATTGGATAGACATATGGACGATAAGGGAATAGTGTAGATGGGCTTTAGAGTGGTTTCACAGGTCGGCGCAACATCGAGGGCCGAAGGGCCTGTACTGCGCTGTAATGTTCTATGTTCTATGTTTCTTCTCCTTGGCAGTGTCGTCTTGAGGAACCTTTGGTTCTCTCTCTCTCGCCCTCTCTTCCCCCCCCCCCCACACACATACACAAACGCCATGATAGTTTTGTCTATGCTTTGGAAAAAGGCCTTGGGATGTAGATCGGTATGGGTCTGAACGAGAAGAGGAACCTTGGTAGCACATTTACCTTGATTGTCTGCACCCTCACCTCCAAGGAAAGCGTGAGCGCACCCCATCTCTGTAGGTCCTTTTTAACTTCCTCCGCTAGACTGGTCAGGTTTCATTTGTGGATCCTTGTCCAGTCATGGGCTATGTGGATCCCAGGTAGCAGAATTTGCTTTGGGCTAGTTTGACTGGTAGGCCTCCCAGCTCTGTCCCTCCCCCACTGAGGATCACCGGGAATGTCTCGCTCTTGCCCAGGTTAAGTTTGTAGCCTAAGAAGGTCTCAAACCCTTCCAGGAGCTGATTACTATCACGCTGTTCATGGGTCCGAGGTGTAGAGGGGCAGGTCATCCGCATAGAGTGAAATTCTGTGCTCACTGCTTCCTCTTCGGATGCCCTTCTAGCTTTTTGCATCATGCAGAGCCAGGGGTTCCATTGCCAGGGCAAACAAAAGCATGGACAGTGGGCATCCCTACCTTGTGCCTGTAGCTGGAAATATTCAGAGTGGTGGTGTTGGTCTGAACGCTTGCCTTGCGGACATTGCACAGGAGTTTCTTTAAAAAAATTTTTTTTTTTTTTTTTTTTTGAAAAGAGTACCCAATAATTGTTTTTCCAATTAAGGGGCAATTTAGTGTGGCCAATCCACTTAACTTGCACACCTTTGGGTTGTAGGGGTGAAACCCACGCAGACATGAGGAGAATGTGCAAACTCCACACGGACAGTGACCCATGGCCGGAATCGAACCCAGGTCCTCAGCACCGTTGGCAGTAGTGCTAACCACTGCACCACCATGACACCCAGTTGTACAGGAATATCACCCCGGAGGTGAACCCGGTCGCAAGCACAAACCACTCCAGTACCTCAATGAGGTACTTCCATTCGAGTCTGTCAAAGGCCTTTTCTGCACCCAGGGAGACGATCACCTCTGGTGTGCTCTCCCCAGTTGGGGTCATTATTACATTCAGCAGCCACCTGATATTTGCGATTAGCTGTCTACCCTTGACAAATCCCGTCTGATCCTCTGCGACCACGTCTGATATGCAGTTCTCCAGTCTCTTAGCCAGGACTTGAGAGAGTATGTTCGTGTCTAATTTGAACAGCGAAATGGGTCTATATGATCCGCATCCCGTCAGGTCTTTGTCTTTCTTGGGTGCCAGTGATATCGTGGCCTGTGTTAGCGTTGGAGGCAGAGTGCCCCTCCCTAGCGAATCTACAAGCCTGTTTCGTAGGTGTGGGGCCAGGGCTAGTGTGAATTTTTTATAGAAGCCCACCGGGAACCCATCGGGTCCAGGTGCCTTCCCTGCCTGCATGGAGTTGATGCTCTCCATGATCTCTCCCAGTCCTATTGGAGTTTCCAGATCCCCACTTTGGTTGGCCCCAACAACTGGCATGTCCAGTCATTCAAGGCACCGTTTCATCTCCGCGTTCCCGTCGGGGGCTCAGAGGTGTAAAGTCCCCAGTAGAAGACCTCAAATGCTTGGTTGACTTTTTTGGTTTGGCTACCAGTCTGCCTCTGCTGTCCTTCACTTGCGTTATCTGACTCGCGGTTGCCTGCTTTCTCAGCTGGTGAGTCAGAGACGGCTAGCCTTTTCTATGTATTCGTAGAAGGTCCCCCGTGTCTGGCACGGGGGTTGGTGCACTGCTTTCCTGGCGGATAGGAGGTTAAAATCCATTTGTAGCTTTTTCCTCTCCGCCAGAAGCTCTACGGTTGGGGCCTCACTGTATTTTCTGTCGTGCTCCAGGATGGAGTCGATCAGTTCTGCTTGGCCACCTTCTCTTCCCTGTCTCTAGGCTGTAATCTCCCCTAATCACCGGCTTCAGTGCCTCCCAGAACGTTGAAGGTGAGACTTCCCCATTTCGGTTGTTACTCATGTACTCGCCTATGGCCGGTGATGTTTTCTGGCAGAGGAACTTGTCGGCCAAGAGGTCAGTGTCCAACCTCCTTGTGGTGTTGGGCATGCAATACTGGGACGACACGGGGTGTTGGGCATGGCCCGTCTCCAACCTCACATCCATGAAACATGGAGCGTGGTCGGAGATGACTATCGGAGAGTATCCAGCTCTGACTATTTCTGGAAGCACCGATTTCCCAACTGCAAAGAAGTCAGTATGGGTGTATACCTTGTGCACTGGCAAAAAGAATAAGAATTCCTTCTCACTGCCATGGGTCAACTGCCTCCATCTGCTCCATGTAAGTTCCCAATTCCCTAGCCATGCCTGTCTTTTTCCCCGTTTTGGGGCTTGATCGGTCCGTCAGTGGGTTCTGTACACAGCCATTGAGTCCCCTGACATACCAGGTGATAATGTCTTGATAGACCTGGATTCTGTGTTCTTCTCAGCTACTCACCTTCGTCTGTCTCGCCCATCTCAGGATCCTCTCATGATCCTGATACCGATGCAATTTTGCAATAATCACCCTCGGTTGTTCCCCCGCCTCGAGCTTCGGCCGGAGCAGCCCGTGCGCTCTGTCAATCTCCGGGGGTTTGGGGAACCAGTCCGTCCCGACTAGGTTGCTCAGCATTTGGGCCACATAGCTCGTCGAGCCCCTGCCCTCGCCACCAACCTTTCGATTTTGGCCTCCAGGGCGACAATCCTGTCGCTCTGGTCCGTCGATGCCTTCTCAACCTCCTGGATTGTTTTCCCCTGCACCTCCACTTTCTCCCCCAGTCTATCGATTGCTGTTTGCATGGCGACCAATGACTCTGTAACTGCTACCTTGATTTTCACCTTTATCGCCTCTCTCATCGCGGCCAGTTCCTTCATAAGGAATGCTTTCCATTCATCTCCATGTTGGGGAGGTTGGTGGAGGCTGATGCTCGGTCTCACTCTTCCCGGTGGCCAGGGCCTCCTTGCCTCGTGGGTCCGCCAGCTCACCCATCTGTTGCTTAAGTCCTTTTCCTCCACTCCTACCGCCTCTTCGGCCTCTCGAGGTCCCATTTGCTGGCATGCTGGTTCAGTTCCTTCCCTTTCTCAATTGAGGGTGTGATGATATTGAAGTTTTGGGCTAATTACGCCTAAAAGTGCCTATTTGGCTATGTTCTGAAGGAGAGGCACCTGATGTGCATCTGCTCAGACATCACTGTCACCAGATGACATTAGCCAATTCCAACATGAACCACAACAGTAACTGTTGCTCAAAAAACTGCTTAGTTACTTTGATCTGTTTAGTGTACAAGTGCACTGTGATAAAGATTAAATTAAATGTTGTGTATTAAACTAGCTGTTGGACAAATGCTCTGCTTTCATACATTACCCAGATTAAATGCTTAAGAAAATCACCTAGGAAAGGAAATCTACATAATATGCTCTGATCAATTCGAAATGTTAATCCACAATATGCCTGGCTATTCCATTTACCTCTGCTAGGCAGCTTAAGTGTTCAAATGACAAGATCAGGGCTTGAAAGAAGTTACATGTTTACCAGCTTTCAGAGAGTGCAAATATGTATCAATTTGTTACTGGAGTAACAAATAATTTAAATACTTGAAAACCACCAGGTCCGGTGTAATGTTGCTGGAATTAATAGTCCTGAAACATTAAAATGCAATTTATCACCAGCCCATGCAGAGCACTGATTATGAAGGTATACGTCTATGCCTCTCCAAAACAGTTAAAGGTTACTTTAAATTAAATTAAGCGCAGGACTTATTTATCTAGCTGGGGTATGCTTATTTGAATAGAAAGGCTACAACCTTCCAAAATTCATATCCAAAGAATCAAAATTCTCTTATGACATATAAATTAGTGCTCTGGCTACTTTGTTCAGTTTTTGTTCACAATTCGTTCTTTATCCTATGTAAAGACAAATTTTCCAATGCAAGTTCTATATACTTTTAACACACATTTAAATTTGCTCATTAATTGCTATCATATGCAGAGTAACTGCTCATTGCCCAGCAGCTTTAAAAATCAAATACATTAATGTCTCAGCATAGTTTACTCGATCCTCCAGTTCAATTTTGAAGTCAAAGAATTTCAATTTTGACCTTTTTACCTGATGCACTCTGTCGAGTATAACCAGAAATCTGTGGCTTTAAGCTGGAAATAAATATAATTAGACTCTTTGAAACTCCTAATCACATAATCAAAGAGCCATCCATCTATAAACAAAATATAACTGGGACTAAAAGGATCTTGGTTCTGCTCAGTAATCAGTGTTAACAAGAAAGATGAATTAATGCTTTATAAAAATTCTTGGCTTAAATTTTTTTTAAATAATATTTTATTGAAAATTTTTGGTCAACCAACACAGTACATTGTGCATCCTTTACACAACATTATAACAATACAGATAATAATGACCTTTTTTATTTAAACAAGAACAAAAGAAAACAACAACAAATAAATAAATATTAAATAACAAAAATAAAAACTAGCCCTAATTGGCAACTGCCTTGTCTCAGGCCACACACCCCCCCCCCCCCCCCCCCACCCCCCAAGTTCTGGGCTGCTGCTGCTGCCTTCTTTGTTCTCCCCTATCTATCTTTCCGCAAGATATTCGACGAACGGTTGCCACCGCCTTGTAAACCCTTGAGCCGACCCCCTTAGGACGAACTTAATCCGCTCTAACTTTATGAACCCCGCCATATCATTTATCCAGGTCTCCACCCCCGGGGGCTTGGCTTCTTTCCACATTAGCAATATTCTGCGCCGGGCTACTAGGGACGCAAAGGCCAAAACATCGGCCTCTTTCGCCTCCTGCACTCCCGGCTCTTGTGCAACCCCAAATATAGCCAACCCCCAGCTTGGTTCGACCCGGACTCCTACTACTTTCGAAAGCACCTTTGTCACCCCCATCCAAAACCCCTGTAGTGCCGGGCATGACCAAAACATATGGGTATGATTCGCTGGGCTTCTCGAGCACCTCGCACACCTATCCTCCACCCCAAAAAATTTACTGAGCCGTGTTCCAGTCATATGTGCCCTGTGTAATACCTTAAACTGAATCACGAGGACGACGAGTTTACCCTGTTTAGGGCATCTGCCCACATCCCCTCCTCAATCTCCTCCCCTAGCTCTTCTTCCCATTTCCCTTTTAGTTCGTCCATCATAGTCTCCCCTTCGTCTCTCAATTCCCTATATATATCCGACACCTTACCGTCCCCCACCCATTTCTTTGAGATGACTCTGTCCTGCACCTCTTGTGTCGGGAGCTGCGGGAATTCCCTCACCTGCTGCCTCGCAAAAGCCCTCAATTGCATGTACCTGAATGCATTCCCTTGGGGCAACCCATATTTCTCGGTCAGCGCTCCCAGACTCGCAAACTTCCCATCCACAAATAGATCTTTCAATTGCGTTATACCTGCTCTTTGCCACATTCCATATCCCCCATCCATTCCCCCCGGGGCAAACCTATGGTTGTTTCTTATCGGGGACCCCCCCAGTGCTCCGGTCTTTCCCCTATGTCGTCTCCACTGTCCCCAAATCTTCAGTGTAGCTACCACCACCGGACTCGTGGTATAGTTCCTTGGTGAGAACGGCAATGGGGCTGTCACCATAGCCTGCAGGCTGGTCCCCCTACAGGACGCCCTCTCTAATCTCTTCCACGCCGCTCCTTCCTCCTCTCCCATCCACTTACTCACCATTGAAATATTAGCGGCCCAATAATACTCACTTAGGCTCGGTAGTGCCAGCCCCCCCCTATCCCTACTACGCTGTAAGAATCCCTTCCTCACTCTCGGAGTCTTCCCGGCCCAAACAAAACCCATAATACTCTTTTCTATCCTTTTGAAAAAAGCCTTCGTGATCACCACCGGGAGACACTGAAACACAAAAAGGAATCTCGGGAGGACCACCATCTTAACTGCCTGCACCCTCCCTGCCATTGACAATGCTACCATGTCCCATCTCTTGAAATCTTCCTCCATCTGTTCCACCAACCGCGTCAAATTTAGCCTGTGCAATGTGCCCCAATTCTTAGCTATCTGGATCCCCAGGTAACGAAAGTCTCTTGTTACCTTCCTCAACGGTAGGTCTTCTATTTCTCTACTCTGCTCCCCTGGATGCACCACAAACAGCTCACTCTTTCCCATGTTCAATTTATACCCTGAAAAATCCCCAAACTCCCCAAGTATCCGCATTATTTCTGGCATCCCCTCCGCTGGATCCGCCACATATAGTAGCAGATCATCCGCATATAAAGATACCCGGTGTTCTTCTCCTCCCCTAAGTATTCCCCTCCATCCCTTGGAACCTCTCAGCGCTATCGCCAGGGGCTCAATCGCCAGTGCAAACAGTAATGGGGACAGAGGACATCCCTGCCTTGTCCCTCTGTGGAGCCGAAAATATGCCGATCCCCGTCCATTCGTGACCACACTCGCCACTGGGGCCCGATACAACAGCTGCACCCATCTAACATACCCCTCTCCGAACCCAAATCTCCTCAACACCTCCCACAGATAATCCCACTCCACTCTATCAAATGCTTTCTCGGCATCCATCGCCACTACTATCTCCGTTTCACCCTCTGGTGGGGCCATCATCATTACGCCTAACAACCTCCGTATGTTCGTGTTCAGCTGTCTCCCCTTCACAAACCCAGTTTGGTCTTCATGAACCACCCCCGGGACACATTCCTCTATTCTCATTGCCATTACCTTGGCCAAGACCTTGGCATCTACATTGAGGAGGGAGATTGGTCTGTAGGACCCGCATTGTAGCGGATCCTTTTCCTTCTTTAAAAGAAGCGATATCGTTGCTTCTGACATAGTCGGGGGCAGTTGTCCCCTTTCCTTTGCCTCGTTGAAGGTCCTCGTCAGTAGCGGGGCGAGCAAGTCCAAATATTTTCTGTAAAATTCAACTGGGAATCCGTCCGGTCCCGGGGCCTTTCCCGTCTGCATGTTCCTAATTCCTTTCACCACTTCTTCTACCGTGATCTGTGCTCCCAATCCCATCCTTTCCTGCTCTTCCACCTTGGGAATTTCCAGCCGATCCAAAAACTCCATCATTCTCTCCCTCCCATCCGGGGGTTGAGCTTCATACAATTTTTTATAAAATGTCTTGAACACTTCATTCACTCTCTCCGCTCCCCGCTCCGTCTCTCCATCTTCGTCTCTCACCCCCCCTATTTCCCTCGCTGCTCCCCTTTTCCTCAATTGGTGTGCCAGCAATCTGCTCGCCTTCTCTCCATATTCATACTGTACACCCTGCGCCTTCCTCCATTGTGCCTCTGCAGTGCCTGTGGTCAGCAAGTCAAATTCCACATGCAGCCTTTGCCTTTCCCTATACAGTCCCTCCTCCGGTGCTTCCGCATACTGTCTGTCCACCCTCAAAAGTTCTTGCAACAACCGCTCCCGTTCCTTACTCTCCTGCTTCCCTTTATGTGTCCTTATTGATATCAGCTCCCCCCTAACCACCGCCTTCAACGCCTCCCAGACCACTCCCACCTGAACCTCCCCATTGTCATTGAGTTCCAAGTACTTTTCAATGCATCCCCTCACCCTTAAGCACACCCCCTCATCCGCCATTAGTCCCATATCCATTCTCCAGGGTGGACGCCCTCTTGTTTCCTCCCCTATCTCCAAGTCTACCCAGTGTGGGGCATGATCCGAAATGGCTATAGCCGTATATTCCGTTCCCCTCACCCTCGGGATCAATGCCCTACCCAACACAAAAAAGTCTATGCGTGAATAGACTTTATGGACATAGGAGAAAAACGAGAACTCCTTACTCCTAGGTCTACTGAATCTCCACGGGTCCACCCCTCCCATCTGCTCCATAAAATCCTTAAGCACCATGGCTGCTGCCGGCCTCCTACCAGTCCTGGACTTCGACCTATCCAGCCTCGGTTCCAACACCGTGTTAAAGTCTCCCCCCATTATCAGCTTTCCGGTCTCTAGGTCTGGGATGCGTCCTAGCATTCGCCTCATAAAATTGGCATCGTCCCAATTCGGGGCATACACGTTTACCAACACCACCATCTCTCCCTGTAATTTGCCACTCACCATCACGTATCTGCCCCCGTTATCCGCCACTATAGTCTTTGCCTCGAACATTACCCGCTTCCCCACTAATATAGCCACCCCCCTGTTTTTCGCATCCAGCCCCGAATGGAACACCTGCCCTACCCATCCTTTGCGCAACCTAACCTGATCTATCAGTTTCAGGTGCGTTTCCTGTAACATGACCACATCTGCTTTAAGTTTCTTAAGGTGTGCGAGTACTCGTGCCCTCTTTATCGGCCCGTTAAGCCCCCTCACGTTCCACGTGATCAGCCGAGTTGGGGGGCTTCCCCCCCCCCCCCCCCTTGCCGGTTAGCCATCATCTTTTTCCAGCTTCTCGCCCAGTTCCCACGCGGCTGTATTTCTCCCAGACGGTGCCCCCCCGCCCATCCTTTCCCGCACCCACTCCCCCCTTTCCCCAGCAGCAGCAACCCAGTAATTCCCCCCTCCCCCCCCCCCCCCCCCGCTAGACCCCCCGCTAGCGTAATTACTCCCCCCATGTTGCTCCCAGAAGTCAGCAAACTCTGGCTGACCTCGGCTTCCCCCCGTGATCACGGCTCGCCCCGTGCGGTGCCCCCTCCTTCCTGCTTCTCTATTCCCGCCATAATTATCATAGCGCGGGAACCAAGCCCGCGCCTCTCCCTCGGCCCCGCCTCCCATGGCCAACGCCCCATCTCCTCTCCCTCCCCACCTCCCCCCATCACCACCTGTGGGAGAAAGAAAAGTTACCATACCGCAGGATTAATCATACAATACAATCCCTCTTCGCCCCCCCCCCCCCCCCACTCGTCCCACCACTTTGTCCAAACGTTCATTTTCGTAGTCCAATCATTCCAATTTTTCTTCTACAATAAAAGTCCACGCTTCATCCGCCGTCTCAAAGTAGTGGTGCCTCCCTTGATATGTGACCCACAGTCTTGCCGGTTGCAGCATTCCAAACTTTATCTTTTTTTTGTGAAGTACCGCTTTGGCCCGATTAAAGCTCGCCCTCCTTCTCGCCACCTCCGCACTCCAATCTTGATAGACGCGGATCACCGCGTTCTCCCATTTACTACACCGAGTTTTCTTCGCCCATCTAAGGACCATTTCTCTATCCTTAAAACGGAGAAATCTCACCACTATGGCTCTGGGAGCTTCTCCTGCTCTCGGTCCTCGCACCATAACTCGGTATGCTCCCTCCACCTCCAACGGACCCGTCGGGGCCTCCACTCCCATTAACGAGTGCAGCATCGTGCTCACATATGCCCCGACGTCCGCCCCCTCCACACCTTCAGGAAGGCCAAGAATCCTCAAGTTGTTCCTCCTTGCGTTATTTTCCAGTGCCTCCAACCTCTCCACAGATCGTTTCTGGTGTGCCTCCTGTATCTCCGACTTCACCACCAGGCCCTGTATATCGTTTTCATTCTCAGCTGCTTTCGCCTTCACGACCCGAAGCTCCTGCTCCTGGGTCTTTTGTTCCTCTTTCAGCCCTTCAATCGCCTGTAATATCGGGGCCAACAACTCTTTCTTCATTTCCTTTTTTATCTCCTCCACGCAGCGTTTCAAAAACTCTTGTTGTTCAGGGCCCCATATGAAACTGCCACCTTCCGACGCCATCTTGGTTTCTGCTTGCCTTCCTTGCCGTTGTTCCAAAGGATCCGCTGCAATCCGGCCACTTTCCTCTCCTTTTTCCATCCGTGTCCAGGGGGAACACCCTTCTGGTTTACCGCACGGTGTTTTCAGCCGTTAAAATTGCCGTTGGGGCTCCTATCAAGAGCCCAAAAGTCCGTTTCACAGGGAGCTGCCGAAACGTGCGACTCAGCTGGTCATCGCCGCACCCGGAAGTCAATTCTTGGCTTAAATGATCACTCCTGGAAAAGTGTTGGATTTGAGATGGGGGGTGTTGAAGAAAGAGATAAGTCCAGAATTCCCTGAGGATGAACTTAAAGCCTTGATTCTTGCGTGAAACTTGGATGAGGTTACTGTAACAGACTTTGTTAAAAAAGAGACAGACTGGCAGCTAAATATTCCAGGATATATGTGTTTTAGGTGAGATGGGGAGGAAGGTAAAAGAGGTGGGGGAGTTGCAACACTGGTTAGGGAACATATTACAGCTGTACAGAGGGAGGACACCATGGAAAAATCAAGTAACGAGGCATTGTGGGTAGAGTTCAGAAACAGGAAGGGGGCAGTCACTATGATGGGGGTGTACTACAGGTCTCCCAACAGCCCACGGGAAGTTGAAGAACAGATATGGAAGTAGATTCTGGATAGATATAGAAATAATAGGGTTGTTGTAGTGGGAGACGTCAACTTTCCTCATATTGACTGGAAATCCCTTGGGGCTAGGGGTCTGGATAGTGAGGAATTTTTCAAGTGTGTCCAAGAAGGTTTTTTGGAACAATATTTGGATAGTCCGACTAGAGAATGGGCGATATTGGACCTGGTACTAGGGAACGAGCCCGGCCAGGTCATCAACGTTGTAGTGAAAGAACATGTGGCGAACAGTGACCACAATTCCGTAAACTTTTGGATACTCATGGAAAAGGACGAGTGTTGTCCGAGGATTAAGGTGCTAAATTTGGGGGAAGATTAGACAGGATTTGGGGGTAAATCCACATTTGGCATGTGGGAATCTTTTAAAGAGTAGTTGATGGGAGTGCAGGACAGGCATGTGCCAGTAAAAAGGAAGGACAGGAAAGGCAGGATTCGGGAACCATGGATGACCAGGGAAATTGAGAATATTGCCAAAAAGAAAATAGATGCATATGGGAGGTACAAGCAACTAAAAGCAGATAAAACACTTGAGGAATACAAGGAAAGTAGAAAAGAGCTCAAGCAGGGAGTTAGGAGGGCAAAAAGGGGTCACAAAATGTCCTTGGCTGGCAGGATTAAGGAGAATCCCAAGGCATTTTATACGTATATTAGGAACAAGAGGGTAGCTAGAGAAAGTGTTCGTCCACTCAAGGACAAAGAAGGGAAACTATGTATAGAACCAGAGGAAGTAGGTGAGGTCCTTAATGAGTATTTTGTATCGGTATTCACAAAGGAGAGGGAGATGTTGATTGGTGTGTCTCAGAGGGATGTGTAAATACTTTAGAATAGGTCATCATTACGAGGAAGGACGTGTTAGGTGTGTTAAAAAGCATTAAGGTAGACAAATCCCCAGGGCCAGATGGCATCTATCCCAGATTTTTGAGGGAGGCAAGAGATGAAATCGCTGAGCATCTGACAGAAATCTTTGTGTCCTCATTGGCCACAGGTGAGATCCAGGAGGATTGGAAGATAGCCAATGTTGTACCATTATTTAAGAAGAGTTGCAAGGATAATCCGGGTAATTAGAGGCCAATGAGCTTGACATCGGTGATAGTGAAATTGTTGGGAAAGATTCTCAGAGATAGGGGGCGGGATTCTCCGACCCCCCGCCGGGTCGGAGAATCGCCTTGGGGGGAGGGGGGGGGGGGGGGCGGCGGCGTGAATCCTGCCCCCATCGGCTGCCGAATTTTCCGGCGCCGGGGATTTGGCGGGGACGGGAATCGCGCCGCGCCAGCCGCTGGCAGCGGCCCCCCCCCCCGGCGATTCTCCGGCCAGCGATTGGCTAAGTGGCCGCTCGTTTTAGGCCGGTACCGTCGGCGTAAATTACAACAAGTACTTAGCGGCGGGACCTGGCTGCGCCGGCAGACTCCAGGGTCCTTGGGGGCCGCGGGGGGATCTGGCCCCGGGAGGTGCCCCCATGGTGGCCTTGCCCGCGATCGGGGCCCACCGATCCGCGGGCGGGCCTGTGCCGTGGGGGCACTCTATTCCTCCACGTCGGCTGCTGTGGACCTCCGCGATGGCCGACACGGAGATGAAACCTCCTGCGCATGTGCTGGGATGACGCCAGCACACGCTGGCGGTCCCGCGCATGCGCCAACTTGCACCGGCCGGCGGAGGCCCTTCGGCGCCGGTTGGCATGGCACCAAGCCCCTTCCGCGCCAGCCGGCGCAAACCACTCCGGCGCCGGCCTAGCCCCTGAAGGCGTGGAGGATTCCGCCCATTCGGGGTGGCCCGACGCCGGAGTTGTTCACGCCACTCCTTCGTGCCGGAGTTGCCCACACCGCGATTCCCGCAGAATCCCGCCCAGGATCTATGTACATTTGGAAGGAATAGTCTTATTAGCGACAGACAGCGTGGTTTTGTACGAGGGAGGTCATGTCAATTTGATTGTCTGACTAATTTGATTGAATTTTTTGAGAAGGTGACAAAAATGATTGATGAGTGAAGGGCTGTGGATGTTGTTTACGTGGACTTTAGTAAAGTATTTGATAAGGTCCCTCATGGCAGCTTGGTGCAAAAGATTAGATCATATGGGGTCAGGGGTGAACTAGCGAGATGGATCCAGAACTGGCATAGAAGACAGAAAATGTAGCGGGTCTGATTAGCAAGTTTGTAGGTGATACTAAAATTGCAGGAGTTGACTTCCGGTGGCGGCTATGAAGGAGTAGGTTGCACATTTGGTGGCTCCTGCTCGGGTTGGACCTTTGGACCTTTTCCCTGGATTTTTTGTCAGACTTGATTCGGTAAATTGATGTGGATCCCTACATCAGTGCATGGAGAGGCGGACCAGTGGTGCTCGCAAAGGAAGAAATAGGCGAACAGAGAAGGCTTGGGCTGAAGCTGCAGCGGGAGAAAGCATGGTGGATGACCGGGATCCTGGCTTGACGACCCAGCGGTCGACGGAGCAGCTGATCCAGTTCATTCAGGAGGGCTTCGCCAAGCAGAAACAGGAGTGCTTGGACCAGATTAAGGAATCGATTGCGCGGCTGGAACTTAGACTGGATGCTCAAGACCGGGCGATCCAGAAAGTGGAGAAGGCGCTGGCTGAGCAGGAGGAACATCAAACAGCAGTGGAATTGGAGGTGGGGATGCTGAGAGACCAGCAGAAAAGGCTCCTGGAGAAGGTGGAGGACCTAGAGAATAGGTCCCGCCGGCAGAACTTGAGAATCGTTGGTCTCCCGGAGGGGTTCGAAGGAACGGACGCAGGGGCGTACATAGCGGGCATGTTTGAGAAGTTACTGGGGGATGGGACGCTCTCCCGACCCTTGGAGGTGGACAAGGCTCACAGAGCGCTCCCCCCCCCCCCCCCCTCCCCGAGGGCAATGGTGGTGAGATTCCACAGGTACCTGGACAAGGAGCGTATTTTACAGTGGGCCAGGCAGACACGGAGCTGTAAATGGGAGAATAGTATCCTGCGGATCGATCAGATTCTGAGTGCGGAGGTGGCCAGGAGAAGACCGGGGTTCAACTAGATAAAGTCGACTCTTTTCAAGAAAAAGGTTAAGTTTGGACTGTTGTATCCGGCCCGTCTTTGGGTCACGTTTGAGGGAAAATATTTTTATTTTGAGTCGCTCGAGGAAGCGATGGACTTCGCTGGTAGGAAAGGGCTGGTGGCGGACTGAGGTCTTTGAACTTTGCTGCAGCGCTCATGTTGAAAAAAAGTTTCTTGTTTTTCGGACGTTATTTATAACGCCTTCTGTATTGATCTGGGGATTGTTGCAGAGCTGTGTGAGTTAAAGTTTACATTTGCACTGATGGGGGATGGAGGTGTGAATGTTAGATGTTGGATCTTCTGTTTGATCTTTTCTTTGTTTTTCGTGGTTTTTTTCAGGCAATTGTGTTGGGATTGTTTTTCTTTTGCATATGTGTGTCAGAGTGGGAGGGAGGGGGGAGGGAACAATAGGTGGGAGAATGTCTGGCGCCATGGGCGGGGGTCACCAAGCTAGCTGGGCGGGCTAGCTCACGGAAGCGCAGTGGGGGGTGAGCAGATGTTATGCTTGTTGAAGGGGTTGGTTTACATAGTGCTGTTACTAGGGGGGAGAGGGAGGGGGGGGGAAAATGTTCTGCTGACGGGGAGGGACTTTTGCTGTGGACAGAAACGAGGTGGGGGTGGAGGCTGCCTTGGGGCGGGCCGGCGGATGCATGGGGCGCGTGCTGGAGACTGGCCCAAGAAAGGTGATGGCTGATCGGCGAAGGTGATAAGCCCCCCAACCAGGCTGATCAGCTGGAACGCAAGAGGGCTAAATGGGCCGGTTAAGAGGGCACGCATGTTCGTGCATTTGAGGGGACTGAAGGCGGACGTGGTAATGTTACAGGAGACGCACCTTAGAGTAACTGATCAGATTAGATTAAGGAAGGGCTGGGTCAGACAGATTTTTTACTCGGGGCTGGTAAGACTAGAGAGGTCACAATCCTGATTAACAAGCGAGTGTCATTCGAGGCGGGAAGAATAGTTGTGGATGTAGGAGGCTGGTACATTATGGTCAGTGGGAAGCTGGAGGGGCTGTCGGTGGTATTCGTGAATGTGTACGCGCCAAATTGGGATGATGTGGAGTTTATAAAGAGGATGTTGGGGAAGATCCCGGACCTGGATTCGCATAAGTTGGTCATGGGGTGGGGGAGGACTTTAACACAGTCATCGACCCTCGGCTAGAACGGTCGAGCTCAAGGACAGGCAGGGTGCCAGCAATGGCAAAGGAGCTAAAGGGGTTTATGGAGCAAATGGGGGGGTGGACCCATGGAGATTTGGGCGGCCGAGAGTGAAGGAGTTCTCCTTCTGCTCACAGGTGCATAAGGTGTACTCCCGAATTTACTTTTTTATTCTGAACAGGGCTCTACTGACGGGGGACGCAGGGTATTCGGCGATTACAATCTCAGATCATGCCCCGCGCTGGGTTGACCTACAGGTTAGCAAAGAGAGTAGCCAGCGCCCTCACTGGAGGCTGGACGTGGGACTTTTAGCTGATGAGGAGGCGTGTGGGCGGCTGAAGAAATGTATTCAGAACTACCTGGTAGTTAATGACACGGGTGAAGTTTCGGCGGCGGTGGTGAGGGAGGCATCGAAGGCGGTGGTTAGAGGGGTGCTGATCTCGATACGGGCCCACAGGGAGATGGCAGACAGAGCAGAGACGGACTGACTGATAAAGGAGATACTGCAGGTCGACAGGACGTATGCGGAGACCCCCAGAGGCACGGCTTCTAAGGGAGCGACGGAGGCAACAGGCGGAGTTTGGCTTGTTAACTACAGGGAAGGCGGTAGAGTAACTGAGGAAGGTGAGAGGGGCGATTTATGAATAGGGAGAGAAGGCCAGCTGAATGCTCGCGCAGCAGCTTAGAAAGAGGGAGGCAGCCAGGGAGATAGAGAAAGTAAAGGACGGGGACGGGAACCTGGTCGGAGATTCAGCAGGGGTTAATAAGGCGCTCAAGGAGCTTTACAGCAGACTGTATGAGTCGGATCCCCCAGCTGGGCCGGAGGGGATGAGGCACTTTTTAGGGGGGCTGAAGTTCCTGAAGGTGGACGGGGGTTTGGTAGAAGGGCTGGTGGCCCCGATCGGGTTGGAGGAAATAGCAGAGGGGTTGAAGGCCATGCAGTCGGGTAAAACCCCGGGGCCGGATGGGTACCCAGTGGAGTTTTATAAAAGGTTCTCGGTGATATTGGGGTTGCTGTTGATGAGGACATTCAATGAGGCAATGGAGTGTGGGGTGCTTCCCCGACGATGTCACAGGCCACTATCTCATTGATCCTGAAGCGGGACAAGGACCCGGAGCTATGCGGGTCCTACAGGCCGATATCCCTACTAAATGTAGACGCCAAACTGTTGGCCAAAACCTTGTCCTCTAGGATTGAAGACTGCGTTCTGGATGTGATTGAGAAGAACCAGAAGGGATTTGTTAAGGGTAGGCAGTTGGCGGCCAACGCAAGAAGGTTGCTAAATGTGATCATGATGCCCCCATAAGGTAGGGACGTGGAGGTAGTGGTCGCAATGGACGCAGAGAAGGCATTTGATCGGGTGGAATTGGAATATCTGTGGGAGGTACTGGGGCGGTTTGGATTTGGGCGGGGCTTCATTGACTGGGTCAAGCTGCTGCATCAGGCTCCTGTTGCGAGCGTACGGATGAACAGGTCAACATCGGACTATTTCAGGCTGCGCCGGGGACGTGACAGAGATGCCCCCTCTCCCCACTGCTGTTTGCGTTGGCCATTTGCTGCTGGCAATTGCAATTGCGCTGAGAGCCTCAAGGGGCTGGTCCAGGGCGGGGGGGGGGAAGAGAGAGAGAGAGAGAGAGAGAGAGAGAGAGAGAGAGAGAGAGAGAGAGAGAGAGAGAGAGAGAGAGAGAGAGAGAGAGAGAGACATGACACAGAGTGTCGCTATACACAGACGACCTGCTCCCATATGTTTCGGACCCACTAGAACGGATTGAAGAAATTGAGGATTTTGGGGGAATGTGGCCGGTTTTTGAAATTGAACATGGGGATAAGTGAGATGTTTGCGATCCAGGCAAGGAGGCAGGAGAGGCGATTGGGGGAGCTATCGTTTCGGGTGGTAGGGGGAAGCTTTCGGTACCTAGGCATTCAGGTGGCGTGGGAATGGGATCGGCTACACAAGTTAAATTTGGCCCAATTAGTAGACCAATTCAAGGACGATTTCCGAAGGTGGGACGCGCTCCCGTCGTCACTAGCTGGGAGGGTGCAGACAGTGAAAATGACGTTCCTCCCGAGATTCTTGTTTGTGTTTCAGTGTCTCCCCATCTTTATTCCGCGGTCCTTCTATAAACAGATCAACAATGTGATCACTGGCTTTGTATGGGCAGTTAAGACCCCACAAGTAAAAAAGGGGATGCTGGAGCGGAGCCAGGGGGAAGGCAGGCTGGTGCTGCCGAACTTTAGTAATTATTATTGGGCGGCGAATATCGCCATGATTAGGAAGTGGGTGGTGGGGGGAGGGTTGGTGTGGAAGCGAGTGGAGGCGACATCATGCAAGGGCACTAGTTTGGGGGCATTGGTAACAGCGCCTCTGCCTTTCCTGCAGGCACGGTACTCCACCAACCCCATGGTAGTGGCGGCCCCGAGAGTCTGGGGGCAATGGAGGAGACATGTGGGAGTGGAGGGAGCATCGGTCTGGTCTCCAATCTGCAATAATCACCGGTTTGCCACGGGAAGGCTGGATGGAGGTTTCCGGAGATGGCAGAGAGCAGGGATTGAGAGGATGGGAGATATGTTTATAGAGGGGAGCTTTTCTAGCAGAGGGAGCTGGAGGAGAAATTTGGATTGACGAGAGGAAATTAGTTTAGGTACCTGCAGGCGAGGGACTTCCTACGCAGAGAGGTCTCAACCTTCCCTCTCCTACCACCAAGGGGGATACAGAACAGGGTAGTTTCCAGAATGTGGGTGGGAGAAGGGAGGGTTTCTGACATTTACAAGGAACTCATGGGGTCAGAGAAGACGTAGACCGAGGAATTGAAACGGAAGTGGGAAGAGGAGTTAGGAGGAGAGATAGAGGATGGTCTCTGGACGGACGCGTTGAGTAGAGTCAATGCGTCCGCAACATGTGCCAGGCTCAGCCTGATACAGTTCAAGGTCGTTCACTGGGCTCACATGACAGTGGCTCGGATGAGCAGGTTCTTTGGCGTAGAAGATTGGTGAGCAAGGTGTGCGGGAGGGCCAGCGAACCATGTCCATATGTTCTGGGCGTGCCCGAAGCTTAGGGGATTCTGGCAGGGGTTTGCGGATGTCATGTCCAAGGTGTTGAAAACAAGGGTGGCACAGAGTCCGGAGGTGGTGGTTTTCGGAGTGTCGGAAGACCCGGGAATCCAGGAGGAGAAAGAGGCAGACATTCTAGCCTTTGCTTCCGTGCTAGCCTGGAGACAGATACTATTAGCTTGGAGGGACTCAAAGCCCCCGAAGTTGGGACTCAAAGCCCCCGAAGTTGGAGACCTGGCGACCTGACATGGCTAGCTTTCTCTGTCTGGAGAAAATCAAGTTCGCCTTGAGAGGGTCAATGTTAGGATTCGTATGGACTTTGTTGGGGAAAAATAACCGTCAGCAGAAGGGGGGAGCGGGGGGGGTTAGTTTAGTTTAGACTAGGGGGTTAGTAAAGGTGGGACCTGTAAGGGAGGAGAACGGCTTTTGCACTATGTTTATATTTTCATGTACATTGTTTATTCTGTTGTTGTTATAAAACCATAAATACCTCAATAAAATGTTTATTAAAAAAAAGATTGCAGGAGTTGCGGATAGTGATGAAGACTGGCAAAGAATACAACAGGATATAGATAGGCTGCAAAATTGGGCTGAGAAATGGCAGTTGGAGTTGAACCCAGACAAATGCAAGGTGATGCATTTTGGTAGATCCAATTCAGGTGGGAGCTAGAAAATAAATGGCAGAATCATCAGGAGCATTGAGACACAGAGAGATCTGGGCGTGCAGGTCCACAGATCCTTAAAAGTGGCAGCACATGTGGAAATGATGGTAAAGAAAGCATATGGCCTGCTTGCCTTCTTAGGACGAGTATAAAAGCTCAAAAATTATGAAACAATTATATAGAACGTTGGTTAGGCCACATTTGGAATACGGTGTCCAATTCTGGTTACCGCACTATCAGAAGGACATGGAGGCTTTGGAGAGAGTACAGAGAAGGTTTACCAGGATGTTGTCTGGTATGAAGGGTATTAGCTATGTGGAGAGATTGAATAAACTGGGATTGTTCTCCCTAGAGAGACGGAGGCGGAGGATAGAGTGAGCAGTTAGAGGCTTTATCCAAGGGCAGAAATGGCAATTACAAGGGGGCACAGGTTGAAGGTGAGGGGGGGAAAGGTTCAGTGGAAATGTGCAGGTGAAGATTTTTTTTTTTTTTTTTTAAAACACAGAAGGTGGTGGTGGCCTGGAATGCACTGCCAAGTGAGGTGGTTGAGGCAAATACGTTAGTGACCTTTAAGACTTATCTGGATAGGCACAAGAACAGACGGGGTACAGAAGGATACAGGAGGTTGGTCTAGATAGGACACGTGATCGGCGCAGGCTTGGAGGGCCGAAGGGCCTGTTCCTGTGCTGTATTGTTCTTTGTATGGAACACAATTCTGGCATAAAATGAACATGAAAACAATTTTGGGGGCAGAGAATTGCGCAGAACTTAAAAACGTGGATAGATGCAACAAAGATACGTTAAAGGAGAATTCCTGCTGGGGCCTGAGGAAGGCAAAAGTTCTGTCTACTCCATAGGCGATCAACGATATAAGAAAGAGGCAATGATGGCAAGATCAGCCCTGCCTGCTTAAACTGTTGTAGCTCCTGCTTTTAAGTGCCTAGTGATTTGCAAGATAAATACCAGCATGTATGTCCATGGAAGTGTGCAAATATGGCCCGCCAGGTGTCCATTCTTGAACAGCCCCAACAGCATCAGGTAAATTGTCCTTGTAAAATAGCTGGCCCCTAGATACACCAATAAATAAAAACAGAAAATGCTGAAAATGTTCACTGAGGTTGGCAGCATCTGTTGAAGAGAAGCAGAGTTAGAGTTTCAGATTGACCTTTTGTCAGTTTCCAACATTTTCTGTTTTTATTTCAGATTTCCAGCATCCAAGGTATTGTGTTTCTGGATACTCCAACAAGTGCCTAGCTCAAAAGGCAAAATCAATGAATCTTTCCTTTTGCCTCAGAATGGTCAGAGCTCTTAATGGTCATTTTCATTATCCCTTATTTACAGATATTTATTTAATAAGACTCATTGAAGTATGTTTACTTGGAAACATTACTTTTCAACATTTTACTCAAGAATGTACTGACATTCGCCATCAAGGCCCACACAAGAAGAATGGATATGGGGTAAAATACGAGAAAGAGAAGCCTACCACTTATTGGGAGTAAAAGGGACTGAAATAAAATAAAAACAGCTATTGGGCTGGATTCTGTCGTAGAAATAACAACAAAGCTAACAGTGCTCAACGTTAGTTACATGGAAATTAGATGTCAAGTATTTTTTTCTTTCCGTCTCTTAGTTCCTCTTAATCCAGTCTTTCTATTTCGCTCTCTTTTTTTTCTTACCTGATTGAACAATGAAGTCAACATTCTGATTGACAATTCATGGTTCAGACTCTGCACTGCTCATTGATGATCAACAAAGGTCAACAGGTCTGAATTATTAACTCGGTTTCTCTTCCCACAAATGCTGCTTGGCCTGCCTAACATGTCCAGCACTTTTTTAAAAAAATGACAGTTGTTTGCTTTGACCTTGGATCACTGCTCTGTAGAGCAGTGTTTTTCAAGCTTTTTTCCCCCGGAAACCACTTCTGGCAACTGGCCAACAAACAAAAGAACAAAGAACAAAGAAATGTACAGCACAGGAACAGGCCCTTCGGCCCTCCAAGCCCGCGCCGACCATACTGCCCGACTAAACTACAATCTTCTACACTTCCTGGGTCCGTATCCTTCTATTCCCATCCTATTCATATATTTGTCAAGATGCCCCTTAAATGTCCCTATCGTCCCTGCCTCCACTACCTCCTCCGGTAGTGAGTTCCAGGCACCCACTACCCTCTGCGTAAAAAACTTGCCTCGTACATCTACTCTAAACTTTGCCCCTCTCACCTTAAACCTATGCCCCCTAGTAATTGACCCCTCTACCCTGGGGAAAAGCCTCTGACTATCCACTCTGTCTATGCCCCTCATAATTTTGTATACCTCTATCAGGTCGCCCCTCAACCTCCTTCGTTCCAGTGAGAACAAACCGAGTTTATTCAATCGCTCCTCATAGCTTATGCCCTCCATACCAGGCAACATTCTGGTAAATCTCTTCTGCACCCTCTCTAAAGCCTCCACATCCTTCTGGTAGTGTGGCGACCAGAATTGAACACTATACTCCAAGTGTGGCCTAACTAAGGTTCTATACAGCTGCAACATGACTTGCCTTCGGGACCCACGTCACAGACCTTCGGGACCCTTGCTGGCCGACCTTCGTGGCACACGCTATGTTCGTTTACATTGAATGCGAAAGGGGAGCCCGCTTTGTCCTCACAATCTCACTGGAATCCAGTTCAATGGATCAGAGGGCAATGCGCATATCAGCCGACTTCAGCTAGTCCCTTTGCGCCCTCTTCATCTTTATGAAAACGGGAAATCCAACCTCACATATACAGGTCGTCATGAAGGGCAATAGCAACAAAATTAGTGTTTTACTCGATACTCCTGGGAGATGCTACTCCAGAATGTTGCCAGCCTTGTGGGCATTTGGCATGTTTTTAATGTGGTATTACAGGCAGGCTGTGGCAAAGTAGTTTTTAAATATGGAGTCAACTCTAAGTTAGTAACTGACTCTGCAGTCTCAACCTGAAAATAAATTTTTCACACATCACTTCTCTTTCAAATTCTGAAACCTCTCTCGTTTGCAAGTACTCCCCTGCATATAACACACATGGACTTGGCCTCCTTATTTGCTTGTCACAATTTATAAAACCATACCTCAAGAAATCATCATTATACTTCTTTGTTCCGAGTTAAGTTCCTTTTTTGAGGGCCAGAGGTCCTGGAGCTGTAACACTACCACTGCTCTGTCCTGCCCTGGTTCTCCTCCGCAGCTCACGCAGGCAGATTCTGTTGTGAGATTTGTCTAATAGGAAAACTGCCTATTTGAGTCTCTGGCCATCTCTTACTTTTAAGAAAAACACTGATCTTCACAGTTCACTTGCCTCGTTTGCCTGCTCCCTGTTTTGGCGCCAAAAGCACGTGCCTGGACGGCACTTCACGTCAATTCTATGTGCAGGGTGTGTGACCATCCCCACTACCGCCACTTCTGGCCGGAAGACACAGCTTAATGTGTCTCCATTTAAAAGGCGGCAGCAATTCTTGTGTAAAAGCTGGTAGAGGCTGTTGGGCGCTTCTCCTGCAATTGGGATAATCGCGGGAATGGTGTGAGCGATTGCTCCGCGACCCTCACGACACCCCCCTATGCAACCCACCCGAGGGTCACGACTTTGAAAAACCCTGCTGTAGAGGATACCACAATTTGGCTAACAGGAGCTTTTGGTGCAAAAGCTCATAGACAGTCTAAGGATAAGTGCAAATAATGGCACTGTTTGTTCATTGGTGACTGCAAAATCTGACATTAACTTTTAACTGGATTAAATGTCCACAAAGTTACATAAAAATAGGCACACAATTAAATGCCCACACTTTATGGACTCCTTCAAAAATGTATTATTTTAGGCCATCTCAAACAGTATGCTCAGTGATCTTTAGTGTGAGACAAAAATCCAACTCTAGCACCACATTCATGTCCTTCCAAGTCTTGAAATAAGTACGTTTTTGAATAATGTTCTTTAGATGTCATTAAATCAACTTACATTTTGATAATTCAATTATAATTGAAACTTTCAAGAGACTAATGGGATGCAGCAATTTTCACTTAAAACACACACAAATACTACAAAATAATATTTCAGGATGGACAAACTCTGGTACTACAAAGCTTGCAATGATGCAGCCCTCTCAGCTCCACGCAAAACTGATCTCTGATGGCAAATTAGTTACTAGTGGAAGTAGTGAATAAACATCTTTAGAATCGATTAATTGCTTTAATCTGTTGTGTTTGTCAACAAACAGCAATCTTTGGGTACCCAGCGTCCAATCCACACTTAATTTCATCAGTCTGTGATTCATCACCAAACTAAAAAGATATTGCTCTACATCATCCCTGTGGTCAGTTACATGTCATGGTCAGCTAGAGGTTTCAAGATACAACACAGGGTTCCTTCTAAACTTTTGCAATACAATTTATTGACACTCTGATGACAAGAAATGTGTGTGAGAAACTAGAGAAGGCACGTTTTAGCCAACAATGGCAGCATGCTATAAAAATTGAGGCAAATCATTGTGGGATAGTAGCATGCAATACAAGGCAGTGTTTCGTGTCTGTGCGATGTCATATAGACTTGAAACTTGCTTACAAACTTTTCAGTGACTGAAACCAGAGAATCACCTGCAAAAGCTTCTCTTCCTCTCTTACACAGTTACTTGTGGAATACCTTAAGGATCTATGCTCCTATTTCTCATCTACATGCTGCTCTTCGGCAATATCTTCTGAAAATATGTACATTCCACATGTACTCTGACATTTAGATTTCCTTACCTACAAATGAGCTTCTGATCACACATCTTCCCCATCACAAAGACCGCCTCCATAACATCATCCCATCCTCATCTCATCTGCTGATCCAAGCCTTTCTTACCTCTAGGCTTGACTATCCTTATGTGTTCCTGTTCAGCCTGCCACCTTCCATTCTCCAAAACTTCTGCTGTCCATATCCAAACTTGTATTAAGTTCCATTCACCCATAGCCCCATGCGCTTGATGACCTTCGCTGGTTCCTAGTTAAGTTCCTCATTAAGATGTGGCACAGTGGTAAGCACTGCTGCCTCAGTGCCAGGGACCTGGGTTCAATTCCGGCCTCGGGTGACTGTCTGTGTGGAGTTTGTACATTCCTCCCTGTGTCGGTGTGGGTTTCCACCGGGTGCTCTGATTTCTTCCCACAGTCCAAAGATGTGCAAGTTAGGTGGATTGGCCATGTTAAATTGCCCCTTCGTGTCCAATGATGTGCAGGTTACGGAGAAAGGATGAGGGGCGTGTGCTTAGGTAGAGAGTTCCTTCGGAGGGTTGATGCAAACTTGATGAGCTGATTGGTCTCCTTATGCACTGTAGGGATTCTATGATAAGTAACACCTCAGTTTTAAAATACTCATCCTGGTTTGCAAATCCCTCCATGGCTTCTGATTTCCCTACCTCTGCAAGCTCCTCTTGCCTTACAAATTTCAAAGATATTTGTGCTCCTCTGATTCTAGTCACTTGCGCATCATTCCACCATCGGAAGGTATGCTGGAATCAACCTCTTTGCCTCTACCTCCCTTTATTCCTTGAAGATGGTCCTCAAAGCCTACCTCTTTGACCAAGTCTTTTGGATTTCTTACCTAAACTTCCCTTATGTGGCTTGATGTCAACGTTTATTTGATTATGCCCCTGAGAAGCACCTTGGAATGTTTTATTATTTTAAAGATACTACATAAATGCAACATGTTGTTGAATAAACGTGCAATGGTCAGATTACCTACTGCAGAAATTCAGGAGAAACTGCATGTAAACTCATGCACAATCCATCAGGAAAACACTTTAGAGCAGGCTCAGGCTGGTCTTCTGCTGTTGACCACAAAGTGCTCTAATTGATTTTCTTGGGCAAAAGTGGGTTAATAGCATGTATGTGAAACAGAAGTATTTGGCAAAGATCAGAAGGGAGTGGAGATGTAGTGAAATTGAATTTAATACATCTGGTAACTTGTGGACTACTCCTAGAATAAACAAAACATGAAAGCTGCTAGGTTGTTGAAAAAGTTGAAATGATTTGAGTCAGGGAAGAGAACTTATCCCCAATACCCAGTCTAGCTTAAATGCATCATCAATACACACTGTGTGATTGACTTTTCATGCCCTCAGTGTAACTTGGGATGAACAGTTAATATTACATTGCTAACATTAGTGTACATTCCAAGAATAAATAAACCAGGGAGAGAATCACTAAGGTCAGAATTCTAACAAAGATAAAGAAGATAAAACTGTCAAGGAACAAATAATATCATAATGCAGAGAAAGAAAGCAAAAGAGGAGAGAGAAAAGGTGAAAGCAAAGAGGGAAAGGATGAAAGGGAGGGGGGAGCTGAGAGAATTAGGCTGACAAAGGTAATGGAGAGAGGGAGGAGGAAAGGCAGAGGTTCGAATGGTTGAGGAAAATGTTTGATCCAATCATTCCTGGAAACACAATATAGATTGGAAATTTAATTAAATGTTTACTCATGATCCTGCAGATTTCAACAGTAATTGAATCACATACAGCCCACTGACAAATTGTGACACATGGATTCAGCCCACTGATCCAAAAGGTTGGATATCCCTAGTCTAATCAATCCCTTGTGAAAAATGTGAATTGGTTGCAATATCTCCTTAGAAGGTGTGCTGCCTATTTTCACTTCTGTTTAGGGAGGGTGAATTTCATATATTACTTTTCCACTATATCTTTTCTAGTTGGCTACTGGTTACATTGGATTCTTCAGTGTCATGCAAAGCCTTGCTTGCTTAATAGAGCATTAGAATGGAAATTGATCTCCCACATTTATTATAAACAGCAACATAACCCAGCAGTATATTTGCAGATTATAGTAAGAAGTTTTACAACACCAGGTTAAAGTCCAACAGGTCTGTTTCGATGTCACTAGCTTTCGGAGCGCTGCTCCTTCCTCAGGTGAGGAATTATAGGCCTTTCAGATTATAGGCCTACTTTTTTTTTTTATATAGGTCAACAATTCTGTGGCCAAGGTTAGGAAGCTAGTTCCAGCAATATGAATAAAAAGCAAAGAACTACAGATTATGGAAATCTGAAACAAAAACAGAAAAACCTGGAAGCACACATCAGTAAGCATCAGTGCAGAGAATAGACAATATGATGACCGATGTCTGAAACCTAAATCAGCCTGTTCTCTCCATAGATTCTGGCTAATCAGTTATTTAATTGGCTTTTTAAACATTCAAGAAACTGGAAATTACTGCATCGATGCCATTCTCTCACAATTTAACTAAGAAAATGTTAGTATATACCATATACGATTTCAATTATCCACAAACTTCAGTTGCTTCACCAGGTTAGACATGTGATCTAGCTCCTGCAGAATAAGATTGCATGCTTTAGGACAAGTATGACATAGGCCTACCTCTACCTAGATGTATGCAAGAAGAGGATAAAAATATTTAAAGCTGGTTTTGGGTAATAAACTGATAATAGAAATCGGAGTCATGTGTTGGCCATGAACCGGAATTACCGTAATCACACATCACCATGATATTCCGATTACTCATCCATTTATTTCTATTTTTATCACTTGTACTTTTCTGCACTCTTTCAAACTCTACATTAATTGTTTTAAAATTCTTTCTCTTTTTAATTTTTTGATATTCATCAAGGATATGTTAAAGCGGGAAATGGAACACTTCTCTTTTGGAGCAAGTAGCATTAGCATCTCAGGTTAAGTATTTCAGCAGCTGATTGCAAATTAAAGCTCCCCGTTGCCAGTTTTAACTTCTAAAAGAATCCCATACTGCCCAGTAGGGCAACTTTTCACTTTCTCGCACCATGCTAGCCTGTGATCGCTCTGAGTGAAATTGACAATTAGTGCTAGTTTTGTGCTACCGTCACATGTCTTGAGGAGCTTCACTGAAATTGCCCTAGCTCATTTCACAAAGAATCCTCTTTGTCAGCAGTCGGTAGTTACTGTCAATGCATCAAGTGAAGGCTAAACTGTGCCATTCTGCAAATCCCAGCTTTTCCAAATTTGTCGGTACGGAAATGTGTCCACGAAAACAGGTTCCAGGGGTGACGAAACCTGCATTCAACTCATGGATTTATCGCCTCTCATTTGTTCCCCCCAATTGACTTCCTTTTTGCCTCACACTTAATTTCCTATTTATCACTTATTCTCTTCCACTTTTTTCTGAATTCACATACATCTCCATAATGTCAAGTAGAAGTGATAGGTGGAAATTCAGGGCTAAATTCATATATGGGGTGAAAATTTCCTCCCCCTCCGCGGCGTTTTCTGCAGTGGTGGAGGACAGCTCATCAGTGGCCTGATCTTCTGGTCCTGCTGTTTTCAACGCACTGTTGAACGCACCCACTCTCTGTCCCAAAACCCGCAGTTGGGGTGCGCCGTTGGCAGGACTGTAATATGCTGCCAACGTGGATAGCATGAAAATCCCACTCATTGCATATTTAATGGTCTTTGGTAGATTTTATTTTGTAGACGCTGTCTTCCAACAATCAAGTTATAAGTTTATGAGATATTAAATTGTATAAATAAGTTAAACTAAAGCAATATTAGAGGTAAGCCATGTCAGAAGTAAAGGCAAAAATGAATGAAAGTCAAATTAGGAATATGTCATGAAGGGTTCTTCAAAGAATGATTGGCATTTTAAGTGGTTTTCTGAGTAGGACAGTGGAAGCAAAAATCTTAAATTATTGAATATGCTGCTAGGTAACCTATTTTTATTCCTTGTATGAATGACCAACATCATTTGTATTTACCTTACATAACAATTCCCAAAAACTATTATGACTGCACATACAACTTAAGTAAAGGAGCTGTACTCAGATCCATTAAGATCATGTTTTATACATAGTAAAGTAACTTTGATGCTGGAGATGGAATGCAGTTTAACCATTCCTTTCAGTATTATTGGGTGTAGTGTCAACAATAATCCAGTTTCTCTGTCTCATATAAAGCATGAATGGCAGAAATCATGCATATGTTCAAAATATTGTATTATCTACCATACAGATGAGAATAAAGAACTTGTGCCATGTATTTAGATCAATATTATAAAGTTATGAATTTATGAAATGAAATGAAATGAAAATCGCTTATTGTCACAAGTAGGCTTCAATGAAGTTACTGTGAAAAGTCCCTAGTCGCCACATTCCGGCGGCTGTTCGGGAAGGCTGTTACAGGAATTGAACCGTGCTGCTGGCCTGCCTTGGTCTGCTTTCAAAGCCAGCAATTTAGCCGTGTGCTAAACAGCCCCTTTTTTCTTACTGTGTGTCTTACTGATTTATAACATAATTAGAGCTGCAGAACAGGCACCTTTTTTCAATGGGGCATCAACATTAAGACACTTCTCTACAAAGACATTTAACAAATAAATTTGTACCACCTCCTTCACTGCCAACCTTGTGTGGCCAAAAATGTATGCTTTTCAATTTCTAGGCTGGTCAGCCTCTCTAAGGAGTTATATGAATGTTCCTTACCGTTATATCATTTCCTCCTCTTGGAAAGATATGAAGCAGCCACTGGTTGACGCCCCAGGTTGACTTTTATGAACCAGTAAGTCTCTGTGTAAGGGATGTGGTCAATATTATTGGTCTAAATTCCGCTTGCTATGCGCTGCTGGCTTGTTGCTATCCGTGGCTCCTTTAAAACTGGTGAATGACTGCGCAATTGCTCATATCGAAGAGAATGTAGCTTGTAGGCACAAATTATTGTGAAAAGAAGAAGCAAACCCCTCTCTGGAGGCAATGCGCCACCTGGGTAAAAGGGTCAGTAAATATCTCAAGAGATGCTAAAGAGCTAAGTGTTTTCCTAGAAATTGCCAAACCATGAATGGGTGTTATTAGTCGGTTGAAGATAAACTCTACACCATCTGGATTGTTGTGGTCCAAGGGAAAGAGGGTTTGTGGAAGTGTGTCTTACTGATGATACTCATAACCGTGAAATTCGGAGGTGCATGTTGTTGTCGGATAGAACTGCTGGACTTACCCAGCGTGAAAAAAGAACAGCATATTATGGAAGGTAAGGAGCATCACAATTTTATGGGGAGTGAAACAAATGCTCATGGTTGTGCAAGATGTATCTTTGTAATTTTGACTATTTAAAATGAAATTTATATTTTTAATTGAAGTACCATTTGTCTGCTAATGCATGTGTAATTTGCGTTGGTTCGAATTTATTTTAAAGTAAAAGGTACAAGAAGTGGAATCTAGTTGGTAATTTATTCTTTAGGGCCTCATTCGGTAATTTTGAATTCATGGTTTCTCCATGGGGATCTTAATGTCCTGCAGTTGTTGGACTGAATGGTTAAGCTTATATTTTTGCATTAAATGTTCCTACCTCACAAACTGGTGATCAGGGGTTATGGGGAGAAGGCAGGAGAATGGGGAGGAGAAAATATCAGCCACGATTGAATGGTGGAGCAGACTCGATGGGCGGAGCGGCCTAATTCTGCTCCTATGTCTTATGGTCTAACTCTATTATGTTAGTGGTGTTTTGTGGTGTCTGATCTCCTAGAACATTGGAGAATGAACTTCTCAGTTCTTAGCTACCTTTCGTAGCTATCAGAATAGATGACCTTCATTCCTGTTCCATAACTTCACGTGAACTTTGTTCTCAAGAGATGACCAAGTATCGTAAAACTTCTTTCACTTCAATGCATCTCCCAACTTTTTTCAAAGCTTTCAGTTAATGACAAAATAGAACTTTATATCATTATATTACTACAGGGGATGCAATGGAGCAGTGGTATTGTCACAAGCCTAGTAATTAAGAGACCTAGGGAATTCTCTGGGAACCCTGATTAGAATCCCACCACAGCAAATGGAATTTTAATTCAATAAAAATCTGGAATTATGAAATCATTGATGATTATTGTAAAAAGCCATCTGGTTCACTAATGTCCTTTAGGAAATCTGCTGTCCTTACCTGGTCTGGCCTACATGTGACTGCAGACCCACAGCAATGTGGTTGACTCTTAACTGCGCTCTGAAATAGCCTCGCAAGCCACTCAATAAATGCTGGCAGAGCCAATGACGTCCACATATTATGACAGAATAGAGAAACAAACACTCTGCAAAATAAAAAAATCTGCAGAAGGATGTTTACTTTAGATCTCTTTAATTGTCCTCCTTGCTACCTTTCCAACCTGGTTTTTGATTTTATAGTGGAGCTCACTATATTCATTTCAGCCCTTTGAATGAACTCTGTTTCTCTCTCCACAAATGGTGCCAGACCTGCTTGGCTTTTCCAGCACGTCCTGTTTTTAGCTCAGATTTCCAGCATCTTCAGTATTTTGCTTTTTATGGAGGGTTTGGATTTTATCGGTTCCTTAGCATATATTTGTACTTTGCATTGCTTTTTAAATAAAATGGTTAACTTAATCAAATGATAGTCAAATACGTCTCAAGTTTATATGGTAACACCGCACTCACAGTTGTTAAATTAATTTCCATCACAACTCACTAAGCATTGTGTGCGTAAAGCCCATGCTTCAGGCTGGGGGCGGGGAGGGAATACTAAAAAAATGAATTTCTGGAAAGCGATCCTTGCCCAAAGAACTTGACTTAGCAAGAGGTGAAATGGAGAAAACAAACAGAAAATAAAATTGCAACTCAGCTCAAGGTTTTGAACCTATTCAATCTATTTCTCATTTTAAAATTTCAAAACAAAATTGTTAACTGAGCAGGCTGTAAACCACTTTTATATGATATGTAAAGGTTGCTTGAAAAAGGACAGATATTTTGAAGTGCTGAAGTGCTTTTATATATAGCTTGTTATATGATATTTTATCGTTGGAGGCTTAAAACTCGAGTCACTACGTTGGTTAGATTGAAGATCTAATGGCATTTGTGTCTGAATACAATTTTTAAAAATTATCTTCCGACAGGTGAAGAAAACACGTTTCATGAAGGCGCTACATCCCAGACTCTCTCTATCTAAAGTGACATTGATGGAATCTCTGAGCTTTTCATTTTTTAAGAACGCATCTGTGCATAGGTTCCAGCAGATGTACAATAAGCCTGGCAAAGTCATCAAATAGTTTCATTGGACAGGAATTTGGATCCTGTCACTACACTACCACGTTCAGTTACATGTACAACAGAAAATCTTGGTTCAGTAACTTTGAAATTTGGCATTGTGTCAAAATGGATAGAAAAAGAGACTTCTCTTCCAGCATGCAAAAAGAATAGAGAGGAAAATATCATGTAGTTTTATAAAAACAATGTGTGGCTTATCAATCCGTCAGAACTGAATCAAATCTCTGCCCCAGAGGAGAACTGAGCTATGGTTCAAATCCTCACCATCCCAAATCATTCAGCATCCTTTTTACCCAGAGGACAGAGGTGATATTTTTGTTCAGTACAATACAAAGCCATTATATAAACATGAAGACGATTTCAGATTTTCCTTCGCAACTGTTTAAGACAGTATCCAAGGAGAGCTGGCTTTTTCACTGCACTCTTCATAGTGTAGGCAGTGTCTTATTGGAACAAGCAATCATTTGTTTCAATGTTTCAGAGTATCTCAGATTTTAAAAATGCAAAATGATGGAACCTTCAAACAAGACCACAACCGTAGGGATATTTTGTCTGCTCTACAATTTCCAACCGACGGCTGACCTGCTGTTAAGACCATGTAGGAAATACTAGGATGGACATTGAAGAACAGTTACATTCCAAGTTCTCAACAAATTTACATAATGTTGTTGAAGCTCAGTATACCAGTAACTGACTGTCAACAATAACACAGCAAAAGTGGCACATACTGCTCAAAATCACTTGTAACAGCATATTATTTGGAATATTTAATCCAGATAAATCCCTGGGGTTTAAGGAGTAAGGAGTGTGGAGTGAGGGGGAGAGAAAAAAAAATTTAAAGCCACGGAGGGACGGTTCACAAAAGGTGACCAAAAACCTGATTTGAAAGTTGGGGTTTGAGAAGGTTTTTAAAGTTAGGAAAGAGAGTCTAAAAAATGCAAAAATGTGGATTTTTAGCTGTAGAGATGATGGGACAGGAGCAGAGTAAAACATGTTGCCCAGGTGGAATGGAAAGCCTGTAGAATTTGATGTTCAGTTAAGCGTTGAACTAGATGCTAAGGTTTTGCAGTTTGTTTCAGCCTGAGTGGCTAACAATGCTGGAGAATACAGTGGCAAGGGGCCAGTATTTGTGTTGAAGAAAAAAAAGCTCTTCTCTTTTTGATGTTCAGTGGTAGTAAGTTGTGGCCGATTCAGTAGGACAAGCAGTTTTTTGCCACAATTAAGTTGTGGAGTCAGGAAAGTGGTAGAATAGGCAGTTTCAACATTCTTCAATGGCAGCACAACGCCAACCTTCTTGCCAACGATGATATCAGCTATGGAAACAAGGTCATCTAATTAACTAATTTTCCTTTCCTTCCACTGGCTTGTGCAATTCTTCATCAGCTTTTGGGGAAAACAGTAGTATCATCACAATGAGTCTATTTGTGACTCTAAAACTACTGCAGGAGGCAAAATTACAATTTAAGCTACTGTTCGCATTATGACGGAGGGATTTTAACCACTAGATTCTTTTTTTAAAACATTTTTTTATTAAAGTTTTCACAAAATATCAACAACAAAATGTAAAAGGAACCCAATAGAATTAAATACAAAACAACCCCGTGCCCCCCTCCCCCTATACATAAATAATAAATTAACACCCGAAACACATAGCAAACATAGCAAATATATACACCCCCTAAGATCCCCTAGTATAGACAAACAAAAGTAAAATAGAACCCACCCCCAACCCCCCCAGGTTGCTGCTGCTGACCATAGTCTACCGTTCTGCCAGGAAGTCCAAGAACGGTTGCCACCGCCTGAAAAACCCTTGCACCGATCCCCTTAAGGCAAATTTCACCCTCTCCAATTTAATAAACCCCGACATATAGTTGATCCAGGATTCCACGCTTGGGGGCCTCGCATCCTTCCACTGAAGAAGAATCCTTCGCCGGGCTACCAGGGACGCAAAGGTCAGGATACCGGCCTCTTTCGCCTCCTGCACTCCCGGCTCCTCTGCAACCCCAAATATTGCGAGCCCCCAGCCCGGTTTGACCCTGGACCCTACCACCCTCGACACCATCCTCACTGCGCCCTTCCAAAATTCCTCCAGCGCTGGGCATGCCCAAAACATATGGTTGTGGTTTGACGGGCTCCCTGAGCACCTAACACACCTGTACTCACCCCCAAAAAAACGGCTCATCCTTGTCCCGGTCATGTGTGCCCTGTGCAGCACCTTAAACTGTATGAGGCTGAGCCTCGCGCATGAAGAGGAAGAGATCACCCTCCCAAGGGCATCTGCCACGTCCCCTCCTCGATCTCCTCCCCCAACTCCTCCTCCCACTTACCTTTCAGCTGCTCACCGAGGCCTCCTCCTCCTCCTGCATTACCTGGTATGTTGCCGAGATCTTCCCCTCTCCAACCCACACCCCCGAGAGCACCCTGTCCTGTACCGTGCGTGGCAGCAGCGGGAATTCCACCACTTGCCGCCTGGCAAACGCCCTTACCTGTAGATACCTAAAGGTGTTTCCTGGGGGGAGCCCGTACTTCTCCTCCAGCTCACCCAGGCTCGTGAACTTCCCATACACAAACAGGTCCCCCAACCTTCTTATCCCTGCCCTGTGCCACCCCAAAAACCCTCCATCTATTCTCCCTGGGACAAACCGGTGGTTCCCCAGTATCGGGGACCACACCGAGGCCCCCACTTCCCCCCTGTGCCGCCTAAATTGCCCCCAAATTTTGAGGGTAGCCGACACCACTGGACTCGTGGTATACCTCACTGGAGGGAGCGGCAGCGGCGCCGTTGCCAGCGCCTCCAGACTCGTACCCTCACAAGGCGCCGTCTCCAGCCTCTTCCATGCAGCCCCCTCCCCCTCCATCACCCACTTGCGCACCATCGCTGCATTGGCGGCCCATAGAACCCATAGAGGTTGGGCAGCGCCAGCCCCCCCATCCTTACTCCGCTCCAGGAACACCCTTCTCACCCTCGGAGTCCCTCGCGCCTACACAAACCCCCGTATTGCTCCTGTTGGCCCGCCTAAAAAAGGCCTTCGGGATAAGAATGGGGAGGCACTGGAACAGGAACAAAAACCTTGGGAGCACCGTCATGTTGACTGACTGCACCATACCTGCTAGGGACAGTGGCAACACGTCCCACCTCTTAAACTCCTCCTCCATTTGCTGCACCAGCCTCGTGAAATTAAGTCTATGCAGGGCCCCCCAGCTCCTGGCCACCTGGACCCCCAAATACCTGAAGCTCCCCTCCGCCCTTTTTAGTGGGAGCTCGCTAATCCCCCTCCTCCTGGTCCCCGGTGTGAACCATGAACAACTCGCTCTTCCCCATGTTGAGCTTGTACCCTGAGAAATCCCCGAACTCCCTGAGGATCCACATTATTTCCGGCATTCCCCCCACCGGGTCCGCCACATATAGCAGCAAGTCGTCCGCAGAGAGCGACACCCTATGCTCCTCCCAACCCCGCACCAGCCCCCTCCAGTTCCTCGACTCCCTCAGTGCCATAGCCAGGGGTTCAATTGCCAGTGCGACGAGCAGGGGGGACAGGGGACACCCCTGCTTCGTCCCTCGATGCAACCGGAAAGTACTCAGACCTCCTTTTGTTCGTGGCCACACTCGCCATCGGGACCTCGTACAACAGCCTAACCCACCTGACGAACCCTTCCCCAAACCCGAACCTCTTCAGCACCTCCCACAAGTACCCCCACTCTACCCTATCGAAGGCCTTCTCAGCGTCCATCGCCACCACTATCTACGCCTCCCCCTCCCTCGCCGGCATCATAATAACGTTCAGGAGCCTCCGCACATACGCGTTCAACTGCCTCCCCTTCACGAACCCAGTCTGGTCTTCGTGGATAACCTGCAGCATCCAATCCTCAATTCTCGTGGCCAAGACCTTCGCCAGCACCTTGGCATCTACATTTAACAAGGAAATCGGCCTGTAAGACCCACACTGCAGGGGATCCTTGTCCCACTTCAGGATCAAGTAGATCCGTGCCCGGGACATCGTCGGGGGCAAAGCCCCCCCCCTCCCTTGCCTCACTGAAGATCCTAACCAGCATCGGGCCCAACAGGTCCACATATTTTTTGTAGAATTCGACCGGGAAACCATCCGGCCCTGGTGCCTTCCCCGCCTGCATGCTTCCTATCCCTTTGGTCAGCTCCTCCAGCCCAATCAGGGCCCCTATACCCGCCGCCAGTCCCTCCACCACCTTCGGGAACCTCAGTTGGTCCAGAAAGCGGCCCATCCCTCTCTCCTCCAGTGGGGGCTCGGACTGATACAGTTCCTCATAAAAGTCCCTGAAGACCCCCTTGATGCCAACCCCACTCACACCACACACCCTCCCCCGATCTCCCTAGCTGCGTCCCACTTCCGAAGCTGATGCGCCAGCATCCGACTAGCCTTTTCCCCATATTCATAAATCGCCCCCTGGGCCTTCCTCCACTGCGCCTCCGCCTTCCTGGTGGTCAACAGGTCGAATTCGGCCTGGAGGCTACGCCTCTCCCTGAAAAGTCCCTCCTCCAGCACCTCCGCGTACCTCCCGTCTACCCTCATCATCTCCACCACCAGCCTCTCCCTCTCCCCTCTCCTTGTGGGCTCTAATGGAGATCTGCTCTCCCCTAACCACTGCGTTCAGCGCCTGCCAGACCATCCCCACTCAGACTTCCACGTTATCGTTGGCCTCCAGGTATCTCTCTATGCTTCCTCGGACCCGCTCGCTCACCTCCTCGTCCGCCAACAGCCCCATCATCAAGCGCCACAACGGGCAATGGTCCCTCTCCTCCCCCAGCTCTAGGTCTACCCAATGCGGGGCGTGATCCGAAATGGCTATCGCTGAGTACTCGGTATCCTCTACTCTCGCAATCAGCACCCTGCTCATAACAAAAAAGTCGATCCGGGAATAGGCCTTATGAACGTGCGAGAAGAATGAAAATTCCCTACACCCCAGCCTTGCAAACCTCCAAGGGTCCACCCCTCCCATCTGGTCCATAAACCCCCTCAGCACTTTAGCCGCCGCCGGCCTCCTACCCGTCCTAGACCTGGAGCGGTCTAGTGCCGGATCCAACACCGTGTTAAAGTTCCCCCCCCCCCCCCCCATTATCAGGCCCCCCCACTTCCAAGTCCGGGATCCAACCCAACATGCGCCGCATAAAACCCGCATCGTCCCAGTTCAGGGAGTACACGTTGACCAGCACCACCCTCACCCCTTGCAGCTTACCACTTACCATTACGTACCTGCCGCCATTGTCTGTCACAATGCTCGACGCCTCGAACGACACCCTCTTTCCCACCAAAATCGCCGCCCCCAGATTTTTGGCATCCAGCCCCGAATGAAACACCTGACCTACCCACCCCTTCCTCAATCTTACCTGGTCTGCCACCTTCAGGAGTGTCTCCTGGAGCATGACCACATCCGCCTTCAGCCCCTTCAGGTGCGCGAACACCCGGGCCCGCTTAACCGGCCCGTTCAGTCCCCTTACGTTCCAGGTTATCAGCCGCATCAGGGGGCTACCCGCCCCCCCTCCCCCGCCGACTAGCCATAACCCCTCCTCAGCCAGCCAAGCGCCCGCACCCCACGTCCGGCCCGTTCCCCACGGCGGCAGACCTCTGTCCCAACCCCCTCTACTCGCTCCAGCTCCCCCTTGACCATACCAGCAGCAACCCTGTTCTCCCCCCCCTCCCTCCTAGCTGCATTGCTCCCCCCATTGCACTCCCGCCAAGTCAGCTGACTCCTGCTGACCCCGGCCACTCCCGCCTCTCCTTCGACTCCTCCCATTGTGGGACTTCCCCTCCCCCTCCATTACCCACCAGCAGGCTCTCCACCTCCCCCTTCCATCCCAAGCGCGGGAAAAAACCCGCGCTTCCCAGCCCCGGCCCCACCAGCGCGGGAAAAAGACCGCGCTTTCCACCTCCTCTGGCGCAGCTCCTTTTACAGGCCCAGTCCCCTCACCCCCGACTCGGGCCTCCCCCTCCCCCGCGGGGTCCCATCCCCCCCTACCCCGCGGGGTCCCATCCCCCCCTACCGGCCATCCACCCCCTACTCCGTTTACTTGCCCCTCTCCAAGAGCCCAACCGACAGGCCCAACCAAAACAGTGCACAACCCACCCTAACCACCCACACTGAACCAAAAAGAAACAAGAACAAAGAACCCCCCCTCAAAATGTAACACAACAACAACAATCCCCGACCATCCCCAAGCCCGACCCCCCATCCCGACCCTCAGTTTGTGTCCAGCTTCTCGGCCTGAACAAAGGCCCACGCCTCCTCCGGGGAACTCAAAATAATGGTGTCGGTCCTTGTAGGTGACCCACAGACGCATGCCAAACTTCACCCCCTTCCTGTGCAGCACTGCCTTCGCCCGGTTGTACCCGGCCCTCTTCCTCGCCACCTCCGCGCTCCAGTCCTGACATATTCGAGCCTCCGTGTTCTCCCACCTGCTGCTCCTCTCTTTCTTGGCCCACCTGAGTACACACTTCCGATCAGCAAACCGATGAAACCGCACCAGCACCGCCCGCTGCGGCTCGTTAACCTTGGGCCTCCTCGCCAGCACTCTATGGGCCCCTTCCAGCTCCAGGGGCCCCTGGAAGGATCCCGCTCCCATCAGCGAGTTTAACGTGGTGACCACATAGGCCCCCACGACCGACCCCTCCAGCCCCTCTGGAAGGCCCTGGATCCGCATATTCTTCCGCCTCAACCGATTCTCCATCTCCTCGAACCGTTCCTGCTATTTCTTGTGGAGCGCCTCATGCGCCTCCACCTTTACCACTAGGCCCAAGATCTCGTCCTCGTTATCGGAGATCTTTTGTCGGACCTCGCGGATCGCCACCCCCTGGGCCGCCTGGGTCTCCAGCAGCTTATCAATAGAAGCCTTCATCGGCTCCAGCAGGTCCGCTTTGAGCTCCCTGAAGCAACGCTGGATAAACTCCTGCTGCTCCTGTGCCCACTGCATACACGCTGCCTGGTCCCCACCCGCCGCCATCTTGCTCTTCTTCCCTCACACTTTCTTTGGCTTCACCACCACTTTTTTAGTCGCCCCGCTCCTGGTCCAAGCCATTCACTGTCGGGGGAATGTTGCAGTTTTCGTCCCACACCGGGAAATGTCACAACAAAAATGCCATTGGGGGCCCTGAAAAGAGCTCAAAAGTCCGTTCCAAGCGGGAGCTGCCGAACGTGCGACTTAGCTCTGCATAGCCGCAACTGGAAGTTTAACCACTAGATTCAAGGAAGGAAATTCTCAAAACCCAGCTGGCTTGGTTAGATTTTTAAAAATTAAACAATGGAGTAAATACCAAAGGCTCTTTTCCAAATCATTAGTTCATAGGTGAGCTGCTCAACACAATTGCTATAAAGTAAAGAAAGCTTTCATGTGCTGTTGGACTACAAACAGAAAATGGATCAGTTAGGGGGAAAAGAACTGTAGTTTGCCGCCCTGCCAACAGAACCGCTGATCGTTCAAACTGCACTTCAGCATCAAACACGTCAGATTTTATGAGAAAGTGTACAAAAGATATCCCGAGTAGGTTTGACAGTTGTTAGTGTTACAAATGCTAGTTTCTGTTATTGTTCATCAATCTCTGACATCAAAGATAAACATTTATACTGAAGTGAACTGGAGATGTTCGATTTTCTTGACAGGTCATCCAATTCACTGATCACAAGACAGAACGAAAATAATTTTACCAAGCAGACCATGGTATTTGTTCTTGCCTTTCATTCTAATAAATGGCTTTCCCTTCTCACTACTTCTCTAATAAATGGTTATCTTTCTTACAATTTCACCCAATGTCCATTAAAGCTCAGGTAATGCATAATCATGAAAATACCTTCTTTTCTGAAACATTAATTTTCATTATGTATTTCGCCTGTAATTTTTTAACATTGGAGGTGATAACCCAAGTAGCACAGTTTGCAGATGCTCCAATGCACGGCAGTTTACAGTGGCCTGTGGAGGGTCTGCAGTATACTACATGAACATTTTGATGGTTGCAATTTGTTGAGATGTTGATGCAGTGGTGCTTTCCAACATGGAGGGGGAAACAAAAGATATATGCTAATTGAAGTAACAGCTGTAACTTTTCTACATGAAGAACCAGTGGAGGCTGAGGTTTCAGGTTGTTGCACATTTTCATGGGCAAGGAAGGTTCTTGGTGATCAAGAGTGGAAAGAGAGAGAATATTGAAATATATATTTTTAAAAACCTAATAAAGATGAATGAGGTTGCAGATGGAGGTTGCAGGCTTCCTCTCCTGAGACTACGAGCTGCACAAAGGTCCAGATGGTGTCCAGCCCTGCACTAGCCCTAACTCAAACTATCAAATGGGCTACTTCTGCTTCTACATCTTAGTCTTAGTTCAAGTTTCGGTCATGTGATAGGATGTTTCAGGTTGAACCATTCAGCTAATGATGTACTTTAAAGACACTCATGAAAACCTTTCGTATATTGGGCAGGTAACCACGGAACCATTAGTACAATAGTGGAGATGAGGAATCAAATTGCTCTATTTTGCCCAGAGCTGGCTGGGGCAGATGTCTCACCTACTAGTCCTTTATGCTAACCTAACTAATTCACGTTACATTCCAGGAGGTTGGTGCACTAGCCTTTGTCCATTGGAACTGCTTAGAATTTTCCAGATCTACCAGTATGTGACCAGCTGAGCCCATTTTATCAACCCAGCAATTACCCATTAAAAAAAATCCCAGGAGAGTATGGAAGAGAAATACAACTTGTAGATTTTTTTCCTTCAATCCTTTTCGACATAATACATTCCATAAAAAATACAAGCAAGGAGCTATCTCCATGTCTAGGTCTTAACACATCTCTGATCAACATGACACCAACCACACGTCTGGGTCATGTGCCTTCTTCCATCACTGTATGGACAGTACTGTACCCAGTCCCACATAGAACATAGAAAATACAGCACAGAACAGGCCCTTCGGCCCACGATGTTGTGCCGAACCTTTGTCCTAGATTAATCATAGATTATCATTGAATTTACAGTGCAGAAGGAGGCCATTCGGCCCCTTGAGTCTGCACCGGCTCTTGGAAAGAGCACCCGACCCAAACTCAATACCTCCACCCAACACCAAGGGCAATTTGGACATTAAGGGCAATTTATCATTGGCCAATTCACCTAACCCGCACATCTTTGGATTGTGGGAGGAAACCGGAGCACCCGGAGGAAACCCACGCAGACACGGGGAGGACGTGCAGACTCCGCACAGACAGTGACCCAAGCCGGAATCGAACCTGGGACCCTGGAGCTGTGAAGCAATTGTGCTATCCACAATGCTACCGTGCTGCCCTTGAGAACAAATAAATCTACACTATATCATTTAACCGTAATCCATGTACCTATCCAATAGCTGCTTGAAGGTCCCTAATGTTCCCGACTCAACTACATCCACAGGCAGTGCATTCCATGCCCCCACTACTCTCTGGGTAAAGAACCTACCTCTGATATCCCTCCTATATCTTCCACCTTTCACCTTAAATTTATGTCCCCTTGTAATGGTTTGTTCCATCCGGGGAAAAAGTCTCTGACTGTCTACTCTATCTATTCCCCTGATCATCTTATAAACCTCTATCAAGTCGCCCCTCATCCTTCTCCGTTCTAATAAGAAAAGGCCTAGCACCCTCAACCTTTCCTCGTAAGACCTAATCTCCATTCCAGGCAACATCCTGGTAAATCTTCTTTGCACCTTTTCCAAAGCTTCCACATCCTTCCTAAAATGAGGCTACCAGAACTGTACACAGTACTCCAAATGTGGCCTTACCAAAGTTTTGTACAGCTGCATCATCACCTCACGGCTCTTAAATTCAATCCCTCTGTTAATGAACGCGAGCACACCATAGGCCTTCTTCACAGCTCTATCCACTTGAGTGGCAACTTTCAAAGATGTATGAACATAGACCCCAAGATCTCTCTGCTCCTCCACATTGCCAAGAACTCTACCGTTAACCCTGTATTCCGCATTCATATTTGTCCTTCCAAAATGGACAACCTCACACTTTTCAGGGTTAAACTCCATCTGCCACTGCTCAGCCCAGCTCTGCATCCTATCTATGTCTCTTTGCAGCCGACAACAGCCCTCCTTACTATCCACAACTCCACCAATCTTCGTATCGTCTGCAAATTTACTGACCTACCCTTCAACTCCCTCATCCAAGTCATTAATGAAAATCACAAACAGCAGAGGACCCAGAACTGATCCCTGCGGTACGCCACTGGTAACTGGGATCCAGGCTGAATATTTGCCATCCACCACCACTCTCTGACTTCTATCGGTTAGCCAGTTCGTTATCCAACTGGCCAAATTTCCCACTATCCCATGCCTCCTTACTTTCTGCATAAGCCCACCATGGGGAACTTTACCAAATGCCTTACTAAAATCCATGTACACTACATCCACTGCTTTACCTTCATCCACATGCTTGGTCACCTCCTCAAAGAATTCAATAAGATTTGTAAGGCAAGACCTACCCCTCACAAATCCGTGCTGACTATCCCTAATCAAGCAGTGTCTTTCCAGATGCTCAGAAATCCTATCCTTCAGTACCCTTTCCATTACTTTGCCTACCACCGAAGTAAGGCTAACTGGCCTGTAATTCCCAGGGTTATCCCTAGTCCCTTTTTTGAACAGGGGCACGACATTCGCCACTCTCCAATCCCCTGGTACCACCCCTGTTGACAGTGAGGACGAAAAGATCATTGCCAACGGATCTGCAATTTAATCTCTTGCTTCCCATAGAATCCTTGGATATATCCCGTCAGGCCCGGGGGACTTGTCTATCCTCAAGTTTTTCAAAATGCCCAACACATCTTCCTTCCTAACAAGTATTTCCTCGAGCTTACCAATCTGTTTCACACTGTCCTCTCCAACAATATCGCCCCTCTCATTTGTAAATACAGAAGAAAAGTACTCGTTCAAGACCTCTCCTATCTCTTCAGACTCAATACACAATCTCCCGCTACTGTCCTTGATCGGACCTACCCTCGCTCTAGTCATTCTCATATTTCTCACATATGTGTAAAAGGCCTTGGGGTTTTCCTTGATCCTACCCGCCAAAGATTGTTCATGCCCTCTCTTAGCTCTCCTAATCCCTTTCTTCAGTTCCCTCCTGGTCCCTCCAATGCCCTGTCTGAACCTTGTTTCCTCAGCCTTACATAAGTCACCTTTTTCCTCTTAACAAGACATTCAACCTCTCTTGTCAACCATGGTTCCCTCACTCGACCATCTCTTCCCTGCCTGACAGGGACATACATATCAAGGGCACGTAGCACCTGTTCCTTGAACAAGTTCCACATTTCACTTGTGTCCTTCCCTGCCAGCCTATGTTCCCAACTTATGCGCTTCAATTCTTGTCTGACAACATCGTATTTACCCTTCCCCCAATTTTAAACCTTGCCCTGTTGCACGTACCTATCCCTCTCCATTACTAAAGTAAAAGTCACAGAATTGTGGTCACTATCTCCAAAATGCTCCCCCACTAACAAATCTATCACTTGCCCTGGCTCATTACCAAGTACCAAATCCAATATGTCCTCTCCTCTGGTCGGACAATCTACATACTGTGTTAGAAAAGCTTCCTGGACACACTGCACAAACACCACCCCATCCAAACTATTTGATCTAAAGAGTTTCCACTCAATATTTGGGAAGTTAAAGTCGCCCATGACTACTACCCTATGACTTCTGCACCTTTCCAAAATCTGTTTCCCAATCTGTTCCTCCACATCGCTGCTACTATTGGGGGGCCTATAGAAAACTCCTAACAAGGTGACTGCTCCTTTCCTATTTCTGACTTCAACCCATACTACCTCAGTAGGCTGATACTCCTCGAAATGCCTTTCTGCAGCTGTTATACTATCTCTAATTAATAATGCCACCCCCCCACCTCTTTTACCACCCTCCCTAATCTTATTGAAACATCTATAACCAGGGACCTCCAACAACCATTTCTGCCCCTCTTCTATCCAAGTTTCCGTGATGGCCACCACATCGTAGACCCAAGTACCGATCCATGCCTTAAGTTCACCCACCTTATTCCTGATGCTTCTTGCGTTGAAGTATACACACTTCAACCCCCTCTCCGTGCCTGCAAGTACTCTCCTTTGTCAGTGTTCCCTTCCCCACTGCCTCATTACACGCTTTGGCGTCATTTTTTCACGTTTTCGTCCACTGCTTTGGCACATTAACCTTGTATGTGACAGATTCTTATATCATCCCTCCTCCCCAGGTCTTTATACCACAGATATGGAATTACATTGGTTTACTTCATGTTTTACATTCTTACTCATCTCATACATTTACCTTGTTGCTACTGTCTTAACCAAACCCCCCCCCCGTTGGCTTCGCTCTGCTTCACAAACCAGCTGTCTAGCCAACTGAGCTAAACGGGGCCCCCATACTGTACCGGCTGAGGTTATTCATGAAGACCCGCCTTCTTAATCTTGCACATTGCCTGGAGTCACCACCAGTCAGTTCTCCTTCTCAAAGGGGAACAGTCTATGGTCATCTGGGACTTCGATGACTTTACTTTTACTTTACTGCATTAATGCTATTCCCAATATTAATGTTATTATTGTATTAGAATTATTACAGCATTCTCACTATCCCAACTACCCCCTTCAAGTCATTGAAATGAGTGGCTCAGGTGGCCAGGAGCCCTTAGAATCCTTCTGCATCTCATTAACCATTCTGCTGGTATGGCATTGGGTACGTTTTTATTCTTTTCGTCCACTGCTTTATATTGAACCAATCCTGGTCCGTTCAGCTGTTGCTCGTTTCGTGCGGGTGGATAAACATGGTATTTACCTCCTTGACTCTGCTTTTTCTTCTTCTTTCGCTCCATGGGCCATCTCAATGTCCTCTGAGGCAGAGGAAAAGTGTTCTGTGATGAGAAGGAGTTTCTGTGGTATGCTTTTTTGCTGCCAATGATGAGAGACTGTTACCAGGTTCCAGCATCCCTTGTGGGCGTGGCATGCTGCTGGAAGTTGCAATGTGCACAGTGGTTGCTGTGTCAATCAGCTGTACCATTGTTCTAGCTAAGGTAGAGGCACCTCAAACTGCTGATCATTCTCTGATACTGCTCCAATTGAGGCATGGGTTAAATTCCATTTCTGACACTACGTTGGGATGGCGCCGGTTATAGAACATGTCTGTTAAAGAGTTCTTCATAGTCTTGGATTCCGGCTTGGGTCACAGTCTGTGCGGAGTCTGCACGTCCTCCCCGTGTCTGCGTGGGTTTCCTCCGGGTGCTCCGGTTTCCTCCCACAGACCAAAGATGTGCGGGTTAGGTGAATTGGCCAATGATAAATTGCCCTTAATGTCCAAATTATTGTTGTTGTTTGGTGGAGGTGTTGAGTTTGGGTCGGGTGCTCTTTCCAAGAGCCGGTGCAGACTCAAAGGACCGAATGGCCTCCTTCTGCACTGTAAATTCAATGATAGTCTATGATTAATCTAGGACAAAGGTTCGGCACAACATCGTGGGCCGAAGGGCCTGTTCTGTGCTGTATTTTCTATGTTCTATGTTCTATGTCTTCAGTATATTAACAGCATGTCTTTATTAACTACTTGTAGTATTATACCTATATTTAGTAAAAGGTACAGGCAAGGAGCTATCGTCATGTCTAGGTCTTAACGTGTCCCTGTACAACACCACACAGACCCTAGGTCTGGGTCACCTGCCTTCTTACATCACTGTGTGGGTGATACTCGGTCCCACATTAGCCTTGTATGGGCAGACCCTTATTCTGCAGGGCTCAGGCTGTCCAAGCCACCTCGTCCCATGCTGGCTGCTGCTGTGTGTATGGAGGAGGGCGGGGGGAAGAGAGAAAAGAGGAGGAGAGAGAGGGATGGGCTTCACTGAGTCTTTGAAAAGCAAGGCTGAAACCTCAGTGGCTGGCAACTGTTGCATATTATTTTCTATTCCTGTTCAGAAGCACTTCACTTTCCGCTTTTCCCAGGTTGAGAAGGACATGGCTCCACATTCAGGTATCTTGTGCACTACGTTAATTTAATTTTAAAAGTTATATTATGTAGCAGAATCTACAGAAAACTGCAGCCTCTGAGACTGTAGATATTATTTTGTGTCATTTGCAATCCTCAATAGGAAATTCAAAATTTACTTGACTCATTTCAGATTAAAAATCAATTATGCCAAAATGGCCCACAGGGAACTAAGTGTGATGCTGCTATAGATCAGTAATGTTGAATGAAAATGCACATGCAAATAGTATTCGCTGTTTCCTGGCCAATGACTGAGCTGGAGCAACTCAGGTGAAGTAATGGACTGGTGAGTAGATAAATTAAGAACACTTTTATGAAATATTTAATTGTTTAATTCTTTATATGATCTATAATACACTAACTTTATTAATTATAAACTGAATATTACTTTGCTGCTTTATTGCCTTTTTGTTTTTGTTGGCATCTGGGGTCATGTTAATTTTCAAGTGATAAAATGGAAGCACATTGGAAAATGGTTTGGAAATCACTGTCCTAATGCGAGAGTTCCATGCAGCTGACTGAAACCTAAAGTAAACCTGGTGGGATTTGATACAGTCAGGTCTTGTTGACAGTGGCCGTGGCAAATTTGGAAAATGTTATTTTGCGTTGAACTTAATTACACAAAAGTTGAACTGGAACTAGTGATACTATTAAGTGTCTTGGCACAATTAAAAAAAAACAACTCAAGCAGTCACTGATTCAAAGCTGAATAATTTATAAATATTAAATAAAACACACATGACTCAAAAGCAATGAAGTCTTAAAATAGTAACACTGCATCTTTCTTTCATTATTTATTATTGTCACAAATAGGCTTACATTAACACTGCAATGAAGTTACTCTGAAAATTCCCTAGTCGCCACACTACGGCGCCTTTTCGGGTACACCGAGGGAGAATTCAGAATGTCCAATTCACCTAACAGCACGTCTTTTGGGGCTTGTGGGAGGAAACCGGAGCACCCGGAGCCAGAAGTCGAACCTGGGACCCTGGCACTGTGAAGCAGCAGAGCTAACCACTGTGCTACCGTGAATCTCATTGCAGTTTTGCTGAAATTCTCAAAATACTGCAACCAATTTTGTTTTCACTAATTGTTTTATATATCTACTACTGATTTACAGAGAAAAATGCTTTTATAATGTTGCAATTAAACACAAATGGAAATTCTCAGAACATTATTGACACCAGCCATGCAATATTGAAAATGCATTATTCTCCTGGATGTTTATTGATATAACTAGACGCAGAATAATGACCATCAATAGTAATTCGCAACAAGCCAAAATAAGGAAATTAAGCTTCTGAGAAGATAATGGGGGACGCAAGTTAACCCAGAGAACATTTACAAAAGACAAACAATTACAGCATTTTGTTCAAATTTAAAAAAACATAACAGTTGAATACTTGATGGAAATAAAGCACTATTGCATAATTTGGTTGATTTCTTGTGAAGTTTCAATTACCTTGCGCCAAACAGATGTAACCATTTTATAATAAATGATAGGAACTGTCTCAGTATTTCTGCTTTTAGTAGAGAATACACCAAAGAAAACAGAGCTTTGCCAAACCATTGCAAAAATACTCCCCTTTTCTATAACTGAACCCTCTCACTTTGTAAATTTGTGTTCTCAGCCCTCTTGCTACTGCTTGTGTTCTCAGCACTCTTGCTACTGCTTATCACACTAACATTTTTCTAAAAATCATCAGCCGAGCTTCTCAAAATGTCATTCCTCTATCCAGTAAGTAATTGAGTTACAGATCAAGAGGGTCCAGGCCCATATAGAGTTATCTTACCTCAGCCAGGGTGCTAGCAGGGATTTAGTGCTGGTTCAATAATTCACGGTAGGTGAGGGAAAGGGATGCAAATTATCAAGCATTTCTATTCCTGGTGTCTATCTAGCCTTAAATATTTTCCTGTCACTAGATACTGGATTCCTTTCCTTAATGAACATTCTAGGAATGTGCGTAAATGTACATGAAATGTGATCCATTTTCATAAAACTCATTTTTGCCATCAGGCCTCTCTCTATGTGAATGTGTTGAGTGTCCTACTTTGGCCCCTTTATTTAACTTCTTCTCTGCATTTACAGACAATATCATACGATCCACTGAAATAAAATGAATTTAACATTGATCTGAAGTTTTAATTAAGTTTGAAAATATTGGACTGACTTGCTTCTCCAGCAAAGTTGCATTATCAATTACTTAGAGACTGTGTTTTGTTTTAAGTGTTTCCTAAAGTAATGGAATTTGCTATTTGGACCAAAGATCAAATACATTTTCATGTAATAATTGTTGCATTTCATCAGAGAAAAAGTTAATTACTCAATTGTTAAATTCTGGTCATGAGGTTTGGATTTGAATAGTGATCATTTATAGGTCCATAACAGCCAGTTACCCCTCTCATAATCAATGGCAGACTTACCTGCATGACAAATTAATAACAAGCACATTGGTAGTTTATTTTCATACTCACATAGGAGGATTTACCTTGTCATGAAGGTTTCTTATGTGCACATAGGAGGTTGTATCTTATCGTGTAGGTTTCTTATGGACTATACAGAAAGTTAGGACAATTTGGTAGAATCCGAAGCGATAATCATAAATATAGATGAGATGAGTCCTGATAGCACTCTTGCAAAAACGTAGTTTAAGGAAATGGATCATATTTCATGTACATTTACACACATTCAGAGAGTGTTTGCTAAGGAAAGGTATCCAGTATCTAGTGACAGGAAAATATTAGATGTTGTATGTGTACTCTTCCCTTGTTCCCCAACTTTCTCCTATCCTAGAGGCACTGACACACACCACAGTACAGTTCCACAGATGCTGGCAGCTGTCCAAATATCAAGTGTAACTGTCAAACCTATGATTGTGTACTATACAAAAGATCTACTGTGTAATAGGTATATTGACTGGGATGAAAAGAGTTAACAAGTTAATGATAATGCTTCTTACCACAATAGGGAACCACAGAACAGTCATATATATATATATCATGTGACTTTGGGGATTCTGGGAGTCACGAGTTAGGACAGAGCTGGATAAGATAGTGAGGCATGAGCGAGAGCAGTTGTGTACTTGAGAAAGTCTGCTAGTTAGAGATAGAATAGTTTAATAGAGAAACCTTCTACTTTAGGAATGTGAACGAATCTTAGTATTGTAATAAATTTATAGTTTTGTTTGTTAACAAAGCTTTGTATTCTTTATTCAACACTACGCATCCGAGCCATGCAAGTAAAGCAAAGTAGAGGACACAACATACTGAGTCTGGGTACTCTAGCATTGTGTCTATATTAGAGGGCTGATAATTCAAAGAAATTTAGTCGCAAACCTGAAATGGCAGTTTGGGGGTAATTAGATGTAACATGTAAATAACTGGCACCAATAAAATGTGACCATGCAGATATTGGATTGTTGCAAAATGAAAACTGTTTCATTGTTCACTTGGGGAAGAAGACCTACTGTTCTTCCTGAATCTTAACGACTCTCCAAACCACTATAAACATTATCTGCAGTGGTTCAGAAATGAAGACAAGAGATAAGCAATAAATGTAGCCTTGCCAGTAATGTCCATGTCCTAAGAATATTTCTTTTAATTTACACAGCGTGCATATCACACAATGATCAGAAGCATCACTGACTAGGAAAATACAATTGTTTGTACGGTATTCAAAGCATGTGGTGGATGTTACTGTGGAAGTGCTTAATTTAAGTTTAATGTAGTGAATAATTACTTCTGTGTCAAATAGTATACACACTATTGTAATGAGGATAAAATTCCAATTTGTGCCTTAAGTATTTGAAAATTAATGCTCTGATGTGTTTTAAACATGTTTTATTTGCTCTCTACATTATGGCAGAGAGAACACACCTTTGCATATGCACCTTGTAAAGAATACACTGGCATAATATTTATAAGTCTTCAAAGCTTTATGCCAACCTAAATCAACAGTCAAAACTCCTTGGAGACCTGAAAACACAGGCCTGTATTTTGCTGTAAATAATTACAGCGAACTGTCAGCATTCACCATTATTGCTCCACTGAATTGGACAGCAACTCCTGGAACTTGGAAACCCAGAACTTGCTAGGGCCGATTCTACTCTTTTCTAGAGGTTACCTTGTTGAGGCAACCTGCCTCCTGTAAGGAACCTCTTTTAAATCCTTGTCTGATCTTTGTGTCCCTTTTAATTACGGTCTTTAATTACTGCTAGTTGCTTTTAAACTACATACTTTTGAATGCCCCCCCCCCCCCCCCCCCCCCCCCCCCCCCCCATCCGCTAAAAGCTGCTATTTGAACTGGCCCAAGGGGATTCCCCTCCGTGCAGTGTGCTGGGTGACAGGGTCCCGTAATGTCATTTTGATGGACCTGGCCGGCAGCCAATTGACTTTCCAGAAAATCCTGGACCTGGATATATCCTATTTTCAGTTGTGATTGGTAAAGCCCTTCAGAAGATTCTGGAACAGAAGGCAGATTCTATTTTGACCCTCAGTTCTGCTTAGACCTTGAGAGCAGCAAGAAGCAGGTTTAAAACACTCACTCTACCCAACCAGGTCTGTGAAACTTTAATCTATAATTAGAAGTCTGCAAGCAGTCTGCCATCAGTTCTGTAAAAACCTAGGAAGCAGTAGGTTCTATCAGTCAAGGCTGGCATTTAAATATCAGCTCAGCCCGGCCTGTGCACGTCTGATTAAAAGGCTGGGGAGCTGAAGCTGATTTCTCTCAACTAATAGCATGTGTTTAAAGACCTTTCTCCCTGCAGTCAGTTCAACCTGGGGGAGTATCCAGTCCAGTGCCATGTGCAGCAGGAGGGGGTTGTTTGACAACCTATTTAAAATCCTCAGGTGAAGAATTCTAATATTATCTCAGTGAGGCTGAGAGCCAGTCAGGTGGAGGTAAATCACATGGGAGGGAATCCCCACAAGGGCAGCACGGTAGCACAGTTGCTTCACAGATCCAGGGTCTCGGGTTCGATTCCCGGCTTGGGTTACAGTCTGTGTGAAGTTTGCACGTTCTCCCAGTGTGCGCACGGGTTTCCTCCCACAGTACAAAAATGTGCAGGTTAGGTGGATTGGCCATGATAAATTGTCCTTAGTGTCCAAAAAAGGGGAGGTGGGGTTACTGGGTTAGAGGGATAGGGTGGAGGTGTGGGCTAAAGTAGGGTGCTCTTTCCGAGGGCCGGTGCAGACTCGATGGACCGAATGGCCTCCTTTTGCACTGTAAATTCTAAGATTTAAAGAGAATTCTACAGTCTGCATGTTCTAGTTGGAGGCAAACATTAGAAGATCCAAATCAACCGATGATTAAACACCTCGCATTCTGAGAAGATCACCGACTACAAAGCCTACCACCTCAGCATCAAAGATTTATCTCACTTTTTAATCCTTGTTACTTTCGATCCTTTCCTACCCCCACCTTGAGTCTGTCTTGTTGGTGTCTGGGTGGAGGGTTAGGGGAATAATTAAATTAGCAGACCGTTGTTCTATTAGTACCATTGCATGTTTATCTCTTCTCTTGCTTTCAAAAAACAGTTTTTTGTATTTTACTTATAAATCTAGTGCCTGTAAATCATTGGAGCAGTTGAAGGTCAAAGAGCTCAGTAAAATATACAAATGATTGGTTAATTCACTTATGTTGGGACTTAGGGTCTGTAGGACTGGAATTGACCGTGCATTCACCTAGGGTGTCGTAACACTCCTCATTCACCACCAGATGCAAACAACAAAAGTTAATTGAGTTAATAAGAACTACCACGCATCCTGTTAATCTCACTGAAACAAATCCTTGAAGAAGTTACTGTTTGTTGATTGAGGTGTAATTAGTTTTTTGATGACATACTTATTTCAAAATTACTACCAAACTCTCCATTACCCTAATTCTATATTTATGAAACATCAACATTTTCCCATGATAACAAATTCTCCTACTTTTAAAAAGCCACTTTTCCTCTTTTGTTTAATTTTAGTTTATCTTCTGTCTTAATCCAATCAGTGACAGATTTAAATTGCCATCAGTATAGGGGAAAACCATGTTAGAGATAAGGGGTGGGATTCTCTGGTTGCCGACGCCGAAATTGCGTTCGGCGATCAGCCGGAGAATACCCATTTCCGACCAAATTGGGGGCGGTGGCACTTTCACGATGCTCGTAGAGTACACCGCACGCCGTACCAATGGCCTCAGAATGTTGCCTGAGGCCCACCCCCTGATGCTCCGCCCCTGACCGGCCGAGTTCCCAAAGGCTTCGGTCGGGTGTGCTATCATCCATCGGGAATTCGGCGTGGCTGCTGTGGACTCAGTCCAGCATCGCCACAGCAGGGCAGAGCCGATCCGTGGGGAAGGGGGCACTGTTGAGGGGTGGTCCAGAGCGCGCGAGACGGCCAAAGGGGGGGACACTATTCCGCAGGCCTGGTTCGCGAGCAGCCAGTGCCGTATTGCACAGCGCGGCTGCTGCACACCGCCGCCTTGCGCATGCGTGGCCATGCACCTGTCAATTCTCCGGGCCGTATCGGCAGCTAGAGCCGGGTGCTCTACGCTGCTCGGCTGCTAGCCCCCAGTCAAACGGAGGATTGGTGGCCATTTCACGCCAAATTTTCTTCGTAAAAAGCTACCGTTCCCACACTGGCGTGGGGACATAGCCTCAGAATTGGAGAATCCAGCCCAACATTTCTATATGCAGCTTTATTCAAGGACAGCAGCGGGTGCCATTGCTTCAAAAGGCTAGCACATGGTTTTCCAAGAATCCATCAAGTTTATGATATCTATTGTATTTATATCAGGCCCTTCAAGTTTCCAGGACAATTCAAAGTTTTTCCACAGTGAATGAATTAAAGCAGTGTTACATTTGTCATGAACGAAAGCTCTGCTGGCATTCTGTTAAAGGAAGATCCTATAAATACCAAAGTGACAAATGACCAGGTAATCTGTGTTGGATGGGGGATGAATGTGTGCCTGCCAACTGGAAGAACTCCTCTACTCAGATTTGAATATGTACACCTGAAAAGTTTCATCATACTCCTACTGTATGAAAATGAAGAGTCATGTAAAATATATCGTAAAAATGAGAATTTTCACATATCCTATGTTTTGATGATTCATAACATTACCTCTTTCACTCTGCAGCTACATTTCTTCGGCTCATTAGCAATTCAGATTTAATAAGCATGTATGAATAATAATGCCTGCTCGTTTGAGTTTTTCTCAAAGCATTGCGAAGGTTGCCAGCTGGTTTTGCAGTCCTACGCACTGGGTGTTCTCAAAAGATTTTGGTTCAAATATTGAACTATAATGCCTAGACCTTCCTATTTAGCAGAACAAAAATAAAAGTACTACAAATCAATTGCTATTCCAATAAAATATTCTTGAATAGGTAACACTGGATGCAAACTTAGGCTACCTGAAAAATTACAAGTACTTGTACTTTGACAAAAGTTAAGGTTAGCAAACCAGCTGTACATTTTTATATTGGAAATGCTTGCAAAAATAATTTTAGCTCCTATTGCAAGCTAATGTTGGTGTAAATGTTTGATAGAAAAAGCCATTGGGTGTAAAATGTAACAGAGTAACCAACTGGGCTGTTCTTGCATTCTCATGTGGTCAGGGAACAGTTATGTCCTGGCACTTTAGCGATGTTGCTGGCTAGTTGAATCTAAAGAGTCGATGAGTCTGGAAAACACCTCAACATATTAACTTTATTTTGCTGATCCAGTGAACTAAGAGGACATTCTTCATATTGCAAGACTATATTTTAAAGCATTTTCTGGTCACCACAGCACAATAACATTTGCCTAATCATAAGCTTTAATTGGACTATACTTCAAAAGATTCCACTGCAAAATCAATTATTAGTTTATAATATTGTGATGCATCGTCCTTTTAAAATAAATTACCATCAAATGGCTAGATGAGGATCCAGCGGGGGAAATGGGTTGCTGCTGCATTGGCCAAAGGGGAGCTGGAAGTAGGAGAGGTAGTCGGGGTGGGAGTCTGCCGCCTGGGGGACTGGAGGGTGCAGGAGGAATTGCGGATAGCGATGAGGACTGTCAGAGGATACAGCAGGATTTAGATTGTTTGGAGACTTGGGCGGAGAGATGGCAGATGGAGTTTAATCCGGACAAATGTGAGGTAATGCATTTTGGAAGGTCTAATGCAGGTAGGGAATATACAGTGAATGGTAGAACCCTCAAGAGTATTGAAAGTCAAAGAGATCTAGTACAGGTCCACAGGTCATTGAAAGGGGCAACACAGGTGGAGAAGGTAGTCAAGAAGGCATACGGCATGCTTGCCTTCATTGGCCGGGGCATTGAGTATAAGAATTGGCAAGTCATGTTGCAGCTGTATAGAACCTTAGTTGGCCACACTTGGAGTATAGTGTGCAATTCTGGTCGCCACACTACCAGAAGAATGTGGAGGCTTTAGAGAGGGTGCAGAAGAGATTTACCAGAATGTTGCCTGGTATGGAGGGCATTAGCTATGAGGAGCGGTTGAATAAACTCGGTTTGTTCTCACTGGAACGAAGGAGGTTGAGGGGAGACCTGATAGAGGTCTACAAAATTATGAGGGGCATAGACAGAGTGGATAGTCAGAGGCTTTTCCCCAGGGTAGAGGGGTCAATTACTAGGGGGCATAGGTTTAAGGTGAGAGGGGCAAGGTTTAGAGTAGATGTACGAGGCAAGTTTTTTTACGGAGGGTAGTGGGTGCCTGGAACTCGCTACCGGAGGAGGTGGTGGAAGCAGGGACGATAGTGACATTTAAGGGGCATCTTGACAAATACATGAACAGGATGGGAAGAGAGGGATACGGACCCAGGAAGTGTAGAAGATTGTAGTTTAGTCGGGCAGCATGGTCGGCACGGGCTTGGAGGGCCGAAGGGCCTGTTCCTGTGCTGTACATTTCTTTGTTCTTTGGTCCTGAACGGGCCGGTCAAGAGGGCCCGGGTGTTCGCGCACTTGAAGGGACTGAAGGCAGACGTGGTTATGCTCCAGGAGACACATCTGAAGGTGGGTCGGGCAGGTCTTTCATTCAGGGCTGGATGCGAAGAACAGAGGGGTTGCAATACTGGTGGGGAAGCGGGTGTCGTTCGAGGCACTGAATATTGTAGTGGATAATGGAGGTCGATATGTGATGGTGAGTGGTAGGTTGCAGGGGGTGCGGGTGGTACTGGTTAACGTATATGCCCCGGATTGGGATGATGCCGGATTTATGAAATGCATGCTGGGTCGGATTCCGGATCTGGAGGTAGGAAGCTTGATAATGGGGTGGGGTGGACGGACTTAAACACGGTGCTGGACTCAGCACTGGACCGTTCCAGGTCCAGGACGGGTAAGAGGCCGGCTGTGGCCGAGGTGCTTAGGGGGTTTATGGACCAGATTTTTTTTTGGGGGGGGGGGGGGGGGGGGGGAAGAGAGAAAGAGAGTGGATCCATGGAAGTTTGCCAGGCCGCAGGCAAGGGAATTTTCCTTCTTTTCCCACGTTCATCATAGAGCCTACTCCCGGATAGACTTTTTCATTTTGAGTAGGGCGCTAATCCCGAAAATGGAGGGAACGGAATATTCGGCCATAGTCATCTCGGACCTCGCCCCACATTGGGTGGAGCTGGAGTTGGGGGAGGAGAGGGACCAGCGCCCGCTGTGGTGCCTCGATGTGGGACTGTTGGCGGATGAGGGGGTGTGCGGGCGGGGGTTTATTGAAAGATACCTGGAGGCCAACGACAACGGGGAGGTGCAGGTGGGGCTAGTCTGGGAGGCGTTGAAGGCGGTGGTCAGGGGAGAGCTAATCTCCATTAGGGCCCACAGGGAGAAGAGAGAGGGGAGGGAGAGGTTGGTGGGGGAGATTTTAAGGGTGGACAGGAGGTATGCAGAGGCCCCCCGAGGAGGGGCTACTTCAGGAGCGACGGAACCTCCAGACAGAATTCGACCTGTTGACCACGGGGAAAGCAGAGGCACAGTGGAGGAAAGCGCAGGGGGCAGTGTACGAGTATGGGGAGAAGGCAAGTCGGATGCTGGCACATCAGCTTCGTAAGAGGGAGGCAGCGAGGGAGATTGGTGGAGTCAAGGAAAAAGGGGGGAATACGGTGTGGAGTGCGGTGAGAATAAACAAGGTATTTGGGGACTTCTATGGGGATCTGTACAGGCCTGAGCCCCCAGCGGGGGAGGAGGGGATGCAACGATTCCCGGATCAGCTGAGGTTCCCGAGGGTGGAGGAGGAGGAGGTGGCTGGTTTGGTGGCGCCGATTGGGCTGGAGGAGCTGGTTAAAGGATTGGGGAGCATGCAGGTGGGGAAGGCCCCGGGGCCTGATGGGTTCCTGGATGAATTTTACAGGAAATACATGGACCTGCTGGGCCCGTTGCACGCGAGGACTTTTAATAAGGCGAGGGAGGGGGGGGGGGGAACCTTGACCCCGACAGTGTCTAGGGCGCTGATTTGTTTGATCTTGAAACGGGACAAGGATCCATTGCAATGTGGGTCGTATGGACCGATCTCGCTCCTCAATATTGACGCTAAGTTGCTGGCGAAGGTGCTGGCTACGAAGATTGAGGACTGTGTCACGGGGGTGATTCATGAGGACCAGACTGGATTTGTGAAGGGTAGGCAGCTAAATACAAATGTGCGGAGGCTCCTCAATGTGATTATGATGCCGTCGGTGGAGGGGGAAGCGGAGGTAGTGGCAGCTATGGACGCGGAGAAGGCCTTTGATCGGGTGGAGTGGGAGTATCTTTGGGAAGTGTTGCAGAGGTTTGGGTTCGGGCAGGGGTTCATCAGTTGGGTCAGGCTGCTATATAAAGCCCCGGTGGCGAGTGTGGCTATGAACTGGCAGAGCTCGGAGTACATTCGGCTGTACCGGGGGATGAGGCAGGGGTGCCCCCTATCCCCCTTGTTGTTTGCACTGGCAATTGAGCCGCTGGCCATGGCACTGAGGGAATCTAGGAAATGGAGGGGATTTAACGGCAAAATGTCAACACACCAGCATCTCGACAGCGCCGTTAATGCGTTCCGGAACGCACGTATACCATTCGCATGTCATTAGTGGGCCTGAACCAGTATCCTCCAAGGCCTCCGTGATTCTCTGCTACCGTTGGGCTGAGTTCCACTTGTGCTTTTAAAAATCGTGAAACCAGCGTGGCGGCTGATGAGGAAAGAGAGAGCGGTCACAGAGAGTGTCCAGCATCGCCATAGTTTGCTGACTGTTGTGCGGCTGGCCAGAGGGCTTCTGTTAGGGTGGGGGGGGGGGGGGGCAGTAGTGGGGGCTGGCCAGGAAGTGGGCTGTGGGGTCAGGGATACCTGCACGGAACACCACTGCCACAGCGGCAAGGCAGCCATGCAGCTATAAACACTGCTAACAGCCCACTTTGAACATAGTGCCATGGGTGGTATAGCTGTCCTCTGGTCCCAGCCGACCCATCAGCTGGATGGGCACGTTCCAGCAACCAGTGCCATCTTGTTGGCTGGGGTGAGTGTGTGTGTGGAGATTGTAACGTGCATATGCGGCTGCAGCTTATCAGCTTCTTGAATGTCAATCACGGACCCGACGAATCCCGCATCATTTTTCATCAGAATCGATTGTGTTCCACGCGGCACCGGTGCTAGCCGCTCAACGGTAGGCGGCGTCGGTTTTTTTTTGTTCACGAATCCGACATTGGTGTCAACAGAAATAAAGAATCCCGCCCAATATTTTTTATTAAAAAACAGCTGTGAACAAATATGGATTTTGAAGGTGAAAATAATGCCCATTAATGAAAAAGCTTCAGGTTTAATCAGAACAATTCTTGAAGAAAAATTAGCAACATCAAGTAACTAATAAGGCTGGGTAAGTTGACACCGCAACCACAGTCAGCGCACTCCCTGCATACACATCATGTCTGTCAGCAACATCTCAGGTAGCTGCCTGCATTTAAAATGGCGCTCCCCAGACACAAAAGAATCACAGAATCTTTACAGTGCAGAAAGAATCAATTTGGCCCATCTTAAAGATCATTCCACCTGGTCCAATTCTGCTTCTTTATCCCCGTAACCAGACTTATTTTCGATAGCAATCCAATTCCCTTTTGAATACCTCAATCTAACCTGCCTCCATCACTTTCTTAGGAAGTTCACTTGAGTGTCCAATCACCCTCTGGATGAAAATCTTTTTCCTCACATCACTTCTACTCCTTTTACCAATTATTTTGAATCTGTGCTCTCTAGTTCTTTATGTACACTTGAGAGGCAAGAGTTTCTCACAGTTTTGCCATACAATTCTTGAAACTCTCTGTAATTTGTTTGCAAATTTATTTATCTCGTCATGTGAGAGTACCTTTAAGAAATGGGTGTTTAAGAAATGTACCTTTAAGAAATGGGTGTTTAAGAAATGTACCTTTAAGAAATGGGTGTTTATCAGTGATGTCAGAGTGTGGGTGGAGCTGGGCTGTCTGCCAGCTTTTTACTTTCGTTTTAGGCTGTTTGCTGCAGGGTGTTTTAGTTTTGTTTTCAGAGCTGGATAGCTGCAGTCACAGCCAGAAGGGGTATTAGTCGCTCTCTCTGTAATCTAAAGACCGTAAATCGATCCTTTGTGATTTAAAACTAATAACTGCTCTCAGTAGTGATTTTAACCTATTGTGCTTCTGTTTAAAGTTTTTGGTTTTTTTTAAAGTCTTATGGGTGTTAAAAAGACAGCTTAAGGATTACTTAGTGTTGTATTCTTTGGGGGTTATATTTGAATTGATGGTTGCTTAGATGTTCACTATGTTTTAAAAAGGTTAACGTGAGTTCATAGAATAAACATTGTTTTGCTTTAAAAAATACTTTTCCATTTCTGCTGTACCACACCTGTAGAGTAGGCCGTGTGCTCCCCATACCACAATCTATTAAAAGTTGTGGGTCAGGTGAACTCCATGATACATTTTGGGGTTCTCTCAACCCTGGCCCATAACAAATTGGGGGTTCGTCCAGGATAAAAGTCTATGTGTTGTGGACAATGGCTCTTTCAGAGGCTTTGAAGTTTTTGGGGGTAGAGACGGTCACATGCAGTACCTTACGGACAGAGAATAAAAGCAGACTGTTACGTTTGGCAAAAACATTGCCGTTAACATTATCTGACAAAATGTAAAAAGATGAGGTAATTATGGCGGTGGCTAAGCATTTAAAGTTGCCTGAGATACAGTTTGACTCATTATAAATGGGAAAAATTTCAGTTACAAATTTAACAAATGGAACATGAGAAAGAATTAAAGCAGCTTGAATACAAAAGAGAGGAAAAAGAGAGAGAGGAAAAAGAAAGAGAAAGAGAGAGAGAGGAAACAGAAAAGTAAAGAGAAGAGAGGAGAAAAGAAAGAATAGCCCTAGCAGAACATAAAGAAAAAGAAAGGGAGATACAGATCAGGGAAAAAGATAAAGAGAGGGAGTTTGAACTTCAGAAAATGGCCATGAAACATGACAGTCAGTTAAAATTGGCAGACGTAAAGGGAAACGTACAGCTGGATGATAGTCAGGAGGATAATGAGAAAGAGCGTTATAGTCGAAGGCTTGATGGGGATCTATTTAAATATGTCCAAGCATTGCCAAGGTTTGACATTTGAGAAGGTAGCTAAACAAATGAAATGGCCACAGGACATGTGGGTATTACTGATTCAAACAAAGGTGATAGGTAGGGCTAGTGAAGTGTTTGCATCACTACCGGAGGAAGTATCTGGGACGTATAAGGAGGTGAAAAAAATCCATTATGGGTGCATATGAACTAGTTCCTGAAGCCTACAGACAAAGGTTTCGAAATTTAAGGAAAGACTTTGGTCAAACATACATGGAGTGTGAAAGGATCAAACAGAGTAATTTTGATAGGTGGATAAGGGCTTTGAAAATAGACCAAACGTATGAAGCTCTCAGACAAATTATACTTTGAGGAGTTAAAAAATTCAATTCCTGATGTAGTGAGAACTCATGTGGAAGAGCAAAGGGTTAAAACAGCGAGATTAGCAGCAGAAATGGCAGATGATTATGAATTAGTTCATAAATCAAAGCTTGGTTTCCAACATCAGTTTCAGCCTCTGAGGGATAGAAACTGGGGACATGAGAAATACTCAAGTGGTAAAGGTGATTTGATGGGAGATAAAAAGGAGAGTGTACCTCAGACTAAAAAAGAAATCCAGGAGGGTGGAAGAGACATGAAAAGTTTCAAATGATTTCACTGTAATAAACTGGGCCATGTAAAGTCACAGTGTTGGCGGTTGAAGAAAATCACTGGGAAGGCTGATGTGGTAAAACAGGATAAGACAGTGGGGTTTGTTAAAGTGGTAAAGGAAAGCCCAAGTGAAGCGAAGGAGGTTCAAAAGATTGTACAGCCTGATCAAGAGGTGATTGATAAGAAGGTGCCAGATCTCTTTGAAGAATTTACTTGTGTGGGTAACATTTACTCATGTGTACCAGGAGGAGCAGGTAGAGAAGTCACAATTTTAAGAGATACAGGAGCTTGTCAATCTTTAATGGTAGGAGGTGAGAAGTTACGTAGTTTGAGAAGAATATTGCCAGAAAAGGTGGGATATGTGGAATTCAGGGTGAGAGCAGTAATGTTCCATTATATAAGGTAAGCTTGGAAAGTCCAGTGAAGAGTGGTGAAATGGTGGTAGGAGTAATAAAGAAACTATCTTGTCCAGGAATACAGTTTATCTTGGGTAATGATATAGCTGGATCGCAGGTGGGGGTGATGGTTGATAAACCAGTGGAAAATCAGACAACTGAAGTGTTGAAGGACGAGTATCCTGGGATTTTTCCGGATTGTGTAGTAACAAGGTCGCAAAGTCATAGGTTAAGACAAGAGGAGAAATCAAAGAGTGAAGATGAAGTTGAAGTGCAATTATCAGAAACTATTTTTGATCAGATGGTTGAAAAAGAACAAGAACAGGTGGAGGATGAGGTGGATATTTTTAATTCAGGAAAATTGGCAGAGTTACAACAGAAAGATATAGAAATAAAACGGATGTATCAGAAAGCATATACGGAAGAGGAATCACACCAGAGTGTTATTACTGTAAAAGTGATGTCTTGATGAGAAAATGGAGACCTTTAGATATGCAGGTGGATGAGAAGTGGACAGAAGTTCATCAAGAAGTATTGCCGGTAGGGTATAGAAAGGAGGTGTTGTGAGTTGCACATGAGGTACCAGTGGGAGGTTTTTTGGGAATAAGGAAAACTCAAGCTAAAATCCAGAAACATTTTTATTGGCCTGGACTACGTAAAGATGGAGTTAAATTTTGTCAATCATGTCACACATGTCAAGTGATAGGGAAACCTCAAGCAGTGATAAAACCAGCACCCTTGATACACATTCCAGCATTTGAGGAACCTTTTACAATGGTCCTAATTGATTGCGTAGGACCGCTTCCTAAAACGAAAAGTGGGAATCAATATCTTTTGACTATAATGGATGTGTCTACTAGGTTTCCAGAGGCCATTCCAGTATGTAATATTACAGCTAAAAAGGTTGTGGAGGAGTTACTTAAATTATTTACTAGACATGGACTACCCACAGAAATATAATCGGATCAAGGATCAAATTTTACCTCAAGGTTATTCAAAGAAGTTATGGATAGCTTAGGAATAAAAAATTGAAATCAACTGCGTACCATCCAGAATTGCAGGGAGCAGTAGAAAGGTGGCATCAGACATTAAAGACAATGTTGAGGGCTTATCACGATTATCCAGAGGATTGGGATAAAGAAATTCCATTTGTACGGTTTGCAATTAGGGATGCACCTCATGAGTCAACCAAAATTATTTCTTTTGAACTAACTTTTGGACAAGAGGTAAGAGGACCACTTAAATTGATTAGGGAAAAATTGATGAGTGAGAAATCGGAAATTACATTATTGGATTAAGTGTCAAATTTTAGCAAACAATTAAATACAGCAGGTGAATTGGCTGGACAACATTTGAAAGTTGCACAAAATGTGATGAAACGGGTCACGGACAAGAAATCCAAAGTTCGTAGTTTTGCCAGTGGAGATAAAGTTTTAGTATTGTTACCAGTGGTAGGTGAACCTTTAAAAGTAAGGTTTTGTGGACCTTATCAGATTGAAAAGATATTAAGTGAGGTGAATTATGTGGTAAAAACGCCAGATAGAAGGAAAACTCACCGAGTGTGTCAAGTGAATATGCTTAAAAGGTACTTTGAAAGGGAAGGAGAGAAAAAGGAGGACGTTTTAATGATTTTCACTCAAAGAGACGAACCAAATCCAGATGACTGTGAATTTGACATACCTCAAATTAAATTAGATAACGAGGATGTTCTTAAAAATTGGGATAAATTGTTGAATTACCTTCCAGAGGAAAAATGGACTGACCTGAAAGTTACTGATATCACGTGGGCAAGTTTGTAGAGATAAATTGAGAAGTACTAAAATGGCTCAAGGATCAGTGTTGGGCCCGCAATTGTTCACAATTTACATAGACTATTTGGAGTTGGGGACCAAATGCAATGTGTCAAAGTTTGCAGACGACACTAAGATGAGTGGTAAAGCAAAAAGTGCAGAGGATACCGGAAGTCTGCAGAAGGATTTGGATAGGTTAGGTGAATGGGCTAGGGTCTGGCAGATGGAATTCAATGTTGCCAAGTGTGAGGCTATCCATTTTGGGAGGAATAACAGCAGAATGGATTATTATTTAAACGGTAAGATGTTAAAACATGCTGCTGTGCAGTGGGACCTGGGTGTGCTGGTGCACGAGTCGCAAAAAGTTGGTGTGCAGATGCAACAGGTGTTTAAGAAGGCTAATCGAGTCTGGTCTTTCATTGCTAGAGGGATGGAGTTCAAGACTAGTGAGGTTATGCTGCAATTGTATAGGGTGTTGGTGAGGCCGCATCTGGAGTATTGTGTTCAGTTTTGGTCTCCTTACCTGAGAAAGGACATATTGGCACTGGAGGGAGTGCAGAGGAGATTCACTAGGTTGATCCCAGAGTTGAGGGGATTAGATTATGACGAGAGGTTGAGTAGACTGGGACTGTACTCATTGGAGTTTAGAAGGATGCCGGGGGATCTCATTGAGACATATAAAATTATGAAGGGAATAGATAGGATAGATGCAGGCAGGTTGTTTCCACTGGTCGGGGAAAGCAGAACATGGGGGCATAGCCTCAAAATAAGGGGAGGTAGATTTAGGACGGAGTGTAGGAGGAACTTCTTCACCCAAAGGGTTGTGAATCTCTGGAATTCCTTGCCCAGTGAAGCAGTTGAGGCTCCTTCTTTAAACGTTTTTAAGAAAAAGATAGATGCCTTTCTAAAGAATAAAGGGATTCGGGGATATGGTGTACGGGCCGGAGAGTGGAGCCGAGTCCACAAAGATCAGCCATGATCTCATTAAATGGCGGAGCAGGCTCGAGGGGCCAGATGGCCTACTCCTGTTTCTGATTCTTATGTTCTTATACATGATGCAGATATCGGAAATGCTGTTCCAATCAAACAACATCCATATAGACTTAACCCGTTAAAATCGGCACAGGTTAACAAAGAGACTGAGAGTATGCTTAAAAATGGCAAAATTGAAGTGGGTTGCAGCCAATGGAGCTCACCCATAGTGATGGTACCTAAACCAGACAGTACCCAACAGTTGTGTGTGGACTATAGAAAGGTTAATGCAGTTACAAGAACGGACTCTTTTCCTATCCCACGTTTGGAGGATTGCATTGAGAAAGTGGGACAATCAGCTTTTATTTCCAAACTGGATTTACTTAAAGGTTACTGGCAGGTACCTTTATCCGGAAGGGTGAAGGAGATTTCAGCTTCTGTGACTCCAGATGGTATATACCAATTCAAAGTTATGTCATTTGGCATGAAAAACGCCCCAGCCACATTTCAACGGTTAACTAACAAAGTTGTTTCAGGATTACCCAATTGTGCGGTATACATCGACGATCTGGTAATTTTCAGCCAGACATGGAAAGAACATTTAAAACATCTGATGGAGTTATTCGATCGACTTCAGGAGGCGGGTTTGGTGATAAACCTAGCCAAAAGTGAATTTGGAAAAGCCCAAGTCACTTTCCTTGGCCATATAATCAGACAGGGTCGAATGGCCACACGGGATGTGAAACCAACAGTGATCGAGGAGTATTCAATACCCTCGAGACGAAGGGAAATAATGCGATTTCTTGGCATGAGTGGATTTGATCGAACATTTGTGAAAAGGTTTTGGTAGCGTGATTGCTCCACTGATGGACTTGCTCAAGAAGCGTAACAAATTCCAGTGGACAGCGGAGTGTCAATGGGCATTTGACTGCTTGAAAGCTGTGATAACCAATGCTCGTGTTGGAGAATTACAAGGGACTCTGTGATCAGATTGAACTAAAGTATCTGACTTTAAAGAGAAATACCGAGGCGTAGAGAACTGGACGGATCGTGCAGAGACCTTCTTGATCAAAGAGACTATCAATCGAGAAGGATTTCAGTTGGAGGAAGAACAACAAAAATGGACTATATTATTATACCTGTTTGCGTGTGTTGTTTTTTTGAAACGAAAAAGTATATTTACTGTGTGCATTTCTTAAAGGATAGTGAAAAGGAGAAAAATGAAACCATCTTGAAGTTGATGGTTTATTTTTTTTCCTTGGGGGGGGGGGGGGGGGAGGTGTCATGTGAGAGTACCTTTAAGAAATGGGTGTTTAAGAAATGTACTTTTAAGAAATGGATGTTTATCAGTGATGTCAGAGTGTGGGTGGAGCTGGGCTGTCTGCCAGCTTTTTACTTTCGTTTTAGGCTGTTTGCTGCAGGGTGTGTTTTAGTTTCGTTTTCAGAGCTGGATAGCTGCAGTCACAGCCAGAAGGGGTATTAGTCGCTCTCTCTAATCTAAAGACTGTAAATCGATCCTTTGTGATTTAAAACTAATAACTGCTCTCAGTAGTGACTTTAACCTGATCATAGAATTTACAGTGCAGAAGGAGGCCATTCGGCCCATCGAGTCTGCACCGGCTCTTGGAAAGAGCACCCTACCAAAGGTCCACACGTCCACCCTATCCCCATAACCCAGTAACCCCACCCAACACTAAGGGCAATTTTGGACACTATGGGCAATTTAGCATGGCCAATCCACCTAACCTGCACATCTTTGGACTGTGGGAGGAAACCGGAGCACCCGGAGGAAACTCACGCAGACACAGGGGGGATGTGCAGACTCCGCACAGACAGTGACCCAAGCCGGAATCGAACCTGGGACCCTGGAGCGGTGAAGCATTTGTGCTATCCACAATGCTACCGTGCTGCCCTGATGTGCTTCTGTTGAAAGTTTTTTTTTTTTTTATAAAGTCTTATGGGTGTCAAAAGGACAGCTTAAGGATTACTTAGTGTTGTATTCTTTGGCGGTTATATTTGAATTGATGGTTACGAAGATGTTCACTGTATGTTTTAAAAAGGTTAACTTGAGTTCATATAATAAACACTGTTTTGCTTTAAAAAATACTTTTCCATTTCAGCTGTACCACACCTGTAGAGTGGGCAGTGAGCTCCCCATACCACAATCTATTAAAAGTTGTGGGTCAGGTGAACTCCATGATACACTTTGGGGTTCTCTAAACCCTGGCCCATAACACTCTATATCCCTTCCAGTATTGGTGGCCTATATACTACACCAATAAATGTTATTACATTGTTTTCATATCATACCTCCACCGAGTGAGATTCCATCCTAGTCCCCTCTGGAACATTCTCTCTCTTTCCAGAACTGTATTACCCCCTTTAAATCAATAATGCCATCACCCAGAGTACCACCCCACCCCACCCAGCCTTTTCTTCCTTTCCCATCTCTCCTAAACACCTTGTCCCCAGGAATATTTAACGCCCAGTCCTGCCCTTCTTTGAGCCAATCTCCATTATAGCAATAATATCAAAGTTCATTTTGTGAACCTGTGCCTGTAATTCACAAATCTTATTAACTGCACTCCGTGCATTCACATAAATCCTGATTTAGGCTTTTATTCCTTTTCCCCCCCTACTCTGACTCCATCTAATGACTTACTATTGCCTACTTTCATTCTACCAAACACTGTCTTGGCAAAGTCAGTTTGCCATATTTGCATAGCATAATCTGAAAAACATTCAAAAAACACAGTACACCACCCTTCTTCATAAAATATAACTGAAGTGAGAAATAGAAAGTGACTTAGAGTTCCTTGAAATAAAGGTTGCACAAGATATTTTCTTTATGGAATCATATTCCTTTTTTAATCACAAGCTTCTTATTTTGTTTCAAATATAATGTTTCATCTTAAAATCAAAGTTCATTTGGACAAATGAACAGAAACTCACAGGCTTGACATAATAAGTTTGAATTTGGATAGAATTAATTACCAATTACTTCATAACTCAAACATTCTATTGTTATTAAAATGACACTGTGCTCCTGATGTAGTATACCAATTATTAATAATGTTATCAAATTTAATATGGTGGCCCCAACAAGAGACATGAAAAGGACAAATAATTATGATCATTTTCCTTTGCAAATCCGAAGTCTTTTCTATGCAATAAAATAAATCTCGGTCCAGCTGTTTGCTTCAAAATGGCGATCTGCAAGGTACTATAATTTAAGCTGATGAAACAAAATTAAAAGAATAAAGATATTCATGAATGCACAGTTTAGGAACCCAGAATAAATATGAGACATATGTTATCTCTTCTGGTAAACAAAAATCACCTGCACAGACACGATTTCTATTATTCTAGGATATCCAAAACTACATTTGCTGCCAGCAAAATGCTGCTCAAGTACCTGGACCTACATTACAAAGATAAAATGAAAAACTGCTATTGTGTGACTTTGTATTTGTAAAAAGTGAATTTGGTGCAAAAATCACAGAATTAGACAGCTCAGATGGAGGTCATTTACCCTGTGCTGGCTCTTTGGTAACATATTCAATTATTCCCACTCCTCTACTACTTTTGCCATAGCCTTGCATATTTCTCCTATTCAAGCATATATAATTTTATTTTGAAACTTATAACGCAAGTATGTTTCCACCACACTTTCAGGTAGTACATTCCAGATCAGCATAACTCATTGTACAAAAGCAAAAGTAAGTTCATGTCCTCAATGTTTATTGTGCCAATCACCTTTTATCAATGTCCTTTGGTTACTGACTCTCCTGCCGAAGGTAACTGTTTCTTCCTATCTACTCTATCAAAATCCCCCATAATTTTGAATACCTCGATTAAATCTCAATTTAACCTTTCATGTTCCAATGAGAATAATCCCAGTCTCTATAGTACCTCACATAATTTAGATCCCTCATTCCTGGTTCCATATTGATAAATCTTCTCTGCACATTCTCGGCGACCATGACATCCTTCTTAGTATGGTGCCCAGAATTAGGCACAATGCTGTAGTTGGGGGCTAACCAGGGACCTGTACATATTTACTATATCTCAGTCTAACTCACAGAAAGTAAATCTAAATTCCAAGCATTCTTGGCAGATCTTTGTGTTTGTTGGCAATAGAATTTGGGAAGTAATTTGTCTGATACATGGACAAGATATCCATATGTGCACCTGTGACTTTGGCGCTAGTTAAGGATGGTATCAAATTGAAAGAGATGATGTACAATGTAAAAGATTGGGAACATTTTAGAAACCAGCCAATGGTGACTAAAATACTGAAGGGAGAGAAATCAGAGTATGAGAGAAAACTAGCAAGAAATATAAAAAACAACAGTAAAAGCTTCTACAAGTATATAAAAAGGAAGAGTAGCTACTGTGAGTACTAGTCCCTTAGAGAATGAAACTGGAGAAACAATCAAGGGAATCAAGAAAATAGCAGAGAATTTGTATGTGTCTTCATTGGAAAAGACACAAAACACATTCAAAGAATAGTAGAAAAGCAGAGGACAAAAGGGAGGAAGGAACTTAAAACAATCACTGGAGAAAAAGGATGAAGAAAACTAATGGGATCCCCTGGACGTGGTAGCCTTCATCCTGGGGTCTGAAAGGAAGTGGCTGCAGAGATTGTGGATCCATCTTCCGAAACTCCCTAGATTTCTGAACAGTTCCAGCAGAATTAAAAATCCCAAACGTAACAATATTAGTCTAAAAAGGAGGGAGAGAAAGCAAGAAATTATAAACCGGTTAGCCTAACATCTGTCATTGGGAAAGTGCTAGAAACCATTGTTAATGAGGTAGCGGCAGAACATAAAAAAAAAATCATACAATGAAGCAGAGTCAACATGATTTCGTAAACGTGAAATCTTTGAGTTCTTTGAGGATGTAACAAGCAGGATGGATAAAGGGTACCAGAGATATAGTGCATCTCGCTTTCGAAAAGCCATTTGATTAGGTGCCACAAAAGATTACTGCACAAAGAGAGAGGATTGGCCAACTGATAAGAAACAGAGAGTCTGTGTAAATGGGTCATTTTCAGTTTGGTAATCAATGAGTGGCATGCTGCAGAGATTATTACTGCGGCTTTAACTATTTACAATCTATATTAACAATGTGGATGAAGGGCTGACTATTTTGTAGCCAAACATTTTGACTATACAAAGATAGGTAGGAAAGTAAATTGTGAGAAGGGTACAAAGAGTCAGACAAGGGATTATAGTTTAAAAGAGTGAGCAAAAATGTGCATAATGTAAGAAAATGTGAAGTTGTCCACTTTGGCAGGAAGAACAGAATAGCAGAATATTATTTAAAAGGAATTAGGCTGTAGACTCCTGTTGTATTGAGGGATCTGGGTGTCCATATACATGAATCACAAAACGTTTGCACGCATGTGTAGCAAATAATTAGGAAGGTTAATGGAATATTGGCCTTTAATGCAAGGGAGATGAAGTATAAAAGCAGGGGAGTACTGCCGCAACTGCACACAGCATTGTTGAGACCGCATCTGAAGTACTGTTTTGGTCTCCTCACTTGAGGTATATATTTGCATTGGAAGCAGTTCATAGAAAGTTTATTAGGCTAAATTTTGGGATGAAGGATTGTCTTAGGAGGAAGGGTTGAGTGCATTCGATGTATACCCACAGCTGTTTAGAAGAATGAAAGATAAGCTTATTGAAATATAAAAGATTCTGAAGAGGCTCGACAATGTGGATGCAGAGAGGAATCTAGAACGAGGCAGCGCAATTTCAAAATAAGGGTTCTCCCATTTAAAACAACAATGAGGAGAAATTTCTTCTCTTTGATTTGTTAAGCCTTTGGAACTCTCTTCCACAGACAGTAGTGGCGGCTGAGGGTGCGGGTTTCCATCCATGCTGCACCGGAAAATTAGCTCGCTGCGATGCAGCGTGGCCAGTGAAAGCTGGGAAACCCCGCTCCCAGGATCTATCCGGCTCGCAACGCCTCGCAATGTTGCAAGGGGAATCCCGTCTTCAATGGACGGGATACGTTTTTGCATATTAAAGCAAGGCAGTAAGCCTTACTCTAATGTTCAGATTCCCAAGGTACCCGAGGCTTTGGGATTCAATCCTTTCACCTCGGGGACTATGAGCGAGCGCCGTTTGGTACTGGTCCCCACAAACTGGGACCAGGCGGAACGGCACTCGTGGGGGTCTCCAAGAGGATTGGAGGCTCCCACCTGCATGCCCTTTGGGCAGGGTGGTTACCTGGCACTGCTGGTACAACCTGGGAACCCTGGCAGTGCCTGGCACTGTCAAGTTGCACAGGTGGCACTGCCAGGTTGGCACTACCAAGGTGACATGCTGGCATATTTTGCATGTGTGCGATCAGGCTGGGGTTGCCCAGCGTGGGTGGTGGGGGTGCCAGGGGACCTTCCCCTGTTACGTTCGGGCTGGGGGGGGAGGTTGTGGATTTTTTTGTAGGCCTCGGAGATTGGGGCATTTACAAATGACATCCCCTCTCGCGCTGCAATGGGGTGTTCTGGCGAGCAGAGCTCCCCATAGTAAAAAACGAGGCTATGTGCGGCCTTGGCCGCGCGTTCTCCTTTCAGGCCCCTTATTCAAAGCAAGTCGCATCAAATAGCAATGTTTCTCAGCACTGCGAGTGCCGTGAAACACACAGCTAAACATGGTGGCTCAGGAACTTGGTTCCCTTTTGAGAAGATTGTGTCCGGAGTCCTCGATTATGTTCAAAGTTGGGCTAGCCAGATTTTCTTTCTCAATTAATCAGCTCTTTATTTCCTGTTAAAGTAAACAGTGGTTTATGCACACTCAATCAGACAAATGGTAGTTTGACAAATTCGGAGAACGGGGCATGGAAATCGCTTATGGAGCCAGGGTGTGTGCAGTGGCAGCAGTCACAACACAACAGTAAATTCTGAAGGATCCTTCTGGATCACCATCTCAAAATCTGCCTGATCGCTGGGCTGTGGCAACTGCCTTCAAAGCATCCCTGTCTTCTCATTCAGACTACTCAACATTTCTTCATCTTTTATTTTTACAGTCACCACTGTTCCTCCTGTGACTTCCTTGCCACCTCTATGCTATCTGCTGGCCTTGACCTCGGTGGGGCAGGTTCAATATCCATGACGGCCTGCTCCCTCTGACTGTTTCTGCAACTTCCTCTTCTTCCCTGAGAATTTGATATTCTCCCTCTTAATCGAACATCTCTTCAGGTGATGAGCGGGGATCAGTCCCTTACCCCAGACACTCACAACACCTACATTTATCATTTCTCAAAACTCTCCATCTTTTTAAAAGGTTTCTCTGTAATTCTGATTTGGGTCGATTGATCTTTCCTCCAGGAGCAATTTTCATTCCATGCTGTTGGGGTTGGTTGGAGCTGGGGGGGGGGGGGGAAAATCAGGCAAGTGAAGGCCATAATCAGATCATCCATACTATTAATTGGAGGAACAGGTTTGGTGGACTAGTCCACTCTTGCTCCTATTTCTTATGATCTTATGTCATAATGGTGCATTTTACCACTTGTTGCTCCGCACTACCTTGTCAATGCAATTTTACATCTTTTTGCTGAGAGTAGATTGATTGTTCAAATTAACTTTTTTCCAATTTATAATAACATAACCAGAGAATGGCTAAGACTCAACCAATTTTTAAACCCTAGCATTTAATCATGTACATTTCGATTCAAAATCAAAACTAGTTAAGATAGGACAAAATAGTGCCAGACCAAAACACCAGAGTCAAAACAAAATTGCCCTCAAAGTTCTCATGTTTTAAATGTATGTAACGGTGCACATTTCAGGCAAACCTCAAATCTGAAGAAATTAATTTGATGATGTTAACATGTTTTGGGGTGTCTTCATAAATAACAGTCGGTAGTTAAAGCACGATTCAGAAAGTAAAAATTTAAGATTGTTATGATAGTTATGCAAAAATATTGGCTCTGCTAGAAAAACATTCAACATTAAAGTGGCAACTTGACCATCTTTCAGAAGCTAAAAGGTAAAAGGCATGTCTTAACAATCAACTTCTTCAACGGGAGGATATGAATATTCAAGTTATGAAGAACAATGTGATCTCAAAACCTTCTTTAACCTGAAAATTTGAATCAGCGTGCTACGTTACAATTCCACCCCAATGAAGAATGAAGTATCTGTGAAACAGGATGGCAATTTAATTGCACAAACCAGATTGCAACTCTTCTAGCCAAGTTGCAAGGAAGAATCAATTCCATGAAATCTCAGAGATGCATTACTCATTGCCACTTATAAACAAAAAGGAGAAAATGTTGATTAGAGCAATTGCAGTAACAGCTTTCCATTCCTCGTTTCAATTAAGATTCAAAAATGGAGTATCATAAATTGATTTTCAGAGAAACTGTTGCAGAAGCACAAGTGAGAAAAAAGGAAAATTAAGAGAGAAAAAAAAGGGGAAGATGAGAAAGAGAGGACGAAAAAAAAATTTGAAGTATAGGGAAAGCGAATCAGCACTGCAGAGAAGAGGGAGGAGAAAGGTCAAGGACATCAGCAAGAAGCGAAAATATAGGATGAGAATAGAGGATGAGAATAGAGGTACCATTGTCACAGAGTTGGAGATGCTCAGAGTGGTTCAATGGAGACCAGCATGAATAAATTTGAGAACCAGCACATCACCGTCTTTTTCTAATTTAGCAAGAAAGACAACTGACTTACACAAAGTTTGAGGAAAGAGTATGGATGGTCCCCCAAGTACTTACATGCATTCTGGGGCTGTCTGTATACATGGAAGAAAACTTATAGACCAAGTTGGAGCCTGCCAGCAATTCTAGACATGAAGTTTCCAATTCTCACCAGTTTTTATAAACTTCATTTCAAATTTGACAAGGGGGGTCGGGGGGGGCACACCAAGTGATGCGCGTGCGGGATTAGCAGCTTTCCTGCGGGCTCTGGTGCCACTCACTTTATAATCTGATTTTTCTCCTGTTTGTCCAGCACATGCTTGCCTAATCCAAAAGTTAATTTTTAGTAGTCATCCCTGGAAGACTTATGGATAAATATTGAAGAGAAAAAATGCCGAAAAATGCAAAGAAATCCAGCCATAAAAAAGGCACAGTCAGAGTCGGCGGGGGTGGGGTGGAGCCGCCTTTTCAATATGGCGGCTTGATTCTCGAGCGGTCCCTTGAGCCAGCGTTTGTTGAGGCATTGAAAAAGGTGACTGTAAACATCATCCGAGTAATAGATCAGAGACTCTGCTTGCTGACAGAAAATTTGAGTACTCATGAGGCCGAGCTGCAGAATAGGAACATAAGAACTAGCAGGAGGAGGCCATCTGGCCCCTCGAGCCTGCTCCACCATTCAATGAGATCATGGCTGATCTTTTGTGGACTCAGCTCCACTTTCCGGCCCGAACACCATAACCCTTAATACCTTTATTCTTCAAAAAACTATCTATCTTTATCTTAAAAACATTTAATGAAGGAGCCTCTACTGCTTCACTGGGCAAGGAATTCCATAGATTCACAACCCTTTGGGTGAAGAAGTTCCTCCTAAACTCAGTCCTAAATCTACTTCCCCTTATTTTGGGGCTATGCCCCCTAGTTCTGCTTTCACCCGCCAGTGCAAACAACCTGCCCGCATCTATCCTATCTATTCCCTTCATAATCTTATATGTTTCTATAATATCCCCCCTCATCCTTCTAAATTCCAACAAGTACAGTCCCAGTCTACTCAACCTCTCCTCGTAATCCAACCCCTTCAGCTCTGGGATTAACCTAGTGAATCTCCTCTGCACACCCTCCAGTGCCAGTGCGTCCTTTCTCAAGTAAGGAGACCAAAACTGAACACAATACTCCAGGTGTGGCCTCACTAACACCTTATACAATTGCAGCAGGACCTCCCTAGTCTTAAACTCCATCCCTCTAGCAATGAAGGACAAAATTCCATTTGCCTTCTTAATCACCTGTTGCACCTGTAAACCAACTTTCTGCGACTCATGCACTAGCACACCCAGGTCACTCTGCACAGCAGCATGTTTTAATATTTTATCATTTAAATAATAATCCCTTTTGCTGTTATTCCTACCAAAATGGATAACCTCACATTTGTCAGCATTGCATTCCATCTGCCAGACCCTAGCCCATTCACTTAGCCTATCCAAATCCCTCTGCAGACTTCCAGTATCCTCTGCACTTTTTGCTTTACCACTTATCTTAGTGTCGTCTGCAAACTCGGACACATTGCCCTTGGTCCCCAACTCCAAATCATCTATGTAAATTGTGAACAGTTGTGGGCCCAACACTGATCCCTGATGGACACCACTAGCTACTGATTGCCAACCAGAGAAACACCCATTAATCCCCACTCTTTTCTTTCTATTAATTAACCAATCCTCTATCCATGCTACTACTTTCCCCTTAATGCCATGCATCTTTATCTTATGCAGCAACCTTTTGTGTGGCACATTGTCAAAGGCTTTCTGGAAATCCAGGTATACCACATCCATTGGCTCCCCGTTATCTACCGCACTGTTAATGTCCTCAAAAAATTCCACTAAATTAGTTAGGCACGACCTGCCCTTTATGAACCCATGCTGCGTCTGCCCAATGGGACAATTTCCATCCAGATGCCTCGCTATTTCTTCCTTGATGATAGATTCCAGCATCTTCCCTACTACCGAAGTTAAGCTCACTGGCCTATAATTACCCACTTTCTGCCTACCTCCTTTTTTAAACAGTGGTGTCACGTTTGCTAATTTCCAATCCGCCGGGACCACCCCAGAGTCTAATGAATTTTGGTAAATTATCACTAGTGCATTTGCAATTTCCCTAGCCATCTCTTTTAGCACTCTGGGATGCATTCCATCAGGTCCAGGAGACTTGTCTATCTTTAGCCCCATTAGCTTGCCCATCACTACCTCCTTGGTGATAACAATCCTCTCAAGGTCCTCATCTGTCATAGCCTCATTTCCATCAGTCACTGGCATGTTATTTGTGTCTTCCACTGTGAAGACCGACCCAAAAAACCTGTTCAGTTCCTCAGCCATTTCCTCATCTCCCATTATTAAATCTCCCTTCTCATCCACTAAAGGACCAATATTTACCTTAGCCACTCTTTTTTGTTTTATATATTTGTAGAAACTTTTACTATCTGTTTTTATATTCTGAGCAAGTTTACTCTCATAATCTATCTTGCTCTGCTTTATAGCTTTTTTAGTAGCTTTCTGTTGCCCCCTAAAGATTTCCCAGTCCTCTAGTCTCCCACTGATCTTTGCTGCTTTGTATGTTTTTTCCTTCAATTTGATACTCTCCCTTATTTCCTTTGATATCCACGGTCGATTTTCCCCCTTTTTACCGTCCTTCCTTTTTGTTGGTAGACTGGGACTGTACTGAGCACTGTGAAAAATCACTTGGAAGGTTCTCCACTGTTCCTCAACTGTTTCACCATAAAGTCTTTGCCCCCAGTCTACCTTAGCTAGTTCTTCTCTCATCCCATTGTAATCTCCTTTGTTTAAGCACAAAACACTAGTGCTTGATTTTACCTCCTCACCCTCCACCTGTATTTTAAATTCCACCATATTGTGATCGCTCCTTCCGAGAGGATCCCTAACTATGAGATCCTGAATCAATCCTGTCTCATTACACAGGACCAGATCTAGGACCGCTTGTTCCCTCGTAGGGTCCATTACATACTGTTCTAGGAAACTATCGCGGATACATTCTATAAACTCCTCCTCAAGGCTGCCTTGACCGACCTGGTCAAACCAATCGACATGTAGATTAAAATCCCCCATGATAACTGCTGTACCATTTCTACATGCATCAGTTATTTCTTTGTTTATTGCCTGCCCCACCATAATGTTACTATTTGGTGGCGTATAGACTACTCCTATCAGTGACTTTTTCGCCTTACTATTCCTGATTTCCACCCAAATGGATTCAACCTTATCCTCCATAGCACCGATGTCATCCCTTACTGTTGCCCGGATGTCATCCTTAAATAACAGAGCTACACCACCTCCCTTACCATCCACTCTGTCCTTCCGAATAGTTTGATACCCTCGGATATTTAACTCCCAGTCGTGACAATCCTTTAACCATGTTAATACTAATAAGAGGCTTAATGAAATGGAGGAGAGAATCCAGAATGTCAAAAATGTTGCTTCTTCAGCTAAAGTTCGTATTTTATCATTGGAAAACCAGCTATTTGGTAAATCAGAAATCCTGGCAGATTTTGAGAACCGAGGCTGGAGAAAGAATATTGGATTGTCGGTCTGTCAGAAGTGGAGGGTAATACTCCTGCGAAGTTCTTTGAGAACTGGTTGCCATGTTTTCTCAAGCTGGATGAAAGGGCTGGGTGGTTCAAATTATAAAAGGTGCACCGTATCCTGTCTTTGAGACCGAAGGACAATCAACGCCCAAGGCCTATAATTATTTGCTTCCAAAATTTAAAGACTGCCAGAGAATCCTGGAGATGGCGAGGCACATTGGGACCTGGCTCCATGGGCGTGTGGGGGGGGACTTCCTTTTTCCAGGACCTTTGTGTGGGAAGGATATCAAGGGACATTCTCCATCTTTTAGAAGATTGAAGCAGAATGGATGGGATCAGGAGTTATGGGGAGAAAGCAGGAGAATGGGGACGAGAAACATATTAGCCATGATTGAATGCCGAAGAGCATAATTCTGCTCCTTTGTCTTCTGGTCTTATAGCTCAACACTTAATGTTACATAGTGGAAACAATGTTCAATATTCACCCTCAATAATCTGTAGCTTGGGCAATCATAATATTGAACAATTGCAATGATCAATTACCTAATGCATGCCACTATCAAAGATGGTTTCTGCGATCTCCAGTCGATGGTTTCCCTTAAAAATTGCATCATAATCTTGTTGTTAGCTGGAGTATCAACAAACTGCTAAACATACAAAAATTACCATTATTTCACTGATCACATGCTATAAAGTCTACTGAACTGGGAATAACTTGATACCACCATAAAAGCAAAATCATGGATCAAGCCAGCTACCAAGGGTAGGTGGAGGAAGGAGGAGAAAACATATTAGGCATAATCATGAAAGAGGTTCGATGAAATGTTAACATGTCAAACATAAGATGATGAAATTATGTGTTTCAAAGGACCACAAATGAGTACCTACAATGTTGCAGCTAATATTTTACCATTTTACCAGTATTTTTATTCAAAGAAAATTCTTGAAAATATAAAATAGAATTTAGCTCTTTTAAATCTGATTTTATTTAAAATATTTGAAGGCTATGAGAGAGATCTTGACCCACATTTTGTTACAACACTGCACATGTTCTGTGCTTTACTCTTGCATGCTTATAAACAAATTGATTTTCAGTATTTCTGTTGTGTTAGGCCACTTCAAAATTCTGAAATATTTACAAGAAAACCTCTCAAATATTTCAGATTTAGATTCAAAGAAACATTACTAACAGGTTTTGCATGTGCTGCCTTGTCAAAGTGACGACAGATTGCAAGACTTACAGGCTTGACCTTTGGTCTCATCCCTCAATCACCCAGTCCATTCTTAATTTGGGCACTGCTAAAAGCACCTGCGTCTCGACAGTCCATCATTCACACCTAACTTATACTATTAAAATATAGATCCCTTCTACAGCAAAAAGCTATTTGGGGGTTCAACAACAGAATAATTACTCTGTATAGGTTATTGACCCATACAAGGATTTACACCCAAGGTTATGTCACACAATAGGGTTTGTCTTGTACTCAGCTCTCCAGTGGCATAATTCAGGCCACAGATCTCAAAAAAGAAAATATATTTGGATAACTTATCACATAAAAGAAGTTTTTTTTTTTTTTTGTCATTATATTCCATTATTATATTTTTCAACTTTAAATATGAGGAACGAAGATACTTAATGTCCAAATTTTACATTAGCAACCGATGTATTTGGTGGGGGGAGGTGACTTACAATAGTTTTTCCAGCTGAAATAAATGTGGCTTAAACTTCACTCTTCTCCCACAACTGTTGATTTAAGTTTAACTGTTGATGACAAGCAAGAAAGATTTCTCTTTCTTAGTTTGCACAGCAGCAAAATAATGTCTCACAAAACGACAATGTTTAAAGCACAACTGATTCTGCTACTGTAAAATATTCTTCCAATTTCTTTGTCAAAGGACTTATATTAGGGTATATAGTTATGCTTGTTGAAATGTGACGAAAGCTGGTTATTATAAAGTATATAAGCTGCAGAGTTTTCTCCAGATCCAAACCACACATCTCAGTACAGCAATGGCAACGTACTGTGAGGAAACCGAGAAGTCAGAAGAAAATGGAAGACACATACCTTTCATTAGAAGGTACATACCTTCAACTAAAATGGAATCTTAATGTTCAACTCAATAAGTTAAAGCCTCAACTGGAGTATTTTGTCTCATTCTGGGTAACATACTTTAGGAAGGATATGAAAATAGGGAGTGTACAGAAGGTTCACGAATTTGGTTCCAAGCATGAGGAACTTCAGCTCAGTGGATAGATTAGAAAAGCTGAGGCTGTTTTCCTGGAGAAGAGAAGATTAAGAGGAGATTTACAAAATCATGAAGGATCTGGACAGAGTAGATCGGAAGAAACTACTACTGTTTGCAGAAGGGTCAAGAACTAGAGGACATTGATTTAAGGTGACTGACGAAAGAAGCAATGGGCATGAGGAAATAAATTTACTGTGTCGTTAGGAATTGGAATGCTTTGCCTGAGGCAGATTCAATTTACGTCTTCAAAAGAGAATGAGATAATTATCTGAAGCAAAAGGATTTGCAGGGCTAAGGGGGAAAAGGACTAGGGGAGTAGCACTTCCAAGCGACCCAGTGTGGATACGAGAAATGGCTTCCTTCTATATTGTAATCATAGGCTGGATTTATGATTTTCCATGGGATGAGGGAGGCAAAACGGAAAGTGAGCGATCAGCTCGCTCCTGCCATCTCAGCATGGTGAATCAAGTATTGGATGGCCAATTCGCAGCAGCCTGGCAGGAAGGCGGCCAACTAGCAATGCAAAGGAGGGCTCTGCTTCCAAGAGGGGTAATGCCGTCAACAGGAAGACACTTAACGCTATAAATTCAAAAGTCCCTGACCTCTCACCCTCTTCTTAACTTCTCATGTCTGTCTCTAAGCAGTGTCTAAATACAGATGCTGTCACCTTCACCAGCAGACTTTGCTGCTACATGCAGCCATGATCCCCATGGCAGGCTTTGTCTTCCGCCCTTGTGCCACTTCCTCATACCTGTCATAAAGCACCCCCAAACCTTTTCCTGTCTGACATCTGAAAAATACAGTTCAAATATAGCTCAATAGGCTTGTTAATTGTTCTTCCAAAATGGCAGACAGTCTTCCAATTTCCATGCCAATTCACGTTCCAGAATTTCTGAGACTTGTGTGATGACATTATATTGCCAACCCAATGTAATCTAGCCATATTTTATGTTGTGCATGCGGGTGTGGGGGAGGCCCGCAAACCCCACCCTCATGATTGTACAAATACATTTTGGTGTATTCTTGGTATCGAACATGTCCAGACCAAATGTCCTGATAATGATGTTCATCGATTAGCTTGACATCAAGATCATTTATGAACATTTTGTCATTACACATTTGTTGATCGGTATGTTTGATTCCTTTGCTCCACCCAAACTGATTTTATATTTTGATCCTCCAGTCAAAGATTCTCTCGCACTAATGTATTGATCTCGTCACTCATCAACAGTGCTAACCCATCTTTTTTTTTGCCTTATTGCCCCAAATGACAAATATCCTTCAATATTTGGTTCCCATCCTTGGGTCACTCTGTAACCATGTCTCTGTAATGGCAATTAAATCATACTTATAGTGCCTTCCAATCATACACGTTTTTGCAAATGTTGTTTGCAATCAGATAGAGTGCCCTTAACTTTGTCTTTATAACATTATTCCACATTCTGATCCGACTTGATGCTTGCCTTCACTCACCTGCCTTCTAATTTTGCTTAATATTTCCTATTCAGCTTTCCTTCATTCCAAAATGAGCTACCCCTCAGATTCCCATCCCCTGCCAAACTAGTTCAAACCCTCCCCAATAGCACCAGACAACCTCGGTGACTATGTTAGTGCAGGTTCTGTTCATCTGTAACCAAGGTCCCACCTGCCCCAGAATTGGTCCCAATGTCTCAAATCTGACGCCCTCCCTCGTACACCAATTCTTCTGGTATGTAGTCCCCCCTCCCCCCAGGAATGCATTGCTGTCGCTCTATAACATCCTTGACCCTGGAACCAGGGAGGCCGGGATTCAAACCCGGGTCCTCAGCACCGCAGTCTTTTTCTCCATCTGAAGTGGATAACTTCACATTCAGCCACAATATATTGCATCTGCCATGTGTTTGCCCACTCATTTAACTTGTCTAAATCACCTTGAAGCCTCTTAACATCCTCTTCACCACTCAGATTCCCACCATGTTTTGTCTTGTTAGCAAATTAGAAATATAGTTTTGGTTCTCTCATCAAATCATTGATGTATATAGTGAATAGCTGGGGCCCAAGCACTGACCCGGTCAGATCCTTTGCCTTTGTAAAAGACCCATTTATCCTTACTCGGTTTCCTGTCTGCTAACCAATTCCTAATCCATGCCACCATACTACCCCAATCACCTTCACCTTAATTTTATACATTAACCTCTTATGTGGGACTTTATCAAAAGCTTTCTAAAAATCCAAATACACAACACACACTGGTTCACCCTTATCGATTCTACTAGTTACGTCCTCAAAAATCTCCAGTTGGATTGGCAAACATATGATTTTCCTTCTGAAATCCATGTTGACTTTGTCTAATCCTGTTGATACTTTCTAAGGGTGGCACAGTAGCATAGTGGGTAGAACTGTTGCTTCACAGCTCCAGGGTCCCAGGTTTGATTGCTGGCTTGAGTCACTGTCTGTGCGGAGTCTACATGTTCTGCCTCTGTTTGCGTGGGTTTCCTCCAGGTGCTCCGGTTTCCTCCCACAAGTTCCGAAAGACGTGCTTGTTAGGTGAATTGGACATTCTGAATTCTCCCTCAGTGTACCCGAACAGGCGCCAGAATGAGGCACCTAGGGGCTTTTCACAGTAACTTCATTGCAGCGTTAATGTAAGCCTACCTGTGACAATAAAGATTATTTTTAAAATGCCCTGTTATTGCATCCTTTTGTAACAGACTCTAGTATGTTTCCTACCACTGATGTTAGGCTCACCGGTCTGTAATTGATTGTTTTCTCCCTCACTCTTTTATTAAATAGCGGGGTTACATTTGCTACCCTCCAATCTGCTGGGACTGTTCCAGAAACTACAGAATTTTGGAAGATGACAATCACGCATCCATTATTTCCATGGCCAGCCCTTTTAGTATCCTGGGATGTTGCGGCTTTCAGTCCCATTAATTTCTCAAGCACTATTTCTTTAGTAATACTAATTTCCTTCAATTCCTCCTCTCACTAGACCCTTGATTCTTTAACATTTCTGGGAAGTTATTTGCGTCTTCCCTTTGTGAAGGCAGAAATAAATTAATTTTTTCTTTATAGTATGAAAAATATGTTTCATGGAGTTCTGATATTCCCTGCGCTGCTGCTGAGCTTTTCTGACAATGTTTATCACTAATACGTCAATATTTGAGCACTCACTCAACTTAACTTAGGGTCACTTGTCAAAAATATTCGCAAGCCCAGGATGCAAGAAAGTATTTAACCTTGTGTGGCGAAATGCTCATCCTTGACTGTTGTACAGGAGTAGACACAAAGTTCACTATTGTTTGTCATTTCATCCAATTCTAATGTAACACAGAAATGACAAAACTTTCTGGCTTTAAAGTATAATTACACAACAGAATATTACCAGTGATTCTAACGCTAGTACAGTCTATTTCTAACACCACTGTCCAAAGCAATTTCTTACATTACTATCACCAGCAATAGGTTAGGTCCACATCATTAATGAAAAAGTCTAAATTGTAGCCTCAAAACCTCCAATGCCATTAAATAAATAAAACCAGATGAGGAAATAATTGTATCATCCAGGAATATTGAACAAAACTAAAGTGCTTCAAGGATCTCTGCCATTCTGCACAACACCCTGCCCTGCCCGACTGAGCCCAGAGAAAACCTCAAGCCCAGAAGCTTTATCAGACACACTGGAAATTTTTGATTGTTATGACTGATTTGTTATGTTGTAGGTGTAACATAAGCGGCTTCCTTGTGGTGCACTTGACAAAGGAAGGTTCAGACGTGGAGATAACTTCAACACGTTTATTAAACTATTTACACTTCTATTACTCGGGTTCGACACTACTGCTAATCCTACTATAGCTACCCAGACTGACTAACCAGCTGCTGCAATCCACGTGGTGGGTGTAATATTGAATCAACCCTGTGTCTGTACTCACTGACGGTCTCCACTGGAAAGAGTCAGATCATGTGTGTGGTGTCCTTTATATATGGGTTGGTGTAATGCCCCCCTGTGGTCGTGTCACCTCCTTGTGTATCGTGAATGTCCATTGGTCGTATCCTATCTAACTGATCTATTGGTTGAGTGTGTGTGTGTGTGTGTGTGTGTGTGTGATGTCACTGGTGCTCCCTCTAGTGTCTAGTTAGCCCATGTGCATTTACATTGATGCACATCACCACAATGACTAATAAATATAATCAAAACAATGCCAGGTTCAGGAAGACACTGGCCATATGAGAATCGCAAGAGCTAATTATTTGTCACAGTCTGGGTGAAAGGACCTTCCAAGATACAGACTTTGTTACTTTTTAGTAGCCACTTCTTTGCAACAAAGATGTGGGGGTAGGTGGTGATTTTTAATTTCAATAAGAACATTGACTTCAGTTTACATTTTAGAAGTTTCTGTAAAAATTGGATAAAAGTGACAATCCTGCAATTATCTGTATTAAGCAAGTGAACCCACGGAAAGCGACTGGTCCCAATGGAGTCCCCGGGCGAGCACTCAGTCTGCACAGACCAGCTGGCGAGTGTATTCGCAGATATCTTCAACACCTCGCTCCTCTTCGAGATTTCCACCTCCTTCAAGAAGACCACCTGACCAAAGAAGAACAAGGTAGCCTGCCTCAATGACTACCAACCAGTGGCCCCGACGTCTGTTTACATGAAATGCTCCGAGCGGCTAGTCATAAGACAGATCAATGCCAGCCCCCCAGATGGTCTCGATCCATTGCAGTTTGCTTACCACCACAACAGGTCCACAGCAGATGCTATCTCCCTGGCTCTACGATCAACACTCGAACACCTCGACAACAAGGATACCTACGTGAGACTGCTGTTCATAGACTACAGTTCCACCTTCAACACCATTATCCCGACAAGACTTAGAACCAAACTCTGCAACCTTGGATTGCGTGGCAAGATTTAACTCCAACTCAATCTATAAGTTTGCGGATGATATGACTGTGGGTCATATCACAAACAACGACGAATCAGACTAGAGAAGGGAGATAGATCACTTGGTTGCATGGTATACTGAAAACAACCTCTCTCTAAATATCGGAAAGACCAAGGAACTGATCATCGACTTCAGGAAGCGTAGCATGACAACCCCCGTCTGCATCAATAGCACCGAAGTGGAGATGGTCGATAGCTTTAAGTTCCTGGGGGTCACAATCACCAACAGTCTGTCCTGGTCCACTCACATTGAAGCAACAGTCAAGAAAGCCCAACAACGTCCCTACTTCCTGTGGCAGCTAAAGAAATTCGGCATGTCTGCATCGACTCTCACAAACTTTTACAGATGTGCCATAGAGAGCATCCTATCCGGCTGCATCACAACTTGGTATGGCAACTGCTCGGCCCAAGATCGCAAGAGACTGCAGAGTGTGGTGAACTCAGCCCAATGCATCACACAAGCTTGCCACCATCACATTGATTCTGTCTACACCTCCCGCTGCCTCAGGAAGGCAGACAGCATCATCAGAGACCCCTCCCACCCACGCTTTGCCTTCTTCCAGATCCTTCCATCAGGCAGAAGATACAGAAGTCTGAAGACCCGCACATCTAGACATAGGAACAGCTTCTTCCCCACAGCTACTAGACTCCTCAACGATTCTCCCTCGGACTGATCTGTTACCTGTAAGAACACTATTTACGACACCCTATGCTGCTCTTGCTCGTGTATTTGTCCGCACTGTAACCAATCACTATTTGTTGAAGTACCATTTGTCAATGTATTCTGTCGATTATTTTTTTTGTCTACTATGTACGTACGTACTGTGTACGTTCCCTTGGCCGCAGAAAAATACTTTTCATTGTACTTCGGCACAGGTGAAATGAATTAAATCAAATCAACCAATTAGGGATATTTACTTTATGAGAGCTGATTCTCAATGGGGAAGTTTCATTGTACTGATGGGTGGGATTTACCGTCCAACCCCCCCCCCCCCACGTTTGCTGTCGCCAGCAGGATTTACTGACCCCGACATTGTCAACGGCATTTTCCGGTGACTGCACTCCTTGTCACTAGGAAACCCGTGCGCGGCATGAGACCAGAATATCTTGCCGGCGTAAACAGCCGGTAGATCGCCCCCTATGTTTCCCTTGTGTGACCTGGCCTAACTTGGTAATATAAATTTATACACATCATGCAGCAGTTAATATAACACTGCTAATGCTGATTCTTTCAGGGGAGCAGTGGGTAACGTTGAAGAAATTGGCTGAGCAAAGGAACAGGAAATGATGGTGAACAAGTCACTGTAAATTATTCATCAGGTTCAGTAGTGCCATTAAAATATATCAATTCTGAGCCATGGTGCAGCATTTCTTTTTGCCAAATTATGCGAGGATAATGCTATTGTAGGCCCTTATTCTGTACCATTTAATCAATTTTTTAAAAAAGTATGTTTATCAAGGTTTTTCATTTTGACATACAATGCAACAAAATCAAAAGGATGATACAGCACAGCAAGCAAAAAAAAAAAAGGGTCAGCACACATGAAGACAGAGGGGGACAGGAGAACAGCAGTATAATTAGCTTGATACAATCATTCAACATAACCTGATGCCTTTGCATGACTAGAGAACAAGGGAGAAACAGGGTAAGGCCAGGAAAATGATGCACACCTTCACACGCAGTGATTGCTCGCAATTGCCAGGAGTGTTCAGGATAAATATTTATGCCATGTTCAGCGGGCACCAATAAATATATATTTTCACAGTAACTTCATTGCAGTGTTAATGTAAGCCTACTTGTGAAATTAATAAAGATTATTATCTCCCTCAACTCCAGCAGCACCAGAGGCACCAATGACACACCTCAACCTCCTCTCCTCAGACATCAGACCCATCTGCATCCAGGCAGGAACCAATCACGGATTCTGTATACCCACCCTTAAAAATAGAAACATACAACAAAAATATGCAAGAACCCCAGTTCTTAAAGGGTGTTCCATATATATATGTATCATACAACACAGCATAATCCAGTCTCAGGCCCAGTACAGAACCAACGTCATTCTATACTTTTTATATAGAGAGGACCAGCAACAACATGTTCAAATTATGATCAATGTTGTCAACACCTCCAAAGAAAAACAGAATGGAAAGAGAACTTGGAACTATCATGAGGGGATCACAGGATAACAAAGGGTCAGGACCCCACTATGAGTCCATATTTCCCCGGCACATCACCTAGTAATGAGGAATAGAACAAGCTGCTCATTTAAACACGAAACTTCCCGACTATTGGGGGAGGGGTCGCAGCAACAGGAAATCAACCAAAGTACTCGGCTCAACCCCAGGCCCCCGTGCACAGAAGAAGCAAAATCCAGCTTCTCAGGATATCCCTAATAAGTGCCTTTGAGAAGACACATTCCAAGCTTCTGGAGGCAACAGGATACCAACCACAACACTGGATCTGGCCTAGCCCACCACATTTTGACACACAGGTATGAGTACCCCCAGGGCCTCCAGCACATCCCAAAGCCTACACCCCAGCTAATCCTGCACCTCACCAACCACCACCAGGGCAGTGCACCACCCCAATTTATACAGAAAAAAAATTACTCCAGCACCAGCTGGGGAGACTCCATTGCCGAAGAGAAGAATTGTGAAGGTACTCCCGCTCCCATAGACCACTGGACCAGACCAGTATTTATAACAGCACACTGCTCACCCAGATGAAAAAGAAGAAAAGAACCACTAAAGGAAGAACACCCAAGCTGACCAAGCAAGGAATAATAGCCACCACACCGCACTACACGCCATCAAAGAGGATATTAAGGGGAATTACAGTGCTGCCTCAACAGAGACACAAATACTGCTTCCACATGAAAAGTCAAACGCAACGAGGACGACACTCAGGAAACCACCATTTAAGACCACTTGGAGGAGGGCACTTAACTCCCCCCATCAAACCTACCCCCTCACGGGAGAAGAGTTCCAACAATGTAGAGGCATGGCAAACACTCTCTCTTCAACAAATCAGTAAAGGATTGACAAAAACAACCTCACATGCGCGACCACTCAATTCCTCCTATTTCAATAGCTCTAAAGAGAAAGATGCAAAACAAACCTCTCCAAACTCAAGAAAAAGTCAGAAAGAACCCAGTACTCCCCAGGATCTGCCCAAGCCATCAAAGGAAACAAGCACAGATTCTTTAATTCAAAATAATAAAAAAGAAAAACCTGTTACAGTTTGGGAAAATGTTCCTCTACCATGCACCGCTCAAATGAACAAGCGATCCATAGCCTAGGCCCCGGTCAGGAGGGGGGCTCGACACGGTTGGCCACCTTGAATCCCCCACGACAAGCATTGAGAACAGGATAATATAAGCCACTGGTCCGGGGCCCAAACAACCCCAGGCCTCAATGGGACACGCTGTGCTCCATTGAACCTGATACATTCAGCCTGCAGATCAAGATTATTAAAGCATGGCAGCCAATTTTCAAACTCAATCGGAACTCATCTCCCACTTCTCACCAGGAAGCGGGCGCATGGACACTCCTTGTCTGGCCCCTCCTGAATCCGCCGGGATAGATGACACACCATGCAGTAGGATCTCTACGAATCAAAGTTGGCCCTTACCAGGGATGTGCTCTGTCGAATATATTTCTCCTGCGCCTCCACCGTTCTCCCAAGGACCACCCCAGAGTCTAATGAATTTTGGTAAATTATCACTAGTGCATTTGCAATTTCCCTAGCCATCTCTTTTAGCACTCTGGGATGCATTCCATCAGGTCCAGGAGACTTGTCTATCTTTAGCCCCATTAGCTTGCCCATCACTACCTCCTTGGTGATAACAATCCTCTCAAGGTCCTCATCTGTCATAGCCTCATTTCCATCAGTCACTGGCATGTTATTTGTGTCTTCCACTGTGAAGACCGACCCAAAAAACCTGTTCAGTTCCTCAGCCATTTCCTCATCTCCCATTATTAAATCTCCCTTCTCATCCTCTAAAGGGCCAATATTTACCTTAACAATAAGATTGCGGCTTTCCACCCCACATCAGACCCACACCACTTTTTCGAACTAGTGAAGCAACTGACCCTCATGTACGGTTTAGATGAGAAGAGGTAAAGCTCATAGTTATGTGCCTTGACCCGTCAGTCAGTTCAGCCCTTCCTGACCCACAAAATGTAGGAGGAGATGGCCTCCAAGACATGAAAACAGCCATTTTAGACGCTATTGGCAACAATAGAGGAGATCCGGTAGAAGGACTCAACCGGTGTAGACAGAAGGGAGAGTATCCAACAGCGTTTGCTGGACGCCTCTGGATCCACTTTACAGCTGTATTTGGCGAGTTAGCCCGCGCCTCTTTATCCGCAGACGATACGGCCAAATGGACCCGTACTCTAGTATCCCATGCCACAGAGGCAGGACAGAAGGCATGTGCCAACTACCACCCCTCAGACCTGGCACACAATGAAGTGCGGGTACCAAAGCGATTATCCAGAGCTTGGGAACAGTCCCTACAGAAAGACAGAGCAGGAAAGAGTAGACGCCAACATGAATCCAGTAAGGACACACCAAGACCCCGCATGGGTAAATTAAGGTAGAAGTAACACGCAGCATCCTAAAGTGCAGGAATGCTATAATTGTGGACAGAAGGGACATTACGCCCAAGAATTCCAAGCACCCACCCCCCCCCCCCCCCCCCGAACCAGCAACGACACCAACAGCCCAACCCCCCACCCAGGGAACGATATCCAAAGGAGCAATATACCAGAGAGCCTGCTCCACCTTACGTTCCCCAGGGGTCATGTTACAACTGTGGGCAGTCAGGAGACTTCGCCCGAGATTGCAGGATACCCCCACCACCAGCTAGACTAGCCCCCTATGAAAGAGAACACCACCCACAGCAGCTACAAGGTCCCAGCTTCCCCATGCAAACTGTGAGCGCTTACCCGCCACTTCTCATGGCAGGGACACCTCAGCAATGCCACTTCATTTTTATTTCTCTCCTCCTCCCTCTCTTCTTTGGTCACACTACACCTACTCTATATGCTAGTTACACCCCAGGCCAAATGTGATTTAGTGTCCTATACTCTGATGGAACCTGCCTGCTTTTCTTCTTTAGTTTGTTTTTAAATGTTGTACGTTCTCTCTTGTACGATTTTGTGTGTCAGCCTCACGAATAATTTCTTGATACAGTAAAATCTACTCTTCTGACTCCACATGGCAGTTAAGGAAACAAGTTTGTTGGAGCCCATATATTCCAAAATTCTTACCGCTCTTGGAAGGTCACTCATGCAGTGGAGTAACGGCACTTATCCCCACCCTGCCTAAGGACCCCCTATACATTTGGTCAGCCAAGCTCAGGTAGTGGAGCAACCGATCACCGCCCTACCCAGGGATTCCACCCATTCTTGCCCTGCCGCGGTTCATACGCACCCCATTCGGAGAATTGTTTTTGAAACTCTTTTGCTGTTCTTTTTCATGTCTGTGGTTTAAAGAACGCACTTTTGCCACACCTTTTGCCCTTTTCCGGCGACCCTTCGGTTGCTATTCCCCCCACCTGCCATTTACATGTCATAATCACTTGGTTGAAAAACGAGTTTGCAGAGGACGGAGAAATTGTCCGCCCACTCAGCCCATCAAACACAGGCGGCGAGAGTGCTCGCACTGTGACAGAATTTTTTTTTTCCCCCGGATGTTTTGTCTCCAAAATGGTTGTTTAGAAAAAAAAATGAGGGAGTTACTTATGGTGGCGATTCTAAATGGGAAATTGACGTTAAGGAGAAACAGACAGACAGACGAGGTGTTAAGCAACAAGATAACAACAGATATTATGCTTGTACCCCAGGAAGATACAAAGCTACTTAAAGACGGAGAATAGCACGGACAAAATGAAGACATCATGATCGTCGCTGGAACAGTACAGTTGCGCGCATTACCTACCTCTATCTTTCTCACCACACAGGCCCCGAACACGACTACCCAACACAACACCCCCAGCCCGGACACTACACCACACATAGACCCAGCCTCCGATACTCCCACATGGTATGAGAATCTCATTAAATGGTACTTCCTGTCATACACGGTAGAAGCCTTACTAGTGATAGCCATATTGTGCAGTGTCATCCAGACAATCAGATTGCGGAAATGGAGGAGAGCCTCCCACCCTCCAGTATACACCTTTAGAGCCCCTTTCCTCGGACTCCAGAAAACATCACACTCTTTCTGAACCTTTCTCTTTAATAAATTCCGCAGTTGTTGTTTCGTCAATAAAGCTATTTTTTCTGTATATGAATGTTAGTGATAAGAAGAAATGTGATGCTGCTATTGGATTTTTCTACTGTAAGATAAGTTCTTTGATTGTTGAATAGCAGCATGAGTGTAGTCTAGTTAGAGACAATTAGAGGTCCCCTTTTTTATTTATAAGGAGAATGGAATATAGGATTGAATGTTAAATGGCCCCTTAGAAATTTTTAGATATATGTGTTGTATTAGGGAAATTTAGGTAAATGTTTTTGACCCATGGGACAGAGTAGGATAGAACTTGTCCTTGACTGAGGGTACCCGCATTTCAGAGAACAGGAGAAGACCCAGTATTGTGATCCTTCACGCTTCGCGTTGAGGATCAAGAGGACGGAGTGTAGCCATCTGGGATGGCCACTTACAACTAGGGACAGAGAAACTCGCAAAGCCTAGCGGGTAAAATGGACAAAGCAAGATTCAGGCAGGCTGAGAGACTTAAGTGCATATTTGCAAGTGAGGAGTCCAGACGGTTTCGAAACTCCGACCAATTAACATTTTGATGGACTGATTAGCACTTGATGGCCCATCTCCACCAAGCCAAAGGACTGGTACTCGAGCGACCAGTACAGTCCCAGACATTTCGGCGCCACTCCCTGTTCTAGGGAAGCGTAAACAACAGGGTCAATGACCGCTTGGGACACGTCCAGCCATTCAGCACCCGCCTATTTATTGGTTAGAAATCGAACATAGTGATCAGGGATCACCCAATTAGTGGGGTCCAAATTGAAGGACCGCCCAAAAGAGCGCAAAAACCCCCTGGCAGAAGAAGAGAGTCCGCCATGTGTTCGTCCTCTTTTGGACCTGGCACCCCAGCTACGACCATCTCCAATCGCAGCACCACCAGAAGCAAGTCCAAGTTCAACGCTCGCTACCAGACAGATGAGCCTAGCTGAGCAGCAGTTACTTCTCCAGACTCGACAGACCCAGAATCGAACGGCGGCCATTGTTCCTCTGACCTAAGCCGGGTGCCTGAAGTTAAGTACAGGTTGTCTTGGTTGATAGGTGTAGTTAACGAGTAGTGTATGTTGCATGACCCATTGTGTGTGTAAATAAAGTACCCTTGAAACCTTGAACTAACAAACTGGTGTTTGGCTCTTTGATCGATAGCCGGTTGAACCTTGTGGTGGTATCATTTGATACCTGGCGACTCTGAGCATTAGAACGTAGATATCAAAAGAAAAGAGGGCAAACTCACTGATTGCCATAATTAGAACAGAGCCACAGAAAAGGCAACACTCCTGACATGACTGCTCCAATGCTCTCCAAGCCAGCCAGATAGCAGTGTTAGTGAAGAAAAGGGCAATTTCCCCCCATGCTTGAAATACTCATTCACTTTCTCTCCTTGACTATATTCTGACTGAGGTTAGTTGAACCTCCATCAATGGTTCTCTGTGAGTGGCTGTTGAATGAACTAGAGAACAGAATGGCTCATTTCTCCAATTTTCCTCTTGAAAATGCTGAAATGCTTGACGACATGTTCGCTTTAAAACCATAATAAAAAATATTCATGTCATCTTGACATCAACAGATTATAGCACTTCAGATTTCAATAAATGCAAGCTACTGGTGATTTGATTAGAAGAAGGCAGCTTCAAAGCAGAAAAAATCATAATAGACATCAATCATTTGGCTCAACTTGACTAATTCATAATTATGTCTCTAGTTATGGAATCTAACAGTTTCTCAAGTTACTCCAACCTTCTGACTTTACTATTCTACCTTGATGTGTCGTTCTTGGATAAATGTACCTCGTGTTAAGAACCTCCTGACATTATCCCAAAATTTGTCTTTTACTAGTTTCAACTTTCCTTGCCCAACTGCCAGTTTAATTTGAACTAGTGTCCCCAATTTTACCTTTGTTATACCATTTGCTACTAATATACTGCAAGAAGATAATCTTTCTCCGCAACATGTAGTAAGTCAAAACTAACTGGGCAAAATTGTCCAGTCCCCCAGCCACATGTTTCCCAGCGGCACATAATTCGCTAGTGGTGGGATCCTATTTTTCTGTCACTTGTCAATGGGATTTCTCATTGTAACCACCCTATGCCACCGCAAAATCCACTGGTGGAGATGTGTTGCCAGCTGGAAAAGCAAATCACAATGACGGGAGAATTTCAGCCAGTATCTGTGCAATTCAAATCTCATAATTCACCCCATGAACCTATATGTGATGGCACTCGTCAGCAACAAAACAAAATGCAATTCCACTTGTGTGAATTGCATATGATCGCTTGAGTTTTCTCACAGTTTTTATGCTGTAAACTTAAGTGCTTGCTTAGGTTATTGCATTACAGCACTACAACTGTATTGATTAGTTTAATATTGAGAAGTATTTTTTAAATTTAAAAATGTTGGCAGCTTAACATTGATCATGCATTTTCCCCACCTCATCACACCTAAATAGACTCAAATTCAAAAGTGAATTTCATCAGAATAGGACATATAGGAGAATAGTTCTATAATTTAAATTTGTAAAAACAGAAAAGATCACACAATTAAAAACATTAAGAAAAACAACTGGGCGGGATTCTCTGCCACGCCACATTTCTGCCCCGACCCGCCAGCGGGATTCTCCGTTACGCCGGCCGATCAATGGGGTTTCTCATTGTGGGGCAGCCCCACGCCGTCGGGAAACCCCCAGGCGTCGGCAAAACAGAGAATCACGCCGGCGGCGAATCCTGCCCAGTCTCTTTGGGTAAATCTTTCAACTACTTGCCATTGAATTTCGACATTTTTCAGTTCCCAGAGTGAAATTGTTGTCTTACATTCAAATAGAACTTGGACAGCTTTAGATAAATCATTTAATTCAACTGTTGTCTGAAAACTTGGTTCCAAAGGTGCCTTACCTGTCGTTGAATAATTTCTCTGTTGACTTTAGCCTTTTCTATTAGCTGTTGGATAACTTCAGGATTTGTCACATTTTTGTTTTCTCGAAAAGCATCTTTAATTCTCCGAAATGCAAAGGTCCTTCACGATAAAAAGCAGAGTGAAGAGTTATTTTTACACTTCCATTGATTTTGCATTTAAGGTCCTGTAGGGCAATGCATTTCACATTCTCACAGTACTTGGGTAAAAATATTTTGGGGGGTTTATTTTTAACTGACTCAATCCAGAAGTTAAAATCGGGACGTCTTGTTCTGGATTTCCTTACAGGGCAGAAGAATCCCTTACAGGACAGAAGAATTGCTTGTTATCTATGTCATTAATTCCCTTTATTATGTTAAACACTACAATCAGCTCACTCTTTATTTCTTTATCTCCAAATAATAGACATGGCTAGACTAAGGTTGGGGAAATTGGCCATCCAGTAACTCTTAGATGTGCATTCCTATGAATATCATCTGAAAAAAACAACATGAATAGCCTATCAGAACTTGAAGACCAAGCACATACGTTTAAAGACAAGCTACACAAATGCAGCTGGCACCTGTGAATCAGCACTCCAACAATGACCAATTATTCTCAGGGATGAAAATTGGAGGGTTTGCAGCAATATTAAAAAATATGTATGTTTGCTGGATCCATATCCATAGGTTTCAGGATAGTCAAAAATTGTGTACTTTTATATAGTCCAAACACAAACTGTCATGTGAATGCCCTTATGCTATGACATACCAGTTGATCATCATTCAACATCATGGACACTTGCAACATTATCATGCTACATAGAATGTACAACACAGAGACAGACCATATGGCACAATTGGTTGAAGCATGGCTCCAACCATGACTCCTTTCACTCCCCTCCATCTAAACCTATCCTTTATATCCTACAATTCCTTCTCAACAACGTACTTATCTAGCTTCTCCTAAATGCCTCAACAATTTGTGGTTGTGTGTTCCACATTCTAAATTCCCTTCCTGAATAAATCATTTTCTTCTAAGTTCTTACTGGAATTTGGATTTTTGTATTGTCACGTGTACCGAGGTACAGTGAAAAGTATTTTTCTGCGAGCAGCTCAAACAGTTCATTAAGTACATGAAAATAAAAGAAAAGAAAAAGAAAATACATAACAGGGCAACACAAGGTACACAATGTAAATACATACACATTGGATCGGGTGAAGCACACAGGAGTGTAGTATTAATCAGGTCAGTCCATAAGAGGGTCATTTAGGAGTCTGGTAACAGCAGGGAAGAAGCTGTTTTTGAATCTGTTCGTGTGGGTTCTCAGACTTCTGTATCTCCTGCCCGATGGAAGAAGTTGGAAGAGTGAGTAAGCCAGGTGGAAGGGGTCTTTGATTATGCTGCCCGCTTTCCCCAGGCAGCGGGAAGTGTAGATGGAGTCAATGGATGGGATGCCAGTTTGTGTGATGGACTGGGCTGTGTTCACGACTCTCTGAAGTTTCTTGCGATCTTGGGCCAAGCAGTTGCCATACCACGCTGTGATGCAGCCAGATAGGATTCATTCTATGGTGCATCTGTAAAAGTTGGTAAGAGTTAATGTGGACATGCCGAATATCCTTAGTTTCCTGAGGAATTATAGGCGCTGTTGTGCTTTCTTGATGGTAGCGTCGACGTGGGTGGACCAGGACAGATTTTTGATGATGTGCACCCAGAGGAATTTGTTAGCGACCATCTGGTTAGTGACCATCTTACAGTTATGACCACTGGTTGCTGACTGCTCTACTGGTTACCAACTCCTCTACATGTAAAAACATCTCTTCTATGGCTTTGTGTCAAAGTCCTTTATAATTAAAAAATATGTAATGACAAATCGGTATCAGATTCAGTTATCCAGTTAAACATACTCAGTCTTTCAATTTGAAATCATACATATGAACAACATGCCATGACATTTGACTAATAACAATTTTCTGTTGGAGGGAGGGGTAAATTGTTGCCCTGGGCTGGGCCTTCAATCATTATATCTCTGAATGCAATGAGAGAAATTGACTTGATAATGGGGCTGAAGGGGGCTTCCACTTCAGCCTCCAGTTCCAGATAATCAACAGTAACTTTGAAATTTAGAAAAATATATATTCAAAAAAATTTTTTTTTTTAAATTTTAATTAATTGACGCAATGTCAGTTAGAGGGGTGCTGTGCTCTGACTGTGAGATGTGGCAGGTCCGGGAGGCTTCCAGCGTCCCGGATGGCTTCATCTGCAGAAAGTGCACCCAACTGGAGCTCCTCACAGACCGCATGGTTCGGTTGGAGCGGCAATTGGATGCACTTAGGAGCATGCAGGTGGCGGAAAGCATCATAGATCGCAGTTATGTAGATGTGGTCACACCCAAGGTGCAGGCAGAGAAATGGGTGACCACCAGAAAGGGCAGGCAGTCAGTGCAGGAATCCCCTGTGGTTGTCCCCCTCTCGAACAGATATACCCCTTTGGATACTGTCGGGGGGGATAGCCTATCAGGGGAAAACAGCAGCAGCCAGAGCAGTGGCACCACGACTGGCTCTGATGTTCAGAAGGGAGGGTCAAAGCGCATAAGAGTAATAGTAATAGGGGACTCTATAGTCAGGGGCACAGATAGGCGCTTCTGTGGACGTGAAAGAGACTCCAGGATGGTATGTTGCCTCCCTGGTGCCAGGGTCCAGGATGTCTCCGAACGGGTAGAGGGCATCCTGAAGGGGGAGGGCAAACAGGCAGAGGTCGTTGTACATATTGGTACTAACGACATAGGCAGGAAGGGGCATGAGGTCCTGCAGCAGGAGTTCAGGGAGCTAGGCAGAAAGTTAAAAGACAGGACCTCGAGGGTTGTAATCTCGGGATTACTCCCTGTGCCACGTGCCAGTGAGGCTAGAAATAGGAAGATAGAGCAGCTAAACAGCTGGTGTAGGAGGGAGGGTTTCCATTATCTGGACCACTGGGAGCTCTTCCGGGGCAGGTGTGACCTGTATAAGAAGGACGGGTTGCATCTAAACCAGAGAGGCATAAATATCCTGGCCGCGAAGTTTGCTAGTGTCACACGGGAGGGTTTAAACTAGTATGGCAGGGGGGTGGGCATGAGAGCAATAGGTCAGAAGGTGAGAGCATTGAGGGAGAACTAGGGAATAGGGACAGTGTGGCTCTGAGGCAGGGCAGACAGGGAGAAGTTGCTGAACACAGCGGGTCTGGTGGCCTGAAGTGCGTATGTTTTAATGCAAGAAGTATTACGGGTAAGGCAGATGAACTTGGAGCTTGGATTAGTACTTGGAACTATGATGTTGTTGCCATTACAGAGACCTGGTTGAGGGAAGGGCAGGATTGGCAGCTAAACGTTCCAGGATTTAGATGTTTCAGGCGGGATAGAAGGGGATGTAAAAGGGGAGGCGGAGTTGCGCTACTGGTCCGGGAGAATATCACAGCTGTACTGCGAGAGGACACCTCAGAGGGCAGTGAGGCTATATGGGTAGAGATCAGGAATAAGAAGGGTGCAGTCACAATGTTGGGGGTTTACTACAGGCCTCCCAACAACCAGCGGGAGATAGAGGAGCAGATAGGTAGACAGATTTTGGAAAAGAGTAAAAACAACAGGGTTGTGGTGATGGGAGACTTCAACTTCCCCAATATTGACTGGGACTCACTTAGTGCCAGGGGCTTAGACGGGGCGGAGTTTGTAAGGAGCATCCAGGAGGGCTTCTTAAAACAATATGTAGACAGTCCAACTAGGGAAGGGGCGGTACTGGACCTGGTATTGGGGAATGAGCCCGGCCAGGTGGTAGATGTTTCAGTAGGGGAGCATTTCGGTAACAGTGACTACAATTCAGTAAGTTTTAAAGTACTGGTGGACAAGGATAAGAGTGGTCCTAGGATGAATGTGCTAAATTGGGGGAAGGCTAATTATAACAATATTAGGCGGGAACTGAAGAACATAGATTGGGGGCGGATGTTTGGGGGCAAATCAACATCTGATATGTGGGAGGCTTTCAAGTGGCAGTTGAAAGGAATTCAGGACCGGCATGTTCCTGTGAGGAAGAAGGATAAATACGGCAATTTTCGGGAACCTTGGATGACGAGAGATATTATAGGCCTCGTCAAAAAGAAAAAGGAGGCATTTATCAGGGCTAAAAGGCTGGGAACAGACGAAGCCTGCGTGGAATATATGGAAAGTAGGAAGGAACTTAAGCAAGGAGTCAGGAGGGCTAGAAGGGGTCACGAAAAGTCATTGGCAAATAGGGTTAAGGAAAATCCCAAGGCTTTTTACACGTGCATCAAAAGCAAAAGGGTAGCCAGGGAAAGGGTTGGCCCACTGAAGGATAGGCAAGGGAATCTATGTGTGGAGCCAGAGGAAATGGGCGAGGTACTAAATGAATACTTTGCATCAGTATTCACCAAAGAGAAGGAATTGGTAGATGTTGAGTCTGGAGAAGGGGGTGTAGATAGCCTGGGTCACATTGAGATCCAAAAAGAAGAGGTGTTGGGTGTCTTAAAAAATATTAAGGTAGATAAGTCCCCAGGGCCTGATGGGATCTACCCCAGAATACTGAAGGAGGCTGGAGAGGAAATTGCTGAGGCCTTGACGGAAATCTTTGGATCCTCGCTGTCTTCAGGGGATGTCCCGGAGGACTGGAGAATAGCCAATGTTGTACCTCTGTTTAAGAAGGGTAGCAAGGATAATCCCGGGAACTACAGGCCGGTGAGCCTTACTTCAGTGGTAGGGAAATTACTGGAGAGAATTCTTCGAGACAGGATCTACTCCCATTTGGAAGCAAATGGACGTATTAGTGAGAGGCAGCACGGTTTTGTGAAGGGGAGGTCGTGTCTCACTAACTTGATAGAGTTTTTCGAGGAGGTCACTAAGATGATTGATGCAGGTAGGGCAGTGGATGTTGTCTATATGGACTTCAGTAAGGCCTTTGACAAGGTCCCTCATGGTAGACTCGTACAAAAAGGTGAAGTCACACGGGATCAGGGGTGAGCTGGCAAGGTGGATACAGAACTGGCTAGGCCATAGAAGGCAGAGAGTAGCAATGGAAGGATGCTTTTCTAATTGGAGGGCTGTGACCAGTGGTGTTCCACAGGGATCAGTGCTGGGGCCTTTGCTCTTTGTAGTATATATAAATGATTTGGAGGAAAATGTAACTGGTCTGATTAGTAAGTTTGCAGACGACACAAAGGTTGGTGGAATTGCGGATAGCGATGAGGACTGTCGGAGGATACAGCAGGATTTAGATTGTTTGGAGACTTGGGCGGAGAGATGGCAGATGGAGTTTAATCCGGACAAATGTGAGGTAATGCATTTTGGAAGGTCTAATGCAGGTAGGGAATATACGGTGAATGGTAGAACCCTCAAGAGTATTGAAAGTCAAAGAGATCTAGGAGTACAGGTCCACAGGTCACTGAAAGGGGCAACACAGGTGGAGAAGGTAGTCAAGAAGGCATACGGCATGCTTGCCTTCATTGGCCGGGGCATTGAGTATAAGAATTGGCAAGTCATGTTGCAGCTGTATAGAACCTTAGTTAGGCCACACTTGGAGTATAGTGTTCAATTCTGGTTGCCACACTACCAGAAGGATGTGGAGGCTTTAGAGGGTGCAGAAGAGATTTACCAGAATGTTGCCTGGTATGGAGGGCATTAGCTATGAGGGACGGTTGAATAAACTCGGTTTGTTCTCACTGGAACGAAGGAGGTTGAGGGGAGACCTGATAGAGGTCTACAAAATTATGAGGGGCATAGACAGAGTGGATAGTCAGAGGCTTTTCCCCAGGGTAGAGGGGTCAATTACTAGGAGGCATAGGTTTAAGGTGAGAGGGGCAAGGTTTAGAGTAGATGTACGAGGCAAGTTTTTTACGCAGAGGGTAGTGGGTGCCTGGAACTCGCTACCAGAGGAGGTGGTGGAAGCAGGGACGATAGTGACATTTAAGGGGCATCTTGACAAATACATGAATAGGATGGGAATAGAGGGATACGGACCCAGGAAGTGTAGAAGATTGTAGTTTAGTCGGGCAGCATGGTCGGCACGGGCTTGGAGGGCCGAAGGGCCTGTTCCTGTGCTGTACATTTCTTTGTTCTTTGTTTGTTCCCCTAACCATTCGGAGAGAGTGTAGTTTTACCAATGAACACAGAGATCTCTATAGCTATTCATTCTCTGAAATTTTGCAACGGATGCAGTACAATAATTTCTCATACAGTAACTAATAATCTTCTTGTCAGGAGGGTTTGGTGATAATGTTTTACCATTTTGCTCACAGATCTGAGCCTTAATCCCAGCACTTATTGGTTCAAATAAATTTTCCTTCCAAGTTATGACTACCAAATTCTACATAAAAGGTCACTCCGACTTCCTTTTCTCCCTGACAAGTCTGTTTGCTCGCATCATGCTAGTATCGCTATTATTCATATACGAGAAGCAGAGTGCTGCTGGCTACTTGATCACGGAAATTCCCACTTGGTCCGACATGACATTCTCCTCACGCATTTCTTGCAAGAATGATTGACAACAATCAAGAATGGGGGATGTCCAATTATCTCCACCCTAACCCAGGACACAGACAGGAAGGTCCTAGCTTCGTCTCTGATTGGTAAAGAAGAACTTTAACTTCTTTACCAACCAGAGAACAAAGCTAGGACTTTCCTGATTCAAGCTCAGCTACTGGGTAGGTAAATGCCATCACAGTAAACATGCTGCATTGTTTTATTATTCAGGAGAGCTTTTCTTAAAAAAATAAGTATTCCGATAGCCGCTGTCGAGGCGACGGATAATCGCGATTTGGCGTTAAATTACACCTGCCGCGATTTCGGTGTCGGCACCTATTCTCCACCCAATTGCATTTCCCGATTTCCGCATCAGCTGACAGAGAATCCTGCCAGTGCTCTTTTGCTTTCTAACTTTTTCATCGACAGTAAGTGATCTTATCCTGCTACAGAAGTACAAGCTAGTTGTTTGATGAGTATTTCAGCTGCTATGAGGAAGCACACTCGGGAATTGACCTGTAAGAGAGCCATAGGCTGGAGGAGAGAACTCCTGACTCCAGACACTCGGCAGCGCCGGAATTCAAAAGTCTGATGTAATTTTTGAAAAGTGATGTCAGCACAAGGGAGAACTGATTGGCAGGGAGGTAGGTAATGGGTAAGTTTTTTCTCCACTTTAAAGCTACATTAGGGAAGGTAAGAATTCTAACTTATAAAAACAAACTTAAATAATTTTCTACTTGGTACAAATTCAAGGTAAGAGTAAGCTAAATGTATGACTGGGCAGCTCGGTCCCATGTTTTGCATGACCTGCAGCAGATGGAAATTCTTAACACTCCTTGCAACCTGGATGACAACATCTGCAGAATTGCCACCGGTTTTCCCAGTTTCAGAGCTTGAGCGTTGGTTGGAGGTTGAATGTTGCATCTTTAATGCTTTACGGTGCATGGAAAGCATGTTTTTAGACGTGGTCAGCCCGCAGCTTAAGGAGGTGCAATCAAAAGAAGGGGGACAAGGGAGGTTATCAGGAAAGTCCCAGAGTACATCTCATTCAGAAACAGTTTTTCTGTGTTGGAAAACAGTGAGTGTGATGGTTCCTCTAGGAAGTGCAGCCAGAGCCAAGTTCATGGCACTGTAAATGGCTCAACTGCACAAAGGGGAAACAAATAATACTGGTCGGAGACTCCATACTGAAGGATGCGGACAGGATTTCTGCAGCAGCAGCAGATGCGACCCCAGGATGGTGTGTTGCCTTCAAGAATATCAGTGAATGGCTGTAGGGCATTCTGAAAAGGGAGAATTAACAATCAGGTTCATATTGGTGCCAACTACACAGGTAGAAAGAGGGATGAGGTTCCACAGCCAGAATTTAGGGAGATAGGTAGCAGATTGAAAAGCAGGACTTCAAAAAGTTGTAATCTCTGAATTACTCCTGGTACCACATGCTAGTGAGTATGGGAATGAGAATAAAACAAATGAATGCGTGGCTGAAGAGATAGTACAGGAGGGAGGGTTTTAGTTTCCGGGCTAATTGGGTGCATTTCTGGGGAAGGTGGGATCTGTACAAGTCAGACAGTTGCACCTGAAATGGAATGGGATCAACATCCTTGCAGGGATGCATGGCTGGATGGCATTTACTTTAATGCAAGTAGTCTTACGGTTAAGGCAGATGAATTGCGAGCATTGATTAAACATGGGAATATGATACTATGATATTATTGCTCTCACAGAGACATGTTTGAGGGAGCGGCAGAACTGGCAGCTCAATATTCTGGGATATAGAATCTTCAGGTGAGAAGGGCAGGGTGTGTAAAAGAGGAGGTAGTGCCACATTATAGATCAAGGAGTTCAATTACTGCAGTGAGGAGGGCTGGTATCTTAGCTTACTCTTCAATTGGGGCCATGTGGGTAGAACCCAAAAATAAATTAGGGTAATCACTTTGGTAGGAGTGTACTGGAGGACCCCAGAGAGTCAGGGAGAAATAGAGCAAATATGTCAGCAAATCTCAGAGAAGTGTAAAATAAAAGGTCATAATTGTCGGGGGGTTTCAACTTCCCAACATTAATTGGGATATTCAAAATGTGAAAGGCTTAGAGGGGGTGGAATTCCTAAGGTGCTTCCAAGAGAGCTTTTTGAGCCAGCATGTAGAAACTTCTGGGTGGTGCAGTGGTTAGCACTGCTGCCTCAAAGCACCAAGGACCCGGGTCCAATCCCGACCCAGTGTGTGTGTGTGTGTGTGTGTGTGTGTGTGGAGTTTGCACATTCTCCCAGTGTCTGCGTAGGTCTCACCCCCACATCCCAAAGATGTGCAGAGTAGGTGGATAGGCCATGCTAAATTATCCCTTAATTGGAAAAAACAGTTCTGCAAGAGAGGGGCGTTACTGGATCTAATTTTACGAATAAAGCCAGGAAAGTATCATAAGTGTCAGTGAGAAAGCATTTTGATGATAGTCACCGTAACTCGGTAAGATTTAAGGTAGTTATGGAAAAGTGGACAGAACGTAAAGGATCTGAATTGCAGGAAGGCTGATTTTAATATGATAAGACAGGGTCTGACCAAAGCTGACTGGGAGCAGCTACTTATAGGAAAATCATCACCTGAACAGTGGGAGTCATTCAAAAAGGAAATAGAGTGAGTACAAGGTAAACATGTTCCCATAAAGGTAAAGGGTGGGACCAACAAGTCCAGAAAACCCCAGATCTTGAGGGATATACAAAACTAGATAAGGAAAAAAAGAGAAGCTTATGGCAGATACAGGGAGCTCAAAACATTGGAAGCCCTAAAGGAATATAGAAAATTCAGGGGGTACTTACAATTAGGAGAGAGAAGAGGGGGCATGGGCATAATAAAGGAAAATCCCAAGGTGTTTTAGAGGTATATTAAGGGCAAGAGGGTAAGCGGGGAAAGAGTAGGGTCCATTAGGGACTAAAGTGGCAATGTGTATGTGTGGAGTCGGAAGACTTGGTGAAGTTTTAAGTGAGTTATTTGCATATGTGTTCACTATGGAGAAGAGCAACATATGTGTAGAAATCAGGGCGGGAGACTGTGATAGAATTGAACAAATTAACTTTGGGAAGAAGGAGGTACAAGTGGTTTTAGCGGGCTTAAAAGTGGCTAAATCCCCAGGCCCAAATGAGATGTATCCCAGGCTGCTGTGTGAGGCAAAGGAGGAGACTGCAGGGGCTCTGACGCCAATTTTCAAATTCTCTCTGACCTCAGGATGTTCGGCTACAGTTAAGTACTGTGTGCAGTTATGGTTGCCACACTATAGGAAGGATGTGATTGCACAAGAGGATGTAGAGGAGATTCACCAGAATGTAGCCTGTGTTAGGGGCATTTCAGCTATGGAGAAAGGCTGGTTAGGCTGGGTTGTTTTCCTTAGAATAGAGAAAGCTGATGGGGACCTGATCGAGGTGTACAAAATTATGAGGGACATAGATAGGGTTGATAGGAAATAACTTTTCCCCTTATTAGAAAGGTCAATAACCAGGGGACATTGATTTATGATAAGGTGCAGGAGATTTAGAGGGGATTTGAGAAAAAAACCTTTTCACCCAGAGGGTGGTGGGAAACTAGAACTGACTGCCTGAACAGGTTGTGGAGGCAGGAACCCTCACATTTAAGAAGCATTTAGATTAGCACTTGAAATGCCATAGCATACAAGGCTATGGACCAAGTGCTCGAAAATGGGATTAGAATAGATAGGTGCTTGATGGTCAGTGCAGACACAATGGGTCAAAGGACCTCTTTTGTGCTGTAAAGCTATGACTCTATGGATTGATTGGCAAACAGGATTTTATGCGAGTCAGGTTACAAGTAGCAAAGCTTTGGACTCGGTGGAGTTTATGGAAGGTGGAATATAGCACTAAAATAATTGCATCTGGAAGCGATGAACGTTTAATAAAATACTTTCAGCACAAGTGGGCCATTGTTTGGGTGGAGGTGAATGATGTTCGAGATGGAATTAGCACAGTCTTTTGTGACAGACCCTACAGGAGCTTGGAAGCTTAGCTCAAGAATTCATACGTTATGCTTTGAATTACATTTGCTGCCCGAGCATTGTCCTCCTGTAATCTTGTCACATTTTCCCTACCTCTCAATTCTGTACGAGAGATTCTCAATGTTGTTCCCTCAATTCCTTTCCCTGGGTTACCTATGTGCACAGTAAATAAAATCTGCCCCAATCAGAAACTTCCATTAGCCATTGCTTTCCCTTCTCTTAACACTCTCTATTTATGTGGGCATATTGTACTTCCATGTATATTTTCTATCCTTGTGATAACTTGTTATCATGTATCTTTTGAGCCTCATCTACTGTGTTCCCTTCATATATCTTATTATTTACAAGCTCAACATGACCATATTTTGTTTGAGCCTTCTATATGCTATTTGGCTGTAGCCACTTACAGGCTGCTACACAAAATTTTTTAAGACCCTAAAATTACCCAATAACATTATTGCACAAGTAAAAAAGCAATTATTCTCACATTTCTTTTCATTATAAAGAGCAAATCATTGTCGTTTTCATCATTCAGATACAATAGTGTTCTATCTTCTACATCTTTACAGTGGATGATGCTGAATTACTATTTGTTCCATGCCGATCAGTTTTTATCATTTACTTTCCATTGCTAACAGAATGCTGAGATCTCATAAATAATACATTTCAATCATAAGGCTTTGGTGGCTACTGAATGCCAGCCCATTGCTGCACACTGGCAGATGGTGGTGCTTTTAATTAGGGCCTGTTCACCTATAAAGAGACATGGAAGTGTATTGTTAATAGGATTTGCTTAATACAAAATCTAATTCTCATTTGCAGCTGGTCCGCATCACACGGCTTATTCTCTGGTAGCTTCATGGTGCTCTGTGACAGAGACATTAAAACAAATGACATGTCAAAAATTCTTATGATGTCTCAGAACTAACACTCTCTAAATCACTTAATTGGAAAGTACATTTCAATCACAACAGACTTTGTGGATTTCAGTGATCTTACAAAGATGAAGGGTCGGGTAAATAACCTTTAAACATGATTCTAAACAAAAATATGGATCGCTATTAAACTTGCAGTATTTTGGTACTGCTACAGAGCAACTTAATAGGAACATAATTCAATCACTCCCATTTATTGATTCACACTACCAAGCAAGTTAATAGTAATGAGGAAACAAATCTAACATTGAAGGGAAAAAATATTTTAGACCTTAAGAACTGGCATGTAATTTCTCAAATTAACCATGGATACTGCATTTTCACATAGCACACATTAGTATTTTCCACAGAGTTTCAAACATAAATGTAATATAACGCTGGATGAAGTATCAGGTGTCAACAATCACTGATTCCTGCTTCTGTCAGGTAGGACTCATCACCAATGATGGCATGTCAGTCACATCAAAAAGTTTCAAATCTATCATAGGTCAAGTGGAGGAAGAAAACAATTTAAATTTCTTTAATTCAGGTGGGATTGTTTCAATTTGCAAACTTAATTTAAAAAATGCCTGCATCCATCAAGCAATCCACGGAATACTAAAATACTTTTTTCTTCCAAATATGGATATTTGCTTCCAATAAAAGAGGTTCTGTAAAAATGCAACTGCTAATTCTAATGAGAAATTTCAAACAAAAGCTTAAAAATGAACAAACCAAGCAGGTTTTCGGTGCAGTTTAGTCCTCATTCCTATTTTCTCCCCTCAAGCCAGTGACATGCCTAGATACAATTAAAATGTCTCAGAAGAAATCAGATAATGACAAGATCATCTGTTTTAGGTGTTAACTGAGGGATAAATATTGGCCAGGACACACAAGAAAAATACCCTTTCAGCAGTGTTACAGGATTTATTTTTACATCCATCTGATAGGGTGAATCTAAAGGATCGGTTTCAAGTCTCTTTAGAAAGACAATAGTGTAGCATTCCATCAGTGCTGGACTAAAGTCTCAGCCTGGATTATCATAGAATCACAACATTGACTCTTTGAGCCTGTGCCAGATCTATTCATTGAGTGATGTAAAAAAAAATGCGGACCATTGAAAAATTCTTGCCTTTTCAGGGCATTTTCCCCTTTCAGGTCAGTGGTAGGCAAACCGTTGGAGAAGATACTGAGGGATAGGATCTATTCACATTTGGAAGAAAGCAGACTTATCAGTGATAGGCAGCATGGTTTTGTGCAGGGAAGGTCATGTCTTACAAACCTAATAGAATTCTTTGAGGAAGTGACAAAGTTAATTGATGAAGGAAGGGCTGTAGATGTCATGTACATGGACTTCCCATGGCAGGTTGATGGAAAAAGTGAAGTCGTATGGGGTTCAGGGTGTACTAGCTAGATGGATAAAGAACTGGCTGGGCAACAGGAGACAGAGAGTAGTGGTGGAAGGGAGTGTCCCAAAATGGAGAAAGGTGACTAGTAGTGTTCCACAGAGATCCGTGCTCGGAGCTCTGTTGTTTGTGATATACATAAATGATCTGGACGAAGGTATAGTTAGTCTGATTAGCAAGTTTGCAGATGATACTAAGATTGTGGTGTGCCGCAGGGATCAGTGCTGGGACCTTTGCTGTTTGTAGTATATATAAATAATTTGGAGGAAAATGTAACTGGTCTGATTAGTAAGTTTGCAGACGACACAAAAGGTTGGTGGAATTGCGGATAGCGATGAGGACTGTCAGAGGATACAGCAGGATTTAGATTGTTTGGAGACTTGGGCGGAGAGATGGCAGATGGAGTTTAATCCGGACAAATGTGAGGAAGGTCTAATGCAGGTAGGGAATATACAGTGAATGGTAGAACCCTCAAGTGTATTGAAAGTCAGAGAGATCTAGGTGTACAGGTCCACAGGTCACTGAAAGGGGCAACACAGGTGGAGAAGGTAGTCAAGAAGGCATACGGCAAGCTTGCCTTCATTGGCCGGGGCATTGAGTATAAGAATTGGCAAGTCATGTTGCAGCTGTATAGAACCTTAGTTAGGCCACACTTGGAGTATAGTGTTCAATTCTGGTCGCCACACTACCAGAAGGATGTGGAGGCTTTAGAGAGGGTGCAGAAGAGATTTACCAGAATGTTGCCTGGTATGGAGGGCATTAGCTATGAGGAGCGGTTGAATAAACTCGGTTTGTTCCCACTGGAACGACGGAGGTTGAGGGGCGACCTGATAGAGGTCTACAAAATTATGAGGGGCATAGACAGAGTGGATAGTCAGAGGCTTTTCCCCAGGGTAGAGGGGTCAATTACTAGGGGGCATAGGTTTAAGGTGAGAGGGGCAAGGTTTAGAGTAGATGTACGAGGCAAGTTTATTTACACAGAGGGTAGTGGGTGCCTGGAAGTCGCTACCGGCGGAGGGTGGTGGAAGCAGGGACGATAGTGACATTTAAGGGGCATCTTGACAAATACATGAATAGGATGGGAAGAGAGGGATACGGACCCAGGAAGTGTAGAAGATTGTAGTTTAGACGGGCAGCATGGTCGGCACGGGCTGGGAGGGCCGAATGGCCTGTTCCTGTGCTGTACATTTCTTTGTTCTTTGTATAGATAGATTGTGGAGAGTTGGGCAGAGAAATGGCAGATGGCGTTCAATCCAGGCAAATGCGAGGTGATGCATTTTGGAAGATCTAATTCAAGGGCAGACTATACGGTCAATGGAAGAGTCCTGGGGAAAATTGATGTACAGAGAGATCTGGGAGTTCAGGTTCATTGTACCCTGAAGGTGGCAACGCAGGTCGATAGAGTGGTCAAGAAGGCATACAGCATGCTTGCCTTCATCGGACGGGGTATTGAGTACAAGAGTCGGCAGGTTATGTTACAGTTGTATAGGACTTTGGTTGGGCCACATTTGGAATACTGCGTGCAGTTCTGGTCGTCACATTACCAGAAGGATGTGGATGCTTTAGAGAGGGTGCAGAGGAGGATCACCAGGATGTTGCCTGGTATGGAGGGTGCTAGCTATGAAGAAAGGTTGAGTAGATTAGGATTGTTTTCGTTGGAAAGACGGAGGTTGAGGGGGGACCTGATTGGGGGGTCTACAAAATTATGAGAGGTATGGACAGGGTGGATAGCAACAAGCTTTTTCCAAGAGTGGGGGTGTCAATTACAAGGGGTCATGATTTCAAGGTGAGAAGGGGAAAGTTTAAGGGAGATGTGCGTGGAAAGTTGTTTACGCAAAGGGTGGAGAGTGCCTGGAGCGCTTTGCCAGCAAAGGTGGTAGAGGCGGGCACGATAGCATCATTCAAGATGCATCTGGACAGATATATGAACGGGCGGGGAACAGAGGGAAGTAGATCCTTGGAAAATAGGCGACAGGTTTAGATAAAAGGATCTGGACGGCGCAGACTGGGAGGGCCGAAGGGCCTGTTCCTGTGCTGTAATTTTCTTTGTTTGTTGTTCACAAGTCCCGAAAGATGTGTTTATTTGGTGAATTAGACATTCTGAATTCTCCTGCAGTGTACCCAAACAGGGGCCGTAGTGTGGGGACTAAGGGATTTTCACAGTAACTTCATTGCAGCGTTAATGTAAGCCTACTTGTGACACCAATAAAGATTATTGAAAGATAATTTACTGTAATTAGAACAGAATGTCAGATTTCCATATTCCATATTATTCGATGAAATGAAAATTGTTGCTAAGTCTCTGTTACATAAATTACAAATGTAATATTTATTAACAGATTGACCTTTCTTGCAGCTCAGTTCACTGATGCAGAAACTAAAATAAAAAACGTAAATTCTAGCTAGTGAAGCATTCTACTTTAATCAGATGAATTTGTTTAAAAATTTTCGTTAAATATCTTTTGAATTGCATCAATGTATGTTGTGTTTCACTTACAGCATGCTGCATGGATGGTAAATGTTGCAAAGACGAGCAAAAAAACTCACAGCAGAACAAGAGTCTAGTTTAATATTAACTTGTTGCAATCACTTTCATTCATCCCTAAATGTAGATTTTTGGCACCAAAAGGGTTCATTTTTTCCAAAATGTGGTTATTCATAATTCTGTCAAAACGTGTGATGTCATGAATGATTCCGTTTATACAATGATTTGTTCTGAAGACAACACCAACTGTGTTCCACATCTTGCTCATCCTGCTTTGTTTGGCCCTTGTCCCACAGTGTAACTTATTACTAAATTTGTCGATGTACTTTGTTGATTATTCTTTTTGTCTACTATGTACGTACTGTGTATGTTCCCTTGGCCGCAGAAAAATACTTTTCACTGTACATCGGTACATGCGACAATAAATCAATCAATTATCTACCTTAATGCATCTTGTTGTTTGCAATTGTTCTCTCAATTCCACCGTCTGGTGAACCCCTGAGCCGAACCCCTTAACACGAACTTAATCCGTTCTAACTTTATAAACCCTGCCATGTCGTTTATCCAGGTCTCCACACCCGGGGGTTTGGCTTCCTTCCACATTAACAATATCCTGCGCCGGGCTACTAGGGATGCAAAGGCCAACACGTCAGCCTCTCTCACCTCCTGCACTCCCGGCTCTTCTGCAACCCCAAATATAGCCAACCCCCAGCTTGGTTCGACCCGGACCCCCACTACCTTCGAAAGTACCTTTGCCACCCCCACCCAGAACCCCTGTAGTGCCGGACATGACCAGAACATGTGGGTGTGAGTCGCTGGGCCTCTCGAGCATCTCGCACACCTATCCTCTACCCCCAAAAATTTACTGAGCTGTGCTCCAGTCATATGCGCCCTGTGTAACACCTTAAATTGAATCAGGCTTAGCCTGGCACACGAGGACGACGAGTTTACCCTGCTTAGAGCATCTGCCCACAGCCCCTCCTCAATCTCCTCCCCCAGCTCCCCTTCCCACTTCCCTTTCAGCTCATCCACCATGATCTCCCCCTCGTCCCTCATTTCCCTGTATATGTCCGACACCCTACCATCCCCCACCCATGTCTCTGAGATCACTCTATCCTGCACCTCCTGCATCGGGAGCTGCGGGAATTCCCTCACCTGTTGCCTCGCGAAAGCCCTCAATTGCATGTACCGAAATGCATTCCCTTGGGGCAACCCATATTTTTCCGTCAGCGCTCCCAGACTCGCAAACGCCCCATCTACAAACAGATCTCTCAGTTGTACTACCCCAGCTCTTTGCCATGCTCCAAATCCCCCATCCATTCTCCCCGGGACGAACCTATGATTGTTTCTTATCGGGGACCGCACCGAAGCTCCCGTCCTTCCCCTATGCCGTCTCCACTGCCCCCAAATTTTCAGTGTAGCCACCACCACCGGGCTTGTAGTGTATTTCTTCGGTGAGAACGGCAACGGTGCCGTCACCATTGCTTGTAGGCTAGTCCCCCTGCAGGACGCCCTCTCCAATCTCTTCCACGCCGCTCTCTCCCCTTCTCCCATCCACTTACACACCATTGAAACATTGGCGGCCCAGTAGTACTCACTTAGGCTCGGTAGTGCCAGCCCCCCCCCCCTGTCCCTACTACGTTGCAAGAATCCCCTCCTCACTCTCGGGGTCTTCCCAGCCCACACAAAACTCATAATACTCTTCTCGATTCTTTTGAAAAAAGCCTTAGTGATCACCACCGGGAGGCACTGAAACACAAAAAGGAATCTCGGGAGGACCACCATTTTAACCGCCTGCACCCTACCTGCCAATGCCAATGACATATAAGAAATGTCCCATCTCTTAAAGTCCTCCTCCATCTGTTCCACCAACCGCATTAAATTAAGCCTGTGTAATGTACCCCAATTCTTGGCTATCTGGATCCCCAAGTACCGGAAGTCCCTTGTTACCTTCCTCAACGGTAAATCCTCTATCTCTCTGCTCTGCGCCCCCGAATGCACCACAAACACCTCACTTTTCCCCATGTTCAGTTTGTACCCTGAAAAATCCCCAAACTCCCCAAGTATCCGCATTATCTCTGGCACCCCCTCCGCCGGGTCCGCCACATATAGCAATCCAAACTTCTTTTTGACATCAACAGAATTGTTGTGGAATATACTGCATTCGTTGTTCAATACGCGTTCTGAAATCAACTGTTCAAAAAATAAATCTAGGAATACCAAATGTTCCTTCACATGATCCAATACTATTTCAGATCCTCGATTAGAAAACTGTAAGATTTTCTCCTATGCTATGTCGCATTTATTTTCATATTTACCACCAGAAAACTGCTTGATAATAAGAAAGTCAAATTACAAAAATCTTTCAGGATGAACTAACATTCTACCTGAATTCAGGCACTGAATGAGCTTTGCACTCATCATTTCTGATGAGGACCTTTCAAATGTATTTACTGTCTTACAAGTCACTTGGAGATATGCATTATTATCTATATTAATAAACCAATGCAAGTCAGGAAGTTAAAGAATGCACTTTAATATAATACAAATCTTATAGAGACACTTCTTACAAGGTTATATTTAAATGACTAATTTCATAATATATTTTGACAAGCTGGATGTTGCAGTATCAGGCAAGTGGTGTTATTTTCCTCACCCATTCTATCTATAGCTACATCAATAATCAGCATCCTGGCTCTTGAACAATAACGCAATGCTTGAAATATTGCTGTAAGGATTTATGATAAAAGATCAGGCAGAAAATTACATCATGTGACAAATTTCCAAGTTCCTGCGCAGAACAGCTGGCAGATGTGTTCACAGACATCTTCAACCTCTCCCTACTCTGTTCCGAGGTCCCCACCTGCTTCAAGAAGACCATCATCATACCAGTGTCAAAGAAGAACCAAGCAATGTGCCTCAACAGCTATCGTCCGGTGGCCTCGACATCGATCAATATAAAATGCTTCGAGAGGTTGGTCATGAAATGAAAATGAAATGAAAATCGATTGTCACAAGTAGGCTTCAAATGAAGTTACTGTGAAAAGTCCCTAGTCGCCACATTCCGGCGCCTGTTCAGGGAGGCTGTTACGGGAATTGAACCGTGCTGCTGGCCTGCCTTGGTCTGCTTTCAAAGCCAGCGATTTAGCCCTGTGCTTGAGGCATATCAACTCCATATTCCCAGAATGCCTAGATCCAATGCAATTCACATACGCCACCACTGGTCCACAGCAGACATCACCTCCCTGGCCCTACACTCATCCCTGGAGCATCTCAACAACAAGGGCTCCTACGTCAGACTCCTATTTATTGACTAAAGCTCCGCCTTCAACACCATAATCCCAACCAAGCTCATATCAAAGCTCCAAAACTTAGGACTAGGCTCCTCACTCTGCAATTGGATCCTCGCCTTTCTGATCCATAGACCGGATAAACAACACCTCCTCCACGATAGTCCTCAATACCGGGGTCCCACAAGGCTGGGTACTTAGCCCCCTACTATACTCCCTGTATACACACGACTGCGTGGCAAAATATGGCTCCAACTCCATCTACAAGTTTGCTGATGACACGAACGTAGTGGGTCAGATCGCGAACAACGATGAGACAGAATACAGGAGGGAGTTGGAGAACCTAGTGGAGTGCTGTTATGACACTAATCTCTCCCTCAATTCCAGCAAAACTAAAGAGCTGGTCATCGACTTCAGGAAGCAAAGTATCATACACACCCCTGTCTGCATCAATGGTGCAGAGGTCGAAATGGTTGACAGCTTCAAATTCCTAGGTGTGCACATCATCAACAATCTGTCCCGGTCCACCCATGTCGACGCTACGACCAAGAAAGCACAATAGCACCTATACTTTCTTAGGAAACTAAGGAAATTTGGCATGACCACATTGACTCTTACCAACATTTACAGATGCACCACAGAAAACATATCTGGCTGCATCACAGCCTGGTATGGCAATTGCTCGGCCCAAGACACTACAGAGAGTCATGAACACAGCTCTGTCCATCACGCAAACCCGCCTCCCATTCAGTGACTCTGTTTACACCTTCCGCTGCCTTGGGAAAGCGAGCAGCATAATCAGACCTCTACCACCCAGCTTATTCACTCTTCCAACTTCTTCCATCTGGCAGGAGATACAAAAGTCTGAGAACACGCACTAACAGATTCAAAAATAGCTTCTCCCCCGCTGTTACCAGACTCCTAAACGACCCTCTTATGGACTGACCTGATCTCTTTACACATCTTCTCTACTGGGTCATACTACACTCCTGTATGCTTCACCCAATGTCTGTTTCTATGTATTTACATTGTGGATTTATGTTTGCCTTTTATATTTTTTTCATGTATGGAATGATCTGTCTGGACTGTACGCAGAACAATACTTTTCACTGTACCTCGGTACATGTGACAATAAACAAATCCAATGCAATCCAGTTGTTTCATGGTCAATGCATTACTTATGCATGCTTAAAAAATCAATTGGTTAAATTAATAACATAATATTCCCTTTGATATATGTTATATCAGATTAATTACCCATTCATCCAATGGCTACGACAAGATCCCAATATATGAAATTGGCTGTGTTTGCTTGTAAAGTAAGTTATTCCAATTAATTATATGTGAAATACTTATTATAAATGAAACATTCAATAACACAGATGGTTTGCAAATTTGAAAGTTCGACTCAAGTCTGAGCTCAACTTGCAAGACAATTTCCATTCTGTTGAAAGGACTGCTTGTTTCCATTTCCTTAACATTGCCCACTTTGTCCCAATCTTAGAACACCCATCACTGGAACTGTGCCTCTGTCACCTCTAGTCTCAACTATTCCAATACTTCCTGGATGGCCTCAAACCTCATAACATCCAAACCTCTGTTGTCTATATCCTGTCCTGCTTGCCCATCACCCCCTTCCTTGCTGACATGTAATGTATCCTGGTCTACCTCAAATTCAAAATGCCATTCTTGTATTTAAAACTTTCATATGTATGTTGACAACAATCAGTTTTATCTCTCCATGAAATCCCTTAATCTCATGACCACTGTGCCTCTTGCCTTCCTGATTGATAGCAAGTCATGGATGAATGAAAACCTTCAACTGAATATATGCATATCCTCTTTTTCGATCCACCAGTGCCAGCAGAGCTTTCAGCCACTTTGGCCCTAATTTCAAGAACTTCGTTTTACCTATAAAAGCTTTCCTAAAATTTTATCAGGAGTGGTCATGTAGTTTAACTCTTATCACTCTTACTTGATCTTGATGTTTCTTGAGTTTTTTTCCTTCTGAGTAAAGCATTGAAAGTAATTTTCCTATGTAAGTTGACTTTACAAATGCACGTTGTTAATGAAAGAGAATACTTCTCTTCATAGAATGTATCCTTATTTTACGAACATTTATAGAAACACAAGAGCATAAATCATAGAATCCCTACAGTGCAGTAGGCCATTCGGTCCATCAAATCTATACCAGCCCTCTGAAAGAGCACCCTACCTAGGCCCACTCCCCCATCCTATCCCTGTAACCCCACCTCACCTTTGGACACTAAGGGACAATGTAGAATGGCTAATCCACCTAACGTGCACATCTTTGGATTGTGGGAGGAAACCTAAGCACCCGGAGAAAATCAACACAGACACAGGGAGAACATGCAAACTCAACACAGACAGTCACCCATGGTTGGAATATGAACCCGGGTCCCTGACGCTATGAGAAAGCAGTGCTAACCTCTGACCCACCATGCCGCCTCATGTAAAGTTATTTTTGTCTTGGAGCAAGTAGTGTAGAATCTGCCCTGCAGTGTAGATGGGCTAAATTCACAGTCTATTATAGCCCAGCTTCTGCCAGAAGCATTTTTGTAATATTAAGTCAACATCAGTTTCCCAGCTCAGATAGTACCAACGACAGAAAACAATACTGATTCATTTTATCCTATGGAACCACGCATTGGGGGACCCTGGAATTCACAGATAAGTGACTGAGTTTACAAAATCACATTGGATAGAACAATTACATTAGAATTGGAAAGACTTAATTTTATAAAAGTAAAAGTATATTCCTCAATCACAACAAAATGTGCAACAGGTGTATATGTAGCCTATTTATCTCAAGGTGATTCAAAAAAGGTGAACAGCTGTGGAAACAGAAAGAAATGGTCTTTGGCGAAGTCAAGGAAATGCGTTCTCAGGTTCAAACAGGAGGCTGAGCTTGCACACAGTCAAGTTCAGTCTGAATAAGTAGCCAGGAAGGAGATCGAGTCAGGCCTAGAGTGCAGAATTTTTCCACAGAACCAAAAAAACAAAACTGAACCAGTTTGTCAATGTAGGGTGAAAATCCTAGTTTAGCCTGGTCTACAAGAGATTTTGCCAAAGGTTGGCAGTTCATGGGGAACAGGACCCTGTCTCCTCCCTGCAGCCTCCTACACCCCGAAACAGGCCTTGGCGATAGAGCAAAAGGTGTGGCACTGGAATAAAAGTGGTCAACTTTGTTCCTGATGAAGTCATTGAGGTTAACTCTGTTTCGCTCTCCACAGTCATCATCAGGCCAACTGCATACTTCCAGTATTTTCTGCTTTTAATTCAGACACACAACATCCAGAGTTTTTTTGCTTTTGCAATTGTTTTGAATATTATGAAAATATTGAAGAGGACATGGTGACACAGAGTACCACTGATAGTCACAAAGGATGTTGATAACTTATGGCCTGGATAATCAGTCACATCTCTGGAAAATATTGTAGATTTGTGCAACACAGACAATGCCAAAGGTAGTTCAGAAATGAACATTTTTCCAGATTAAGCATATAGGAAAATATAAATGGTACCATGTAATGCCTTTTTAGATATATACTCAGTTTAAGCTATTTATTCAAAAGCCGCCCCAGTTATTTTTCTTTTTGGTGAAATGCTGGGAGGTGCGCGGGGGTAAAAGATGTGATGCAGGATACAAAATAATAAAATTGTAAATTCTCATAATTATCTTCAAGTTGGGTAGCGCGGTGGCACAGTGGTTAACACTGGGACTACGATGCTGAGGACCCTGGTTCGAATCCTGGCCCTTGGTCACTACCCGAATAGAGTTTGCACATTCTCTCCGTGTCTGCGTGGATTTGACCCCCACAACCCAAAAGATGTGCTGGTTAGGAATGCTAAATTGCTCCTTAATTGGGAAAAAAAATAATTGGGCACTCTAAATTTCTTTAAAAATAACCCACTGATCATCAGGGGTGAAGGGAAAAGAAGACCATAATGCAAGAACTTACACACAAAATTATCAATTTTCCCATTATCAATCTACACTTATATTTTCTGCCAATCTCATTAGCATGTAAAGTTCAACAAAAACGAGTGAAAATCAGGGGTAAACAATTATGCCCAAGAGCATGCAAAGTGGAAGCTTTTAAATGCGTTGTGTGACTCCGATTAAAGCCATAAAAATGCATGGAAAGGAACATAAAATATGGTGCAGATTTAATTAAATCACAATAAAACACCAGAAAAATGACTATTTCCTGCTGTGTCTAAATTTCTGCCCTTAATTTTATATCTAATGTGAAGCAATGTAATTGCAGGTCGCATGTACAGCTCTTTGGGGGGGGGGGGGGGATGCTGTTTCAGTATAATAAGCCTATATACCTACCCAGTAAAAAAAAAAGGTTTAAAATATATTATTGTGTCTTGTCTTTCGAGACAGTTCTTCACTGTCAGGATAAAGAGATGGCGCCATGCATTAAAATCCTCTTGAGGGCCTGGATTAATAGAGATGAGCAAGCTTGGGATGTGGCATCTGAATTGGATACTTAATATCCAATACTGCTCTATGTATTCCACCAGGTTGAATGCAGGGATTATATAGCAGATGAAGGTGGTTACAAGTCCACATGTTTAGATGTCCAATAAAACAAAAAATAAAATATTGTTACTGCAACTCAACAGAAAATTCTGGAAACTCTCAACAAGTTTTAAGAAGGATTATATCTTATCAAAGTCATAAATGACACATCATATAATTGTGACAATGATAAATTATCTTTCCTCATCCTTTTTCATCTGTCTGTGATGTTTGACATTCTCCTCCTCCTCCAACGCCTTTCTATCACTGTCCAGCTGGGGGCGGGGGGGTGGTGGTGAAAGAGACTGCTCTTGTCTGGTTCCATCCTCAGCTAATTGTAGCCAGGGTATCACTTGCAATTGCTTCTCTTCCCACACCTGCACTGTTATCTCAGTGGCGGCCCCCAAGAATCTACAATTAGACAAATTCTACTTCTCATATAGATGCAGTCCCTCGGCAACATCCAAAACCATAGCGTCAGATGTCACATAGATCAGATGGCTCTACCTAACCACCTCTCTGGACTTCTCCATTGTCGCTAAGTTATCAGATTGCTTAGCCAGCATTGTACTTGAGGAGCAAAATTTTCCTCCAATCAAATATTGGGAAGACTGAAACCATCAAGTTTGGTTCCCTCTCCAAACTTTATTCCCTAGCTACTGACTCCTTCCCCCTCCCTGATAGCAGTTTGAGACTAAAAAAAGTCTGTTCATAATCTTATCATATTTGACAGAGATGAGCCTTCAACCGCATATTTAGACATAACTAAGACCTCCTACTTCCACCTCCGGAACATAATCCGACTTCGTCCAACTGAATTATTTGCTTATCCCTCATTCATGTCTTCATTACCTCTGCCTTGCGCATCCAAGTTTAATCCTCCGCCAGCACTGGAATTCCTTCCCTACACTCTCCTCCTCTCTACCCCGCCATCATCCTCTAAAACATTTCTTAAAACCTACCTCTTTGATGAAACTTTTGGTCAGCTGACCTAATCTTGCCTTACGTGGCTCATTGTCACATGTTGTTTTATCTTGCTGTTGTGAAGCACCTTTGAATGTTTCATGTTAAAGGTGCTATGCACATAAAAGTTATTGCTATACTTTAAATGTTAACTCATTATCCCTCCACAGTGTCTAAATTGCTGTGTTTCTAGCAGTTTGTTTTTGTTTCATACATCTCGTGCTTGCTCTCTCCACCATCAGGTTTCAGAGAGTGAGGCTGCTGTTATTCAACCTCCATTTGGGTGCAGTGTGTCTGCACGTTGTGGTTAAATTGGTGGAAATGCTCATTGTCATTTTCTTGCGTTGTGCTATTCATCTGGTCACTCATTGTGGTCTTCTGGTACTGCTGTCCAACAAAGAGAGCTTAAGCCCAGACATGTTACTGTTTTAAGGGCAGGGAGGTGAGACCTCTTTGGGGTTAGGCTGCTTAAAGGCTGAACAATAGAAATTTAGAACCAAGGAAAGACTCTGTGATAGATTCAGAATCTGATACCTGTGTCATGTACCTTTGGTCCAAACTTGGACAAAAGAGCTGAACTCTAGAGGTGACATGAAAGTGACTGCCCTTGACATCAGACAGCATTTGACCATGTGTGACATCATGGAGCTCTACAAAACTGGAGTCAATGGGAATCGGGGAAAAGCTCCCCACTGGTTGGAGTCATACCTAGCACAAAAAAAATGGTTATAGTTATTGGACATTATTGCAGGAGTTCCTCAGAGTAATATCCGAGGCCCAACTATGTTTAGCTGCTTCAATGACCTTTTCTCCATCATAAAGTCAGAAGTAGAGAATGTTCTGATGATTTACAGTGTTCCACACCATTCACAGCTCCTCAGATACTGAAGCAGTCCATGTCCATATGCAGCATAGAATCGTTCCAATGCAGAAGGAGGCCATTTGGCCCACTAAGTCCGCATCAACCTTCTGAAAGAGCACCCTATCTAGTCCCATTGCCCCACCTTTTCCCTGTAACTCTACCTAACCTGCACATCTTGGCACACTAAGGGGCAAATTAGCATGACCAATCCACCTAGGCTACACATCTTTGGAATGTGGGAGGAAACCAAAGCACCTGGAGGAAACCCATGCAGACACAGGAAGAATGTTCAAACTCCACATATACAGTCACCCAAGGGCAGAATCAAACCTGGGTCCCTGGCATTGAGAGACAGTAGTGCTAACCACTGTGCTGCCTCTCGACCTGGACAGCATTCAGGCTTGAGCTGGTAAGTGGCAAGCAACATTTGTGCCACAAAAGTGCAGCCAATGACCATCTCCGACAAGATAGAATCCAACCATCGTCCCTTGATATTTAACAGCATTACCATTGCTGAATTCCCCTCAATCAATATCCTAGGGGTTATCATGGACAAGAAACTGAACTGGACCATCTATATAAACACTGTGGCTACAAGCACAGGCCAGAGGGAATTCTACTCCGGTGACTCACCTCCTAACCTCCAAAGCCTGTCTACCATGTAAAAAGCACAAATCAGGAGTCTGATGGAATGCTCTCCACTTGCTTGAATGAGTGCAGCACCAACAACACTCAAGAAATCTGACACCATCCAGGGCAAAACAGCCCACTTGATTAGCAGCCAATGAAACTTGGTCAATTAGGTGGATTTTAGGCAAATCTTAAAGGAGAATAGGGACATGAAGGGGCAGGGTCGTTTAGGGATGTAATTCCAAAGTGTGGGGTCCAAAAGCTGAAGGCACAGCAGCCAATGGTGGTGCAAAGGGGGTGAGGTAAGGAGGTGAAACACAAGGTGATAAGAATTGTTCGACCGCAGTTCTCACAGTATTGTAGGACTGAAGATTAGAGTGTGGCAATATCATGAATGAATTTAAACATGGAGGATGAGAAGTTAAAATTTGAAGCACTGCTGGACTTGGAGCAATGAAGGTGAGGGAGCATGGAGGTGATGCATGATTGAGACTTGATGTGGGACAGGAAACAGACAGCAAACCTTTGGACGAGCTGAAATTTAGAGAGGACGCAGGGGGCAACCAGAAAAGCATTGGAATTATCAAGCCCACTCCACCCTATTCAAGTTACAGGGTAGGTTTCACGGCACCAGAATAGCAGAAAATCTACAAAACATTTGTACAGTTGTTTTAAACTTAAGTCTTGTGGCTCTTTTCTCTACCCGCTAATTATTGTGGAAAATCTTTCAAGGTTTTTGAGGCAGAATTGAAGATGAGGATAACACCTCAGTCAGAAGATTATGCATTCAAGTCCCACCACTTAAGCACACAAGTGTAAGCAATAATAAGAGAATGGTGTACTGTTGGAGGTGCCATGTTTTGGATTTGATGTAAAACTGACTCCCCTTTTGCCTTACCAAAAGGTCCCATGACACCATTCAAAGCAAAGTGGTACTTAATTCCCCAGGTTGCAATGAGAAAGTAACAGTAGTATCATGACATTATGGAGTACAATCCTGCTTCAGGACCTGTCATAAAGCTGCAATTGCAGTAAAACAGCCAAATACCAAGCAGTGCTTATAAATCATAACTTGTATTTCTGCAATAGAGGCCAACTGCCATAATTAAATATTTATAAGTTCAAAACTGCTTTATGAATGCTGTATTCTAGGATCAACATAAAATCAAGGGGAATTAATCTTCCCTCTTGCACCTTGAGTGGGTCGAGAAGTGCAATGATGCAAAACGGTGGTTGCACCACAAATCAGTACAATAGATTTTGTGATAAAAAAATTGAATTAACAAAACAGACAAAATACACTGCAGTGTATAGGCTGGGACAGCATTGGGAAGAACATTCAACAATCCAGGCCACCACCAATGACATTGTGGTTACATTGAAAGCTTCATCATCACAAATTAAAACGTGTATGACACTTGGGAAATTCAAATGAATTATTAAAGAAAATGTAAAAACTGAGGAAGAGTCATCCCATTGGGATGGGTAAGAGATGTTGGAGGACAATCTGAAATATAAAGCTAATCTTAGTAATGGTGACCATGACAGCTATTATCAATTGTTGTAAAACCCAATCTGGTTCACTGATGTCTTTCAGGGAAGGAAATCTGCCATCTCCACCTGGTCTGGCTTACAAGTGACTCCTGATGCATAGCAATGTGGCCCTCTACAATAGCCGAGCAAGCCATTCAGTTCAAAAAGGCACAAGGGATGCACAACAAATGCTGGCTTTGCCAGCAACATCCACACCCATTCAAGGATTTTAAAAATCAACCACAACAAATGTTACAGTGGGCCAATATTCCAGTATTAAGTTTTGTACTTGTGCACTATATTTTAGTGATTTATGTACATGGACACCTAAATCCCCGAATTCCACAGCTCCTTGTCCTTCACCATATGTCTTTCCCCATTTTATGACCATTGATGCAAAAAATAAATCAATCCTTGGCTTCTTCCTTTTTCTCATTTACAAATTGTCCCTCAGTGATATAATTCATGGGCATGGAATCAGTTTTCTTTAGTATGTGAATTGACACAGATTCACATCTTCATGACTGCCTCTATCTGTAAATTGAACACTGGAAAGAGAAAAGATCGACACCAACCTATTTGGTTCCCATTATCATGACCTTGTCATTAGGTTCTACAGCTGCTCATGCAGGCTGAACTGATGTGCAAGCCTGTGTTTGACCCAGGGCGAAGCATCAAATTGCAAATACTGATAAATACCAACACAACTTACTTTTGCTTCTGCAACACTGACCACCTCAATCTCATAATTTAACTAGTTTGAGGCTGGACTTCTTCAATGCCCTTGTTGTAACTCCGGTGCTCATATCTTGTCCTGCACTAGATCCACCTCCCTCATCTGGCAATTCTTTCAAAATCTTGCCCCACCCACCAAGACTAAACGCTGGCATTCCCTCCCTAAATCCTTCTGTTGTACTACTTTGCTCTTTGCCCCAAACATTCTCATGCACTGTTCATTCAACTGCGATGTTAAAGCACCTCATTTGCATCTTCCACAATTGCTTTTCCCCACTTAAACGAACATTAAAGACATTGAGATACAGGAGCAAGTTTTGCTGGAGTGAGACATCTAGACATCTCATGGCATGCCTTGCTATTTAGACTTGCTCACGCATATTTAGATTTTAACATTTTTACACACAAAGGTTGCTGACACACTGAGGTTTAAAGCACATTTAAGACCTTGAAATTTGTACCAATGAGATTTAAAGATTAAACAAAAACCGAGGAAGGACTGAGAGAAATGGTGAATGCGAGCAGATAAATTCAATACTAAAACAGGTGAAGAAAAAAATGGAGAAGGGAAAAAATAGGATTGAGAGAGGTTAAAAAAGACAAAAAAGGAAAAGTCAGAAATGTTTTGACATTTTAAAAATGTTCTAAAACAATTGACAACCTTATAAATTTGAGACTCCACACTTACAATTATTCACTTTCTGAGTGAGAGAGGTTGGTCATTACCAATTATCATGTCATCAAAAGGATGATGTGGAGATGCCGGCATTGGACTGGGGTGAGCACAGTAAGAAGTCTTACAATACCAGGTTAAAGTCCAACAGGTTTGTTTCAAACACTAGCTTTCGGAGCACTGCTCCTTCCTCAGGTGAATGAAGAGGCATACCTCTTCATTCACCTGAGGAAGGAGCAGTGCTCCGAATGCTAGTGTTTGAAACAAACCTGTTGGACTTCAACCTGGTGTTGTAAGACTTCTTACTGTGATCAAAAGGATGTTTAGTAAATACCAGCTGTGACAAGTTTTATGGCCAATTAATGTGGGCTATCAAAGGCCAAGATGTCAGCCTCCCCACCTGTATTCCCAGATCCTCCATTAGCTTTCACTGGATATTGCTTCGTCACTACAAGTTGCTGACCGTTTTGTACATTAACTCTTTTTTTAAAAAAAAACATTTTATTGAAGGCATTTTAAATATATACATAATCACAAAAATACAAAAGTCAACCACGGCAACACGTAACAACACTGCCCCCCCCCCCCAAAACCAACAATAGCCCCCACTCATCCCGCTCCACCCTGGTACCCGCCTCTCTTTTCCAACTTATCAACCCCCCCCCCCCCCACCCGATATCCCTCAATCACTCACTCATATCCCCGCCTTTGGCAGCTCTGGGTCCCGCCAACACAGCAAAATCCGTCTCCAGGCTATCAGGCAGGCAAAGGCCAAGACGTCAGCCTCTCTCCCCACCTGTAACTCCCAACAGTGACCACAATTCGGTGGCGTTTACGTTAATGATGGAAAGGAATAAGTATACACCGCAGGGCAAGAGTTATAGCTGGGGGAAGGGCAATTATGATGCCATTAGACGTGACTTGGGGGGGGGGGAAAGAGAAGGTGGAGAAGTAGGCTGCAAGTGTTGGGCACACTGGATAAGTGGGGCTTGTTCAAGGATCAGCTACTGCGTGTTCTTGATAAGTATGTACCGGTCAGGCAGGGAGGAAGGCGTCGAGCGAGAGAACCGTGGTTTACCAAGGAAGTGGAATCTCTTGTTAAGAGGAAGAAGGAGGCCTATGTGAAGATGAGGTGTGAAGTTTCAGTTGGGGCGATGGATAGTTACAAGGTAGCGAGGAAGGATCTAAAGAGAGAGCTAAGACGAGCAAGGAGGGGACATGAGAAGTATTTGGCAGGAAGGATCAAGGAAAACCCAAAAGCTTTCTATAGGTATGTCAGGAATAAGCGAATGACTAGGGAAAGAGTAGGACCAGTCAAGGACAGGGATGGGAAATTGTGTGTGGAGTCTGAAGAGATAGGAGGGATACTAAATGAATATTTTTCGTCAGTATTCACTCAGGAAAAAGATAATGTTGTGGAGGAGAATGCTGAGCCCCAGGCTAATAGAATAGATGGCATTGAGGTACGTAGGGAAGAGGTGTTGGCAATTCTGGACAGGCTTAAAATAGATAAGTCCCCGGGACCTGATGGGATTTATCCTAGGATTCTCTGGGAGGCCAGGGAAGAGATTGCTGGACCTTTGGCTTTGATTTTTATGTCATCATTGGCTACAGGAATAGTGCCAGAGGACTGGAGGACAGCAAATGTGGTCCCTTTGTTCAAAAAGGGAAGCAGAGACAACCCCGGCAACTATAGACCGGTGAGCCTCACGTCTGTAGTGGGTAAAGTCTTGGAGGGGATTATAAGAGACAAGATTTATAATCATCTAGATAGGAATAATATGATCAGGGATAGTCAGCATGGCTTTGTGAAGGGTAGGTCATGCCTCACAAACCTTATTGAGTTCTTTGAGAAGGTGACTGAACAGGTAGATGAGGGTAGAGCAGTTGATGTGGTGTATATGGATTTCAGCAAAGCGTTTGATAAGGTTCCCCACGGTAGGCTATTGCAGAAAATACGGAGGCTGGGGATTGAGGGTGGTTTAGAGATGTGGATCAGAAATTGGCTAGCTGAAAGAAGACAGAGGGTGGTGGTTGATGGGAAATGTTCAGAATGGAGTACAGTCACAAGTGGAGTACCACAAGGATCTGTTCTGGGGCCGTTGCTGTTTGTCATTTTTATCAATGACCTAGAGGAAGGCGCAGAAGGGTGGGTGAGTAAATTTGCAGACGATACTAAAGTCGGTGGTGTTGTCGATAGTGTGGAAGGATGTAGCAGGTTACAGAGGGATATAGATAAGCTGCAGAGCTGGGCTGAGAGGTGGCAAATGGAGTTTAATGTAGAGAAGTGTGAGGTGATTCACTTTGGAAGGAATAATAGGAATGCGGAATATTTGGCTAATGGTAAAGTTCTTGAAAGTGTGGATGAGCAGAGGGATCTAGGTGTCCATGTACATAGATCCCTGAAAGTTGCCACCCAGGTTGATAGGGTTGTGAAGAAGGCCTATGGAGTGTTGGCCTTTATTGGTAGAGGGATTGAGTTCCGGAGTCGGGAGGTCATGTTGCAGCTGTACAGAACTCTGGTACGGCCGCATTTGGAGTATTGCGTACAGTTCTGGTCACCGCATTATAGGAAGGACGTGGAGGCTTTGGAGCGGGTGCAGAGGAGATTTACCAGGATGTTGCCTGGTATGGAGGGAAAATCTTATGAGGAAAGGCTGATGGACTGGAGGTTGTTTTCGTTGGAGAGAAGAAGGTTAAGAGGAGACTTAATAGAGGCATACAAAACGATCAGGGGGTTGGATAGGGTGGACAGTGAGAGCCTTCTCCCGCGGATGGAAATGGCTGGCACGAGGGGACATAGCTTTAAACGGAGGGGTAATAGATATAGGACAGAGGTCAGAGGTAGGTTCTTTACGCAAAGAGTAGTGAGGCCGTGGAATGCCCTACCTGCTACAGTAGTGAACTCGCCAACATTGAGGGCATTTAAAAGTTTATTGGATAAACATATGGATGATAATGGCATAGTGTAGGTTAGATGGCTTTTGTTTCGGTGCAACATCGTGGGCCGAAGGGCCTGTACTGCGCTGTATTGTTCAATGCTCTATGTTCTATATCCTCCAAATATCGCTACCTCCGGACTTGGAGCTACCTCTAGCCCCAAAATCTTTGATATCAGGTCCAAAAATCCCTTCCAAAACTCCCTCAACCTCGGACATGCCCAAAACATATGTACATGGTTCGCCAGCCCACCCGCACACCGCTGTAGAAGCCAGGTATTTCGAATACAACTAGTATAGGTAAAAGATAGCTGTTTAAGCATAAATGTTGAGCCCCAGTTTTAATACCCATTTATACAGCATAATTCACTTTTACTGAAGTCCGTTGTTCTGGCAAATGCATATTTTCAAAGACAGTGTGACATTAAAACAGCAAGATAATTTGACACTGCTTGTGCTAATTGTCAAGGACAGGGACTGAATACACAGCAACATTGTTCACAATGCAGATAACAGCTGGGTCAGAAAAGCTGATGTTGCACATTGAAGATGGACGGCTTGCCATCAAATCAAATGTGTTTGAGTCTAACCCAAACCAATTAGGATTATATTGGGGTGTAATTAGACGACTTAAGACAGATATGAAAGTGTATAACTAAAAAGTTTCTCCCCGCCATTTTGGTTTTTATTGTCTTTGAAGGTGTGTTGTGCTGTGTTGTCTTTCTGTTAGTTTAGTCAATTTTGTCCTTTATAGTCTCCAGTTTTGTTTTAGTGTTTAGTTTTTAGGTAATTGTCTTTGGGGGTTCTGTCAGCCTAACAGTCTGTGTCAGTGATGTTAGTCCACTTTTGACTTTGAGTTTGAGTTTAGCTGAAGATTAGCTTTCTCTCTCTTTTCATGTTTCATTGCCAGACTTTGACCTTTTAAAAGTTACTTTCGAGCTGTCTGCCTAAGCAAAGAAAGATAATGTCTGTAATTCTCTGAAAGCTTTGAATTGTCTACGAATTGCCTTTTAAATGACTTTCAAATTGTAATCAAGCGACTACAAATAAAACAATTCTTTTTGGCACCCGAGGAGTTTATACTGCAAATTTCTGCTGAATTCCAGTATTCGCAAAGTGCTACTGATAACCGAATAGCAGAGATGATATAAATTCCTTCAACTATACACAGTCGAATAATACAAGGAATCGAACAACTTAACAGTCTAGAAATAGTACAAATCTTACAACTTGTCGTATTGCGCCAGGACTTGATTCATCAACTAAGCTTCCCCCAAACTTGGCGTAGTTCGACAGGTTAAGATTCCCATAAATTTAAGATTCCTTCATTCTCCACCCCCGAAAAGAAATGACTCATCCTGGACACCGTCATGTGGACTCTATGCACAAGCTTAAATTGGATACGACTTAAGTAGCACACGACAAGGACGCATTCACCCTCTGCAGAGCCTCCGTCCACATTCCAACCCCTACGCCGCCCCCCCTCTCCAACTCCTGCTCCCCCTTGCGCCTGACCTCGTCCACGGGAGCACATTCCTTTTTCATCAGCTCCGCATGCACGTCGACAACCTTGCGCTCCCCAATTTCATCCTCGGACAGAACCATATCCTGCAGGACCGGAGATGGCAGCGCCGGAAAGGACGAACTTCCTTCCTAATAAAGTCCCTAATCTGCAAATACCTGAACCCATTCCCCTTTGGTAACTGCTACATCATCTCAAGCTCTTCCAGGTCTGCAAACTTTTCTCCCTGAAGTACTGTGGAAGGGAAATTAATGAGTTGCCAACTTAGAAGCATGCTGGGAAATGTTTGACTGCTTTTGAACGTAAATAAGTAGGTCAGGTAACAAACAAATACTGCTTAATATTTTGGTCTCGGCCTTATAATGATAACACATTGTCCTCCGAAAGATGACAAAATGTGTACTCAAGTTGTTTTTAGCCAACGGCAAGAACATACGTACTATGTATTTCATCTTACGTACTTTCCACGGTCTATATAATATAAACATGGCTGTTTACTTCAAGCTGTTATTTCAGACTATAAAGATATGCTTTCTTCAATCGAATCTCAGGGTGTGGTGGACTGGCTATGCAGCCAGAACACTCTCTCTCCGCAAAATATTTGTGTAAATAAATTTCCTTAAATCGAACCTCGAGGAATGTGTCTTTATTATAATTTCCACGACAAGTACTCTATCCCCACCTCTGGAACCTTGCATCCAACACCTGGTGGCGCAAACCTATAATTGTCACAGCAATATGCCTTCCAATCCAAAGCTCGGTCAACACTGGTTTGAAACCATCAGTGCTGATACCACCACCGGATTCGTGGAGTACCGAACTGCCGAGAATGGTAGGGACCCAACAACAGTGCCCTCAAGCTGGTCTCTTTACATAAGGCCTCCTCCATCCATCCCAAACTGACCAATCCTCATCCACGGAGGCTTCCCCACCCACACAAACCTCAAAATCAACCCATTCATCTTCCTAAAAAAGAACTTAGGAACAAAAATTGGGAGGTTCTGAAATACAAAAAACTTCATCTTCACCGTCTGCACCCGCCTCACCGGAGATAATGGCAGCACATCCCACTTGGTGCTCGCCTTCATTGACTCCACCAGTCGCTTCAAGTTCAGCTTGTGCAGCGGGGCCTAATTCCCCGTCACCTGTATCCCAAGATAGCAAAAGCTCGCCCCCACCACCCAAAACGACAATTCCCCCCCCGCCTCCTCTCCTGTCCCACTGCATTAATTGAAATGAAATGAAAATCGCTTATTGTCACAAGTAGGCTTCAAATAAGTTACCGTGAAAAGCCTCTCTTGACAAACCCATTGAAATTCTTTGAAGACGTAAATAGTACAGTTGACAAGGGAAAGCCAGTCGATGTGGTATATTTGGACTTTCCGAAAGCATTTGACAAAGTCCCGCATAAGAGATTATCGTGCAAGATTAAAGCACATCTTATTGGGGAAAGT